>NC_060158.1:19358653-19396006 GCF_021292245.1 Micropterus dolomieu | reverse complement strand
TTTTTTTATTTGTGCACTAACTGCTAACATTTCTTTGATGAAATATATCAGCTATGGATGATGCTTATGAAGGGGTTTTACATAAGTTTCTTATCAGAATTCACACTGGATGTCAGCCAGAGTTAGGGGTGCTGAGAGAAACTCTGAGAGAAATGCTGTGTGACATTCATGGATTTTGCATTAATTTGAATGGCCAGGATTGTTTATATCAAATAACTTTATGTACTGTGTACATTATTTGATATGTCGAAGCAGCCACAACAACTACAGGAACACTGAACTAATGCTATGTAGCATATAGTAATAGATGTTAACTAAGACTCAAGTCTGCAGTGTGGTTCATGCACTTCACTGATAAACCTGAGATTTATGCAGAGTTACATTAGGCTTCGTGATCAAATGATTGGTTTTTTGATCCGTGTCTCCACTTCTGTCCATATGCATGACCTTTCTCTTTCTCTGGGGAATACAGTAAGTTTAAGCCTCAAAAAATTAGAGCAAGCTCCAGTTACCAAATATATTTCATTTCATCATCATCTATATAACCATATAACACATCCTGTTGTACTAATGGCCCACGTGTCACTGTACATTGGCAGTAAATGCAATTACCTTATACTCTAGCTGTAGCTGGCTGGATTGAACTCTCTGGGTCTGTCTGACCATGTGGCCTGACATCTTTAGTTACTTTGATTCAGTGGGACACTCTAAACTCCCTAAAAAACAACAACACCTCAATGTGTTTGTGTGTTATAGGTCCAACCTGCCTTGCCTTGGCTTAATTGGGGCTGCAAAAGAGGGTGTTTCCGTATTATAGATTAATACATATTAATGATACACAACAGATTACAATTCAAACCCAATTCCTACCAGAAATACTAGTTTATTACGCATATAAATCCCAGCAAAAAGAAAGTCATTATATGTTTAATTCCTGTGTCAATGCACGCTATGTATTTTAAAGTTCCTTTGTCCTCAATTTAAAGATTTCTCTGGTGCCTCCTACTGGAAGTATAAAAAGGCATCTCACCCAGGGACAGAATAAACAAATGACAGCACAACAAAAACTGCTAAAAATTTCACTGATTGTCTCATTTTTCTACAAACAAATAAATATACAAAATATGACGTATTTTCTATAATCACATAATAATTCCAGACACAGGGGCTTTAAGTGCTGCTTACCATAGAATCTCTCACTCAAAATATGGCTGTTTGTGCACTAATATAAGTGATACCATGTAATAATCTTTAATTTTTAATTTCTTTTAAAACAATTATAATACTAGAAGAGTGCACTCAATAGAGTACAGATCATTGTGTGTCTGGGGGCACGTGGGTGGAGAAGAGGGAGTGCAGGGGAGGCTGTGTGTCCAGTGTGTACAAATGAGAGTAGGGGAATGAAGAGAACGTTTTTGTGTAAGTTGTCTTATGTAGATGTATGCAACATTTTTAATAAAAGTATTTTTTGGATTGTAAAGTATAGTGTACATTTTCTTACTGTTATATACAGTCTGTTTTCTTACACTGATAGATATAGCCTATGCAATTTTTTTAATTAAGTAGTTTTGTAAAGTGTAGTCTCAATTTTGTTTAAGATGCACTGAATAGTGTAATGTCTTGCAAAAGAGCGTCTTGGGTTCGTTACTGGATAAACTTAGTAAGGAAACAATAAACGGGATAATGAGATCAAACTTCTGAATTAGAACATAGTTATTTATTTAGAACATGTTGTTGTAACACACCACACAAAATTAAACCCTTCCCCAACTGCCACTCCCCTCCCAATCAAAAAAGAGTTGAAACAGATGGCGGTGAAGATATAAATTGGGATATTTTCATCTCATATTATGCCCAAATTTAGTGGATCATAACATATTGATTGTGGAATTAATCAGCAGAAGATGATGCAAAACTTTTCTGCAGATATCAGTCGGGGTGGGGGAAAAAATACATTTTTAGATGCATCGAGATGCTGACAATTCTGAATAGATTCACAAATCGATTTTCAAAATGTTAATTGATAACGTAATGTTAACTTTACTATGAACTATGGCGCACACACAAAATGTGTGTTTGGAGCGCTGATCAGGCTTAAATGCTGCATTAAGCACTTCATTACTTGACCATCACTGTAAGTTGGATGTCTGTTTTAATTTTATTAGCTGACATTTATGGAAGTATATGTGTTTCACGCTGCCTCACCTCAGGGACATGAGTCACGTGCTACTTTACATGTATCGTGTGTGTTAGCATGAGTGTCTGTAGGCACAGTTTGTGTGCTTGTTTGAAGCGACTGAGGTGATATATGATTCACAGAAGTCCACCTGATGACCTCACTTTGTCTAAATGACATAACAGCTGTAACAGCTGCTTCACTTTTGTGTAGGATCTGAGTAGGAGGAAAAGTACTTGGTGTTTAGTCCTATGCTGTGGAACTGTTAATGGGATTGACCTAGATTGGAGTTCTGTCTGTTATGTTGTGCTTGCATATGTGTGTGTTTGTTTGTGTGTGTGTGTGTGTGTGTGCATGTATTCCAGGTTTGTTTGTTATTTGCTGGAGGTGTCTTATACTTGCAACATGAGGCTTGCAATTGCAAATTTTTTGGTGCAGTCCCATTTCTGGATTTACAAACAGTTTGGTTTTACAAAGTGGTATTTTATGGTAACTTGAGGCAGAATTTTTAAGTCAAGTTGTTCCAGTGAGGATTGCTCACAAACCAAGTGGTGTATCTCATCATCAGCCAACATAACAAAAGTCCTCGTGAACAAAATGAACTCTCAAGTTTGGTAGTAACGCCTTCTTCTGGCTGTTTCCCATTTTCACTTTCACCAACAAGACCATAGATTTCTCTTTCATTGTATTAATGTTCTATAGTAAGTTGAATTCGACACCTTCAGAAATCTAATAACTTTATTTTGTGACTAATTTTCTAGGTGAACCCATATTTGTATTTTAGAAGGTACCATAGGCCTACTATCTTCTGGTGTGACTAATCCACTATTTTTATTATGTTTGAATTTCGCTGTGATCAATTTCTTGTAAATCATATTTGAAGAACGTGTATGTGCTACTCTACAGGTTAGTTACACCTGTTTCTGAAATGGTCGTACATTATGTATTTGAGCTTGACACTTTGCTGTCCACGTGAGGGCGCTAAGGTGCAGCTGATGGATCGGATGAACATTTCTGTGTTCCTCATGGTGTTTTTGCTCCAGCCCATCTAGGCATTTCGTCCATGCAGGTCATGCTACAATCTTGCCACGAGATGGGGCTAAAAACTCGCATGTTTTCTGTTACTGTGTGCAGCTGTGCACCTGCTGACAGGTACTGCGTGTGTTTGGAGGAAGTAGGGTGGACAGGTTGATAGACTACAAACACAACAATGTATTTTTGTTTCAGTTTTATTCAATAAGGGCTATGCAAGTGCAGCTCCTGTGCGTAATCGTTATGGTTCGGAGTGATGGGAGGAATAAATGTTGTTTACTGTATATCTCTCTCTCTCTCCCTCCCTGTCTGTCAGTCAGTCTCTTTTGCATAATGCCTGGGAAAACAATCTATTTCTTTTTTTCCCCACGTTTTTTTGCACCTCAACGCCAACTACAGTTAAACTCCAAAATAGTTTTATCTGCAGTACAGTGCACTACATGACACTATCATGAAGTGGGGTCAGAGGTAACAATTACGGGCCTATAAAAAACAATTTTTCATGTGCACTGCTTTTAATTAGATTTCCATCAATTGAGCTATTAGTTTGCTAGTATTGTTCTACTGTAATTGTGCCCCTATGTAATCATACGGATATAAAGCCATGCCTTATTAAATAATGCGGTGATACGAGCCAGAAACCTGATTTCTCTAATAAGCTATAGAGAAACTGTGTGAAAGACAACATGTAAATAAAAGTTTTTGACTTGTGATGTCACTGTGTCCACACAGAGAAACTCCCCCATTTGCGCTTTGATCACGGTTGTTGTTCGAATGATTGATGTCTCCCACCATTGCGCGCTGTGGAGAGATGATCATTGAATCCAACGGCATAATAATAGCATCGTTGACAGGGAGTCTCACTCTCTCATGGTCGACCCTGGCTAGTACCTGAACTGCACCTGTGGACTTCATCTTCTCTTGTCATTTACACACGCAACAGAAGCCCCAGACGCACGGGTGCGCGCATCACGGGTGCACTCTCCACCTACTGGGGATCGCATTGTGCTGAGTTGACCGAATAGCTCCTTGTTCTCGGCGGCTTAAATGGGAGCACCTCACACATTTGGACGACTTGCACCTTCTCTTCAGTAACTTTGATGGGGACTTCGATATCAAGCAGGGAAAATGCCTGTGATGAAGGGATTATTAGCGCCACAGAACACGTTTCTGGACACAATAGCCACACGGTTTGATGGCACTCGTAAGTTTGCTTTTAATTCTTTTTTTTAACACTCAAAAATTTATAGCAGCTATAATAGTTTCTGTCGCAAGTTTTTGGCTGTCTTGTATTCTCTGGTTTGTAAGGAGCGTGAGGCTACAGTCTATTTCCTGCCGATCTTCCAGGTGATTAAAAGCCACCTGCAAAAATCAGATAAAGAATAGGGGCTTCTCGGTTTGTTGTCCTTGATGCGAATGGCCTTTTAATTAACTGTACGCATCAGGGCACCAGCTGAGTCGGGCCCGTTTGCTTTTAGACTTGAACTTTAAGGTAACTCAAAATTGTTACACGTCTCAGGACCCGACAGAAATGGAAAGCCGGAGAACCTCCCACATCAATTAGCTGGCTGAGGCTGTCGCTGTCCGCGGTGCTGAAACCTCAGCACCACAGACAGCTGCAAAGGGTTAACGGGGCTACCACAGGCTCCTTGCTACTGTACACGCCACAAATATTTGGACTTGTTCCCAAGTTGCAGCTTGTGTCATGTATTTGATATATATTTGTGAATACACCTGAATAAATCCAACTTTTTTTTTCAGTTGTCCACACATCATTTCCCTCCGGGGTTAACCTTTATTATCTCTGCTCTTTGGCAGACAAGTCCTCCTGCCGGTCTGAGACCATGCAGCAGTCGCATTTATCAAAATTAATTGGTCGGCGGCGGCATTACATCAAGTCTTTCCCCGGGCTGAGGCACACACGACAACTTTTCTCTGAACTCTTGCCTCTTATCTCAGTTGTCTTCTTTTATTATAATGAACAGTCTCTATTTCTCTTGGAAGATTCTTAGAAATCCGCAAGGTTTTACAGTTTGCTCCTCTCCCATTCTTTAAGCCTTTCTCTCTTTCTGCCCAGTTTCAAACTTCCAACTCATGTTCAGCCTTTTAAAAGTTTCATCTTAGTCCATTGTGTTTGTTTAGGCATCTATGCACATCTTCAGGCATTCAGTTTTGCAATGATTGGCTCGGTTTAGAAACTGAGGATACTTTGCACTTTGATTCAGGTAGTTAGGCTACTTTCATGTAGCCTTTATAATGTGTATATTGTTTCCTAATCACTTAGTTTTTATACTGTCAGAAAACTGAAAAATACCCATCACAGATTCCTAAAGTCCAATATAATGTCATTAAATGTTTTGTTTTGTCCAAACAATAGGCCTATCCCAAAACCTAAAGGTATTCAGTCTATACTGTTAAGGCAAATAAAACATTTGAGAAGCTGAAACCAATGCATTTTTTGCATTGACTATCAAAATAGTTGCCCTTCAATCTTTTGTCAATTAGGCTAATCAATATATCGACTAATCATTACAGCTCTATGTACCAGTGTATCATCTAATTAGAGGGGGAAAGAAACAGCATACCATATTTGAGGTTCGTGCTGTATATTGTTCATTTGTCAAAAACACACACAAACAGAACATTTGTGTCATCATTGGTGTTTCAACATTGCCAAGGAATTGTCACTACAAACTTATTGTTAAAATCCTTATCATAGAACTTATTGATACTGATACATCCTGCATTTAGTGGCTACAGTTGTAGCAGAGGGCTGTGTAAAGTCTCCCAGTGTGTGCTGCATTCTCCCCATCCTGCACCATTCTTTCAGATAACTATTTTCTAGCTTTCAACGCACACTAGTTCCACCTCCACAAGGCAGGTAATTACTGTCACAATCACTGCTGCCAACAGCTGTGTGTTGAGTCAGTATGTTTAAGTGTGTATGTGAATGAAAGAGAGAGAGAGGAGATCTGTATATCTGTAAAGAAAGACACAGAGGAGGAGAGTAGAGCAAGAAGAAACAAGTTTGCTAGTTTGTGTCACAGAACTTTATGTGAGTATGTGTGTGTGTGTGTGTGTGTAAGTAAGTGTGTAGCTCTGCGTGTGTGTGTATGTGTGCTCAACTGTCTCTGTCTTAGAGCACAAGGCTAGTAAAGCAGAAGTTTCTCCTCCTCTGATTAACTTTCTTTAAATGCAGCACATCTAATTAAGCTGTTAAAAAAGTGGCTGTGGGATCCCACATTGTGATTACCACGTGCTGCCAGGTGAATGTTTAAAAACTCATCTCAGTATTACACACAATAAAAGAAATAAAATACAATAAAAGCCATCACTATCAGATTCTGCTGTCTCAGGGAAGACAAGAGGATATACTGTTGCTGTCCCTGTGGCTCAGTCTTACCAGCAACCTTATGAACTGCAGGAAGACCCAGGGAGCTAATTACTGAGTATGAGAGACCACAAGCCGCATGCTGACGCACATATATTTCAATGAGGTTTATGAAAGTAAAGCTAACCTGGAGTATTTGTTGTGATTAGCCAGGATTTCACACATCAATGACTCTTTAATTTTCTGTAATAGACAAAGTTTATACAAGTACATTGTTATAGTATCATCTGATTACACTAACTTGTGAAAAGTCAAATCTAATATTTTCCTCAGCTAGAGAATGACTCTGAAAGAAGTAATGCGTGTAGTTATGAGACTGTAAGGGAGTAATCAATCATCATTGAGTGTAGTGCTGCAGGGTGCAGAGGGGCTCTCACTTACTGCCAGTGTTTTGGCACTGCTGTTCCTGTTTTCTCCAAAGCCTACTTAATATTGAGAATGTTTTATTTTAGTGTAAAAAACCATAAAGGATGGAGCTTTGCTGTCGTGAACAATGTAAAATACAGAGGACCAATTGAAATCGTGTAGAAGCGCCAGCCCGTTCTGATCACAGCGCGTCAAATTATTATTAAACTTCTGAGACGCCCGGGGCTGCTAACTCCAGTGTAACCCATCCGCGTCAGATGATGTAGTATAAAGAACCAAAAGTCAAAGCTGACTTATTTAAAGTTTTAAGTTACATAACGTTACATGACTTATGTACCTACTTATTTTTCCAAACCTAACCAAGTATTTTTTGTGCCTAAACCTAATCAAACTGTGACAATTTCACAACATTAACCAAATCTTAAACAGTTGTTTCATGCGTACACTGAAGAGCACCTTGTGCATCAAATACTGGGATGAGAGCATGTTGGAAGTACTTCCATGTGGCACAGTGAAATTCATTAATGCATCCTGGTAAAATAAGTAGTGCTGGAAGCTTGGTGACATAGGGACTACTTGCAGGGCTACTTAAAGCAATCATGTTGTAAATAAAGACAGCTGTACACATGCATTTGTTATTAACTTACATTACTTTTCCCTTTTATTCCACAAAACTCTCGCCAATGTCCGGGAGCCTCTTGCTTGGTTACTCTCTTTTTCTCTTCTTAGCTTCCTCTGTCAATGTCCTCTTCAGTCTCTTCGCCTCTGCCATTATTTCCGTAGAGGCTGCTGAACCCGGTTATGTTGCCCGCTCCGGCACAACACATTGCCGTTCTCACCAGCTGTTACTTTATGGTAGAAAATTTACATAATGTTGCTTTAAGCTACAGCTGGTGAGCTAACCCGTTACATGCGATCTATACCGCTTGCCATTTCAAAAACACTTATCACACAGCTATCAACGAGTTGTAAAGCTTGCACGCTCACTCACTAACTGGACAAACAGTTAGTTATTCAAAAGTCATATCATGAACAATTATGTATTCTATTCATTCTACTTATTCTATTCAAACCTGCAATAATAGATTTTTTGATAACTTGGGGCAGTGCAACAAGCTGTAAACACAACAATGACATATCTTAAAGTCTTGGTGAACTTGTTAGTAAGTAAGTAAGTAAACTTCTTTCATACAGCACCTTTCACAGATAAAAATAAAATGCTTCACAATAAAGTGAGATACAATACATAAAAACATCAAAAATACATAGGAAAAATGTAAATTAGACAGCCATAAAACCCTTTAAGCATGTTTGGATAACAGTCCTGTTAGCTAACATTGCCTGTTGACACAGAGCAACAGTAGCATTATTTTGAGGCAGTGTTTCAGACAAACTGACAAATGCAAGTCCAATATTCACTCTCCCTGTACAGTAGCTTTGTTCACACATTTTTATGAAATGTTTTTTTGCTGATAATAGCTTCCTGCTGCTCTACTGTAAACACTTCAATAACATGTGCCTCAAGACAACATTTAAACTTGTCTTAATTAGAAATAGGTTTCCTACAACATCATCACTTACATGTCTTATATAAGATCCTCTGCGTCTATGTACTCACTCACTGTAAACCAACATAGCTAAAGGCATCAGCTAAGTGTGGAAAATGTAAATAAGCATTTTGAATTAATAGCAAGCCAGTTGTATCCTCTGGCTTTCACAAGGCTTTGACAGAGTATTCAGTTAAGATGACACAGTCAGGCACCATCATCAGTACAGACTCAGCACGCAAACCCTCTCCTCACTCTAAGGTCACTAGACTTGATAATTACTGTGAACTTAAAGGAGGTGAGTATATCATCTGTTCCACCAAACTTCTTGGACTTCTGTATGAGAGCTTCCCCGTCACCATGGACGTTCTGCCTTGTTAATCTGCTTAATTAACAAGATTCTTCCCCTAATCACGGTCTCTAATGGCCTGTCCAAAACGATCGACAAACGGGATTTCACCAGAAGAAGTCTTGGCAAAGTCGGCCATTTTTAGACTCAATTAATTTTTCAAATGAGAGGATTGGTTTGTGTGAGAAAGAGAGGGATGCTATGACAGAAACTCCAGAAACTCCAAGAGAGATCAGGGAGGTGGGCTTCCAAATTACTGGAATGAAGTGACTGGTGTAATTTTTCAGTTGGTGAGAGCCTGGGGGACTGTATGATAAAGACCCACAGAAGTGATTAAGGCTGTGGATTTGTTTAATGATTTTCTCTCCTGTTATATGGTGTGAGAGGATTACCACCAGCTTGGTGTCACCAAATGGCATATGAATAACACTCTAATGTCCGTTTATTATTTTTACCATGACTATTGATGCCATATGGACGAAGGTCACGTTTCTTTGTCCTTTCCTGCACATCCAAAACTCATAAAATGTGGCATCTGTAATGGATAAATCACATGTGAAAAGCTTAGGATGCGTAGACATATGTGATTGTCCAGCGTGCTATTTATTTAATACCTGTACTATATATCCATAAGCCTATTTTTATAGCCTATATTACCTTTTAACTATACTACTGTTCATATTTTGTCCTGTGCAATTATATTTATTTCTACACTTTGCCACTACCTTCTGCTGCAACCTGTGCAATGTTCCATATCAATCCCATCCGTAGCCTATACAAAAGGTACAGTGTACATGTAACTCTTAATCTTATTTTTCTATTTCTATTATATCTTGTATCTGTTGTGTTGTATCTGAAGCTGCTGTAACATGTCAATTTCCCCAGTGTGGGATTAATAAAGTCTGTCTTATATTACTTATACCCTATAGCATAATGTCATGTTGAATGGCCGTGTGCATGCGTGTCTAGTATGTGTGTGCACATTTACAAACGTGTGTACGCTCTAACTTCAACACAAAATACAAATAACTGATACACAAGTTTGTTGCAGCTCTGGAGGATGGTATGTGTTGATTAGATTGAGTATCCATTGTTAAAACAAATTGTACAGTTGTAACCTTGGTTGCTATGGCGTGTTTCAGTTGTTACTATGGCAACTCTAGTGACTTTTTTGTAGTTATGTGGCTGCTTCGTAGCAGTTTCTTAGAGGCTGGCATACTGGCAAAGAGGTGAGGAGGGTTTTCCATCCACCTCTCCCCTTCACCACCAATTTTCACCACAATCCATCTCCATCTTTCATCATTCCATCTCTCACAGCTCCATCTCACTTACTTTCAACTTTTCACATCACCCTCCGTCCCTTTTCCAACCTCATCAGTCTGCCTCGGTATATCTCTCAGCCTCCCCTTCTCTTCCCCTTACCTTTCCTCATCCCTCACATCTTTCACTTTCTCACCTGTTTTGCCATACATCTCTTTCTCTCCCTGAAATGCCTCTCTGTTGGTTTCTGCTTCCCTCTCTCTCTCTCTCTCTCTTTCTCTCTCACTCTCCCTTTATACGTCTCCCTTGCTTCCTCATGCTTGCTCACCCATCATAAGAATTGTTGTGCTGTAAATGACTCAGGGGTTACTCTAGGTGGTTTCACAGGACTGTCTAGGAGCTGGTGAATGTGCATAGGGAGCATTTGTGAGTGGACAAGGTACCACGAACACACACTCATCCCTGTGTTCCATTTGTTTAGCAGAGCTGCAATTTCTACCTTAAATTTTCCCGTGACCCACCTATCACTGACCTGCTGAGGAAGTATATTCCACCAAGCCCTCCAACCTGAACCACATAACAGATTGTTATTCATTATTTTTAAAAATGACCATATATATGTTTTTTTCTGATGTGGTGCCCCTGTTGTTGAGACGACAGTGGTGCTTTGAGTGATATGCTAACATGATCACAATGACAATGCTAACATGCTGATGTTTAGCAGGTGTAATATTTGCCATGCTCACCAACTTAGTTTAGTGTGTAATTTGCCATTTAGCACTAAGAACAAAATACAGCTGAGTCAGAGAATCACCATGTCAACCTTCTGGTGGTGCTAGGGTAAAGGTCAGGGGATCATCAAAGTACGATTTGTCCTCTGGAAACCATGAATGTTGGTACAATACTTTGAGTCAGTCCATAGTACATGTGCATAAGTCACTCAATAAGCGATAAATTTGACCTGCTGGTGGGGCTAGATGAAAGATCAGGGCATGACCATAGTTTTTAGGATTTATCCACTTGGGACCATTAATATTTATACTAAATATTATGACTGTCCATATAATA
This sequence comes from Micropterus dolomieu, assembly GCF_021292245.1. Classification (NCBI taxonomy): domain Eukaryota; kingdom Metazoa; phylum Chordata; class Actinopteri; order Centrarchiformes; family Centrarchidae; genus Micropterus; species Micropterus dolomieu. The sequence continues at coordinate 19,384,817 of NC_060158.1, read as the reverse complement.
GTTTTCAAGATATTTCAGTCAAAATCCACACTGTCAACCCTCTTGTTTTAAAGAAAAGCCATGGGATCTCCAAAGTCAGACAGATTCATTCTCTGGATGTCTGAATGTCAATTGACCACCGGAAAAGAAGACAGACCAACTAACATTACCATCCCTAGAGCCATGGTGCTAGCTTGTCTAAAAACTACTTTGTTAAGGTTAGGAAAACATTGGGGTCATAAAAGAACCCAACTCTTACTGTTTGTGTCAGACGGGATGCCAACTGTGAAGTTATAACAGTGCTTTGTATTATTATTTGCATGATCACAAGGGGACACTTGAAATGTAAACATCAGTAATTTTTTGTGTTTGCAACCTGTGTTGGTTTGACCAAACAACTAATGCTGTCTTTTTTTTTGTGGTGAGGACGTCTTGTTAATTCTCAATCACATGATGAGGAAACACACAAGTCTCCAAACCACCAAAAGAAATGCATTTTAAGAGGAGGAAACAGCTGTCTTATGCTGGTGTTTTGATGGTATAATTGCACTTGAAAGTATATTTTATTAATAGCTCACACATGCTCTACAAATCATTCATTCACCAATCACAAGGCACTTCAGTTGACTTTTATTGCATAAGAAGGCTCTGTAACCATCTCTCTTTTTCTCTCGTGTTGTCTTTCTTCTCTCCCTGCCCTCTTTCCTCCTCTGCCCTCCCGCTCTCTTTCCTTTTCCTCTGTCTTTTCCTCCACTCCTCCTCTTCTCTGTCCCTGTGGGGTTTCTCCAACTGTCATGCAGTAGTGTGAGCATGAGGGGAGATGATCTATGGGCTTCTACACTGGAGCAATTAGCCAAAAGAAATTCAGAATGGAGAGAAAGATACAGTAGAGAAATGGGAGGTAATGAATGGGTTGAGGCAGAGGAGAGAGGATCCAGAGTTTAAAAAAAAGAAACAAAAAGAATGAGACAAAGGGGGAGGTGGTGGAAGGATAGAAAATGGTGAGATTAAATCTGAAAATATCTCTAAAGGAGAGGTGATTCAGATTTTTCCTATAGCAGAGATTCAGGTTTCAGAGGAAAGATAGTAAAGGTAGACAGATGATGCTCTTGTAGAGATGGTGGGAAGGAAGGTGAACGTGTGCAAAGAGTGAAGGAAATAAATGGATTGGGGAAAAGAGGGATAGACTGGTGGAATTCCAAGGGCAGAGTGGAGAGTTAGAGTAATTAGGAAGAGTAATTAGGCAGAGATATGCCAAAAGGTAAGGACATAAAGAACAGTTCCGAGTGGAGGTTGATATGGGAGGCAGGGAAGGGAAGGAGGGATAGGGGAAAGGACAGTGGGAGTGATTGAGAGAAAAGGGAGGAATTGAAAGAAAGTAGCAAATGTATATTAAAGGGTGCCGGGAGGCAAGAAGGGGGGCGTAATGCTTGTGCATTAGCAAAGGAGGGAGAGAAGGAACCAGGGAAAGTAGGACAGTAGGAGAGAGGAGTAGAAAAGAAAGGTAGAGAAAAGGAAAGGTGTTCAAGAAGGTCAAGAAAATGGTAATCCTGTTCTGGGTCAACCTTTTCTGCTGAGATTGTCAAATGGCAAATTTGTTTATTAAACAATTCGTAAAACTCCTGAAAACTTGGTTTTAAGCATTTTCTTTATAGCATTAAATATGTATGACTAAATAAATACCCGTTGAAGTTAAAGTTTAAAGAAAGCATCTGTATGTGGTATTTTTTAACAGAGCTAAGCTTCATTAGGACTGTGTAGCTGTGGTTTTATCTAATTTGATTGGCAGCGGCTTGGCAACATAAGCAACACCATAGTTGTCCTTGCATTCTGATTTAAATGTTGCTACGTCCTGGAAGTAAGTGACCACATGAGAAGGATGTTCTCTACAAGGTCACAAGTATTACAACACCATCCGTGACGCGTCCTGTACAAGATCTTCAGCGTCTGCGTACTCACTCCTTATTGTAAAACAACAAGCTTTCAGGTGAGCACAATGTATTTTTGTCCATTTATGCAGTCAGCATACATTTGATAAGTGGTCCAATCTACATCACAATCCAAGATATATAAGCTATAACATCACCTTGCCTCTACACACACACATACTGTACTCTCAAACAATATGCAACATATCTGTCAGTGCTATCCAACCAAAGTAATCTACTGTCGAACACAGTATCGTGTGTATATCACTGTAAAAATTCATTTTCTGTCAGCGCCATGCTCTCCTGCTCTGGGAGATGCCACCAGACAGGCTGCAGGCCTTTGCTCCAGCTCCCTGAGAGACCAGCAGTCCTGTCGGTCTGACTCCTGCTTACCCCGAGCCTGAGGGGTGTCACGTCTGACAGCCGGTCCCAATGCTGAGACCCGCTCTGACCATCTGTCTGGGCTATGCAGTCAGAGTATTACAGCTGACAGGACATTCTCGTTGTGTTTTTTTCTTTCATGAACGGGTATCACTGTCACTGCGTTTTATTTATCTATGTTAGTGACTATGATTCCAAAAAAACTCTGAAAGCATAATTCCAGTTTATGGCAACTTAGGTTTGGTCATCATCATTCCTGTTGGTAACAGTACGATTGTACTAACCATGTTAACTGTTGAAATGTGAGAAGCCACTAAAAAGGAGTCAAATGGCACAAGAAACATGAGTAGTGAGATGATCAGATATTAAATAAACCTCCAGGTCAGCCAAATTATTTGGAAGAGAAAATGGAGGTGATCTGTAAAGTACTTACCCAAACTGACCCAAAACTCCAGTTAGCCAAACTTACCCAAGCTTTGATAAATCAAAATTATCCTCACTATTACGTCTCTCCAGTTCCACATTCCTGAAAGTGACATGAAACACAATTTCTAGCGAGTGCCGGCAAGTGTGCACGAGCAATTGTATGGGATTACAAAAAGGAACATGTTGCTCACTCCTCTAGAGGGACACATAAAAGGGATTTGTTCCCTGCCATTGTATTCTCAATTCAAATCTAAGGTGGTATCCTTCAGCAAAGCCTGACGTACAACACAAAACAATTAAACACAAGGGTTGGTGGAATAGGAAGGAAGGAGGAATTATTGATGCAGAAAATTGATTTCTATAATGAAATGTAATTGAAACAAGTTGCTTTGAAGGATGTCTCAAGCAATGATTATAAACAAGCTCACGTCGTGTGTTTGTCTACATGAGTGTGTGGCTTAATATGTGCGTGACTCATTTATTCACTGATCAAAATGTATTGGGAATAATTTGGTTATGCTACATGTACCTTTAATTGTATGTGTGTGTGGTTTGAGACTTAGCGAGTGAGTTTGAGCAGGTTTGACTGCTTATCAAATTACAGCAGTGCACACACAAATACACACACACCTACTGTAACGCACACACACACACACAACAGAATCAGCCACAGTAGTCTGCTGTCTTGTATAATGGGCATTGTACTGTAAACATTAGCTGTCTATCAGCACAGCTCAGCATCAGCCTGCGCTACATTGGCACTGTGGTTGTTTGTTTGTGTGGATGTGTGTGTGTGTTTGTGCGCCACAATAGATGAATTCAGGTATAAACAGCTGGTCCTCTTCAACTGGGTATTTAGAGCTAGACACAAATAGGCTAATTAATTGTGATAGACTTCAGCACTGATGTGATTCTGTTTTGACTGTCATCGCTCCAGCATATTCCCCGCTGATTCCCCAGCGCCTGCTTGTTCTCTCACTCTTTTCTTTCTCTTTAACACATAACCTCGCTCTACTGCAACTCTCACTAAAAGTATTATGAATCCAGGGTCAGTTTCTTGACACCAGGGAATGAGTTTTGAGAGTACGATTCCATTGCTCTTCAGCCTGCAGATAAATCAGTCATTTATTGAGGTAAATGACCTTCATGGTGCAGCCCACACAGGCCTTCATCTACATGAGCTGTGGATCCCATCAGCCTTTGTATCCACGTGTTGGAAGTCACATTTTAGCCCCTGTGGTGAGGGAAAGCGATTCAGTGAAACAGCCAGTGGGGCACTCCTTGACAGTTGAATTTGTTTCCATTTTTATTATCTGAAGTTTCAAAAGTGGTAGTGGGAGCTGAGAGGTTAAAGCAGTGGTCTCACAACCAGAGTGTTGGAAGTACAATGTCCTAGATGAGCTTGCTAAATTTTTAGTTGAGAACTGCAGTCATAATGTTTAGCTTCTATGTTAATGAAAAGAATCGTTAACGTTGCTTTCATCAAAATCATTATTAACATTATATAATAACAATATATGATAACATTGGATCACATGACTACATTTCTCATGCTGACCAAGCCAACTTTCCCTTAGCTTCATGGAGTGTTTTAGTGTCTGTCATCTAATTCTTTTTGGTTTTACTGCAAATTTACAGTTTGGTTCACTCTCATCAACTTCGTTCTACCTTTGAAGAGATTCCAGGCAGCAGTTTTCAGCTAAAAAGCTCTGATAAACCCACTATCTGCTCAGCACAAAGACAAAGGTGGCATATAGTTAGTGAACATAGTGGAGCATTTAGCAGCTAAAAAGACAGATATTTATCTCAGGAGTTAGTGGAGAACAAAACAGAGTTAAAAGAGAGTGAATATTGGACTTGAAATTTGCCAGATGACCAGAAACACAACTCTAAATAAATGTTACTGTTGTTCCTTGTCTGCTGGGTGTGAAAATATGCAACTATTAGCTAATATGTTAGTCAATGATATACATATATACATTCTATGGTGTGTTTACAGCTTGTTGTGCTGATCCCAAGTGGCCAAGAAAGATAGCAGGTTTCACGCTTAGTCAGTTGAAGTTTAAAAACTTGGTAATGTTAATTAGGCTACTATTACCAGTGTTAACTAATGATATTTATACTTTGCTTTTTAGACATTTACAGTGCTATGGATCTGTGGTTGTCAAGGGATTGGTATACCTCCAGGAATTCTTGAAGGAGCAAAATAATGAATAGTTTAAAACTATAATTTGGTCTGTGGGGAGTTTTAATATTTTACCCTCCTGCCTAGAGTCAGAAAAACACATTGGATGTTATTTATGTCACTAGATTCAATTTGAAGATATGTTAAACACCCTTTTGGGAAGTTAAACAGTGTATTTCCTTTCTTTTAAGAGGAGCTGGGGATTGAGCTAAGCTAGGTTTAACTCGCTCCTCATTATTCCTTTAAACTCTATACAGGGACATCAAAAAGACATCAATGAGTTTGTCTAAGTCTGGGTAAGCAGGAAAAGTAAAATCCTTCTACCATAACTCCAACCCCCTAAAACATTGAGATGTGTCATCGAATATCATTACCTTACCTCCTTGTCCCCTTCTCACCTTACTCTTCCCGCCTTTTCTCCTGCAGACAGCAACTTCATCCTGGCCAATGCTCAGGTGTCGCAGGGCTTTCCCATCGTCTACTGCTCTGATGGCTTCTGTGAGCTTACAGGCTTCTCCAGGACCGAGGTCATGCAGAAGAGCTGTGCCTGTAAATTCCTTTATGGGCCAGAGACCAGCGAAAGCATCATCCTCAGCATTGACGACGCCCTGGAGGAGCGCAAGGAGTTTAAAGATGAAATCATGTTCTACAAAAAGACAGGTAAGCAGTGGAAAGCCACTTTTGTTTTTATTTGTGTCTGAGTTGTTTGTTCAGTTGTCGTCATCTTTGTTCCCTTGATTTATCATTTGATTTTCCTGCTCTTTTGTGTTTGTGCCTAGTCACTTCACCATAAAACATAGACTTCCTTCCTCTACTATTTACCAATTAGGAGTTTAAATCAAGGCAAGTAGACAAGCACAGAAAGCCATTAGAGAGTGCACAGATTGTGTTGCCCGAACATTTCCATAAATGGAGGGCAGATTTCTGATGCTATTTCTGTAGAAGCCACATTTAAATTGACATAGATGGACCCGTGGATAGATGGAGTAATGACTGGACTAATGGATGTATAACTTTTTTATTGGCCCATTCTCATTAAAAGGTGATTAAGCAAAGCAATCAGTCACAAAGTCCCCCAGTTATTATTTAACAGTGAGAAACATCAAACTTTCATAGTTATCAACTAGTGACTCCTTAACCCTGTCTTCTTCGATTACACTGAGCCCAATAGCTAGGCCTGGTGGTGTGGTTTGTTGTGTGCCTCGCTGATTAGCCAGCTGGCCAGTGAAGAAAATGGAGTCGAAAATAATGAGCACATCTAGGCATCAGTGGATACATGCTTGCTGTGATGTGAGATGGTGCCATGTGCCCTTGCATAGTTATTGCAGTTTTCTTTACTTTAATGCTTCCTGATCAGTTATGTGAATCTACAACTTTTTTTTTTTAAATTAATTCTGGCAGCACTTGCGTTTGGTGGTGAATTTTTCTGTAGCAGCTCTGTCACAAATCAAGATAAATCACTTATTTGTTATATCATTTGGACAGAATGAAAAGATTATCCCTGCCTATTAAAGTACTATGACAGCCACAGATACCCGATCTTTTTAATTTTTTGTGTTAGAGCATTTGATTTTTTGATTGCTGACGGGATGTAAAGAATTTCAACAACAACAAAAAAAATGCTTCTGAAATAAATTGCTTACCCTAGCTCAGAAAACACTAAAAACTTCCATGACATCTGGGCACATTTCTCGCCTGATAATCAGACTGAATTGCCATTTTCTTTTACTGTATTCATTTATCATGACTCCATGTTCATGTTTGCTTATTTTTTGTTGGGAGGGGATTTATTAAGATTTGTTTCACCCTAACCACTCAGTGGCAATTGATATTATAATATATATTATGTATAATTATAATAATATATATCTGGCTGACGTTACTTTCTGTTTCAGACACACTGAAGTGGTAGAGGTTGCTACAAGCAGTTTACTCAATGGTTTTCACAATGATTAAAGTAAAATATCAATTTCAGAGTTGTTCTTAATGTAGCTATAGGTAGCTAGCTAGCTCATGGAACCCACTCTTATTCCTACCTATTAAGCTCTGATGGTTCAATTGCATTTCTAGTCGGGGGAAAAGCTGCTAATAAGCAACACTAGACCTATTGCACAACAACAAATGGGAGATGTGGGCGGAGGAAACAGCAACTAAATGGACCTTGTGGTGAGATGGTTATGTCAACAAGTGTAAGGATGGTTTATGATACTGTATGGACTTCTAAAAATGACTCATACCAAGCAGGTAGCTTGGCATGTGCATGTGTCAGTTGTGCCACCTTCCTATAATTTTAAGCAGATTTTGTAGATGACTCACTGCAGTTTGTATAGACACAGCTTTGCTAATACCATAACAGATGTGATTGTCTACACCACTCTGTGTCTTGCTTTGTTATCTTTCCTGTCACACCCTTCAATCTCTTTTTCCCTTCTGTTCTCTTATAGCTTCTATTGTTACATTTAATTTTACCATCAAATTTCTTTTCTCCCACCTCTTTTCTACATTTCCACGCAGTACTGTTTGTGCCCGTTTGTCTGTCTGTCTTCCATGCTTATCTTGCTTTTTTCTTTCCCTGCCTCAGCCGTTTTATGTTGTCTCATCCCTATCTTTCCGTCTGTCACAGCAGAGTCCTGAACGTAAACGTAGCTGATTGACTCAGTTTATCCTCCGTCTGTCAGCCTGAGTGGAGAGAAAGCTGCATGTTCGCAATCAGAACGCTCGTTCTCTCACTGTGTGCTTGATAGTGCTGCCTTGTCTCGCATGCATGCAGATATTCACACACACATACACACACACGCATAGACAAAAACACTGTGATTGAGTCATCACCAGGCAAGGAATATTTAGTGAGTGGGAGTGATGGGAGGGAACTCCGTGGGAAATCCCTCTTAATCAGCAGTTCATTTCTAGTCACTGAACAGAGAACAAGGAAAGGTAGACCCTTTAAGTTTGAAAAATCTGTGCTACACAAGAAAATTTCACATCAAATAAAAAATCCATTAAATAATTAAACTATCAAAGAGGAAAATGTAAAACGTGAAAAATACCTGTATGTCTAATAAAGCTACCAGCGACACAATATACCAGGGACATTGTCATGCATATGCCACAGCATGATGTGGATTAGACTGAATTTGGTGTGATTAATTAATTAACAATAACAAGACTAAAACTCCTGACACTGTGATGCTGAACATAATTTTTGCCCTTATTATGTGAAGATTCTTTAAGACAGGGATTTTCAAAGTCTATATTGTCTAAGACTACTGTATGACATTACTCCAGACTACACTAAAAAGTTTTTTTTAAAGTCTGTCCTGAGGTTTCCACTTAGCTTGTTAGTACATCAGCGTTAGCAAGTTAGTGCTCATGTTAGTAATACATGACAAGTAGGCCTGCGGCTGGTGCAGATGTGAATATAGACGTTAGTTTAATAGGTTTTTTGTCAAAAACGTGAAGTGTTGGAAATTTTGAGCAGCTGGTAGCACTAAATGAAAAGTAAAGGGAATTTCCCAAAGTCCTCTAGGGCAGTTGTTCCCACAGTGGGGTCCGGGGACCCCCAGGCGTCCTTGGAGGGTCCCCAGCAAAAAGGGGAATCATTTCTTTTCGCTATTATTCCATCCACAAGTAACATAGTGACAGAACATATGATTATTTTGGTCATGGGTTTCATACACTTTCTGTAAAACATCTAAAAACCCAAATCCTATCAGATTGGCGATCCTGGGACAATATCTTATCACAAGGAAGTCCGTTGTCTATTTTGTTCACTGTAGAGCAGAGTGGTACTGCAGACGTTCCTGATAAATATCTGTGGGTTTGTCATTATAAGCTACCCCTTTCAAATACACATAATAATCTAATCTATTAAAAATATAAAAATATTGGTTATAACAATAAAGTACAATAATCAGAACAAGCACACTAACGCTAACACTGCACCTACAGTTCCTCTGAAAAGCAATCTATTTAACAGGAGATGGGACCTCAGTGATGGGTTCATCTCTTCCTGTGCCTGGGGTACAGGGACTTAGTCTATTTAAAGGCTCTGCTTCTCCTGAGGGACTTTCAACTGTAGATAGGCTTAATAATAAATCTTGGAATCTGTGAAACTGTTGCTCCACACAAACACACACACACACACACACACACACACACACACACACACTGAGTATAATCAGAGACGGTGTATAAAAGTGTTGATAAGTGTGTTTTCCCCTTTCAGCTGTGCTGTTCTGGTGCCTGTTGGACATTGTGCCAATTAAGAATGAGAAGGGAGACGTGGTGCTCTTTCTGGCTTCATTTAAGGACATCACTGACACTAAAGCCAAAGTCATCCAAGAAGACAAGAAGGAAGGTCAGTAGGTGTATGTACTGCATATAGAATGTGTGTTACTATTGCTGGTGAATGGAGGTTAATGGTTCCCAGACAAGAGATGGATGTAATGAGCATCACCCAGTCATTAAATAAAGCTCTCAAATGTTTACTATTTGTTTGGCATGTGGATTTTTAGTAATGTTAAGGCCATTGTTAAGTGCTACAAGACAGCAAGGGTGTGTCTTTTATCTTTATCTTTTATCAGACCAAATTGCTAACGTAGTACTTTTCAAACCCACCCTGTCTCCTTGAAATTACATTTACTTTTTTACATTTGCTACTATTTTGTTTTACAGTTTTGAGGGAAATGTAATATCTGCCTGCTGAGTGGCAACCTTTTTTTTTCCAGTGGAGTAAGTGCTACATTTTCATAACACACACAAGTTGTATGTAGGTGGTTGGGGTGGATGGTGGGCTGCTAAGTGCAAAACTCTGACAAATAGACCAGGGGTTGATTTTATTCCACAAAAACATGGGTTAATTGTTAATAAAGAATTTTTTTTTTTCGTGATTCAAGAAACTGTTGACTTTTTCTTTTTTTACACCACAACTTTTCTCTAACCTTGAAGTGAAGAGCTTTGAGATACTTTATCTAAATTCTCTCTTTATCCATGCATGGCTTCGACCATCTGGCTGCATGGAGACCTAACCTGTGACCTATGTTAGCTCCATCTCCTTTAACTCAACTGTCACAGTTTGCTACCAAGTTCTTTTAAAGCCGACCTTGCTTCCTTTTCACTAATTGAGTCCATCCATGCAGCCTTTGGGATTTGGTCCTGGGTCCCTCCGAAGACACGCCCTACTCATCAAATTCAGCTGCGTTTGATCTCCAGCACCACGCTGTTTCACTTAGTCATCTTCTATAGTTGTTCATTTGACATCTTCTCAGGCCAGAAGACGCGACAGATTTTCCTGAAGCATCCATCATGGAAGGCATCAATCTTTTCAATTTCATGCATTGTCACTCATTAGCATCCAGCATTGCTGTTGTACAGTTGGACTTGAACTGTACAGTTGGTTCTTATTCTGTACTGCTTTGACTTGCTCACCATTCACTGTGATTGGTGAATCTTGAGTGGCATTAATGCACATCTCCTACAGATGGATATGCTTTGAGGTTCAAGGTTGTCAGGAAGGTCTAGATTTTCATCCACGGGATGCCCCTGGGTCTGTCAGTTGTTGTCTTCCCCATAATCCAGTCAATGGCAATTAGGACGAAAATAGGAGACACGGTCCAATCCTATGATTCAGAAGGCTGTGATGTGATTATAAAACGATAATCAATGCATTTTTTTCTATACAGGATTTTTGGATAATTACAAAGCATTTCATTTGCACATTAAAATCCAAAAAAAACATCTTCACTTTAGCTTAAAAGGATTAGTTTGCATCCCTAATTTGCTTTACTAACCTGAGCTCCTTCATGGTCACCATCCTTTCCTCTATTTCTCAAGTTTTCACCGTCACTTTCTGCCACTCGCTCTCTTGCTTTTGCTCACCCACACACTCACCACACACACATCAGACACTGTTCCCTAAAATACTTTACACTGCTCTTATAAGAGCACCTGTCAGGAGATGTCCTTAGAATGAGAAGAGGAAGATAGGCAAGCGTTGAGTGTTACCATGCTCGCACACAGTGTGCGAGTGAAAATCATTAATTGTCCATTGATATTAATGATCGTGTGAAATTTTCGTAGCAGCGCTGATTCATTCAGCAAGTGTGCTGAATATCAGGGAACACTGGTGTTATGTGCTTGCCACAGACTGCCTTTTGCTTTCCATCAAAATGACATTATCAATTATCATTTAGAAAACTGATTTGTGAATTGATTCAGAATCGTTCACGTCTGCATCTTGATGCATCTAAGAATAGATTTTTCTCCCACATTCAAAGTGACAATAGAACAACCCCATCAGTGTGACCCTTTCTGGAGGAATTCCATATGCTCTCAAGATCTTCCATACAGTGTCACAATGCAGGCTGTCAAAGGCTTTCCAAAAGTTGATGAAGTTGATGTACAGTGTGTTTGATTCTATACACAGCTTGATGATGTTCTTCAGAGCAAAGATGTGATCTATGCAACCCCTTTCTCTGCTTCCTTCCTGTCTCAGCTTCTGATCAACAGCAGAATGAATTCTGCCAAGTAGATCCTGGACGTTACAACCAGCAGTGTAATCCCCTGCCATTTGTCATAGTTTTGGAGGTTGCCTTTCTTGGGGAGTTTAAAAATTAGGCCCTTGTTCCAGTCTTCAGGTATTGTTTCCTCCCAGATGTTTCTGAAAAGGTCTCAGAGCACTTTGGTTGGTCGAATTTCAGCATCTCACCATGGCAACCTGCCAGCAGCTTTCCCACCCCTCATGGCTTTGATAGAGTGCTTTACCTTTTTCTTAGGGCGTGTTCACACTGATCTTGTTTAGTTGGGTTGAACCGAACCCTGGAGCATTTACCCCCTTAGTGTGATTCGTTTGGGTTGGTGTGAGGGTTGGACTCGAGCTCTGGTGCAGACCAAGCCACTGCACTTGGGTCCGCCTCGAAGAGGTGGTCTCAGACCGCTGTCAAAACTCTGGAGCAGTTTATTTCTGGTAGGAACACCATATGAACCAATCCCAGGAAGCTACCAGTGTGTGTGTGTCTTTTAAAATAGTACCAACGTATTGTTACTGTACTATTTAATTTATTATTGTTATTTATATTTTTTTCACTGTTTGTCAATATGCCTTGGTGTTGGGTACATACATTAAGAGTGGGGTGAAAAAAGGTACAGTGCTGCAACAGTCAAGAACAGAAGGAGGGGAGTTTGACTGCGGTGGTACAACTGTCAAACGGTAATGCAGGTCTTGAGCTCAGGGAGGTAAGAAACCTCCCAGGGAGCAGAAGGACAAACGCTCACTTGATCTAGAGAATAGAAAAATTACAATCAAAATATGAAAGAGATACTATAAAAATACTAAAACAATAAATATATGCAATATATAATAATAATACGTTAATTATTATAATAAGTATTCTTTATTGTTGATGAAAGATCAGCATATTTTGATATATTAACTTTTTATATATGAAGAATGGAGGGATATATATGCATTTATGAATTCATTCAAGGAGATGCATAAGTATTCTAAACATAAGCTAGTTTAATGACAGGCCTTTACTAGACATTTGCATGGGCAAACGTTTGCAATTATGGCCCACCTACTTCACTGGTCCAATTTGTATGACAAATGCAAACAATTCATGGTTTAATCTGTGATAAGACCATCTGAGTTTCTTCTATGAAATGCATGCATTATTTATCCTCTGAAGTCTGCTGATACCTGCTCCAAACCAACACCAACCGAACTATGACCAATACTCTCTCTAATAAACACCATTTCCACCACATGGCTTTTATTTATAATTTCTGGACCATTTGAGTTGTAGCCTTTGTGAACCGCACTGGACAAGCAGGAAAACAATGTCTCATCCTCGCATTGGTTCAACAAACCAGACCTTTAGGAGTGATAGCGCCCTTAGTTGGTGGAATGGTGTCATTGTCAAGGCCATCCTCTGCTGCTGGAGGATCATCTGGCTCTGAGCAGTTGAGTACCTCATGAAGTGCTATGTGATTGAGACGAGTGTTACTTTGATTTCTTCATCAGAAGGGTGGTAAGATCACAGTACAATCACTTCAGTCTTGCTTTAGGTTTTATTGACACAGTTACAGGAACCTGACATCTGTGCTCGGTAGCATAGGTTTGTGGTTCTTTTCAAATCCAGCTTGTCTTTTTAAAATTACATTTATTACTTAATTGTCTTGCCAAATACGTCCTAAGGGAAACGTAATTTCTAGGTGGTTGGGGTGGATGGTTGGCTGCATAGTGCAAAACTCCCACAAATAGACAAGGGTTTGGGTTTATTCAACAAAAACACAGGTTAATTGCTAATAAAGAAAAAATGTGTTGTCTCGTGATTCAAAAACTGTTGACTTTTTCTTTATTTAAGACCAAAATCGATCGTTCCCTATAACCTTGACCAGTGAAGTGCTCTGAGTGCCTCAACATAACTATAAAACATTAATAGTGCTTAAGTTTCTATGTACACACAGATTTTGTATTGAAAGAGCAGAAAGTGTTGGAAAAAATGAAATAGCGAACATTTCCGTATATTTTCTTTATGAATATTTTGTAACGTGGTGGAAGTGTTCATAAAAATAATTTTCCTGATAAAAACATTTCAATTCTGGTGGCATTAAATGGCTTTCAAAATATATTTGCCAATGTAAAATAGATATTTGTAAAGGAGCTGAGGACTCTAATATTTTTGCAAGAACCTCCCCTCATGTTTGCCATTCCAGTAAATTGTATTCATTCTTGTAAATACAAAGAGCAACTAAAGGAAACACAGTTGCAAATTTCTGCCCTCAAAATCAATTTCCTCAAAGGATTACCCTAAGGGCAACTCCTAAGCTAAAGCCAAAAGTAACCTACAAAGCGAGGGAGAAGGTCAGTGTATATGCTGTCTGTGAAGTCAGCCAACTGACTTATCTCATCTCAGGCTTGCCTCCCCTGGATTTGCCTAATTACTCTCATTACTGTAAATAAGGAAGGAAACAGAGAGTAAAGTTATTGTTGCCCACTTAATGAAATGCTTTTCACAGCAAAGGAAAGAGGCTGTTGCAGCATGCCTTTAGACAGAGACATCTCACTGTAATGGGTTTGGGTCTGACAAGTTTGTTTAAATGAGACTCACAAAACATTTGCATATTGATATCGTGGCCTGTGCAGATGTAGAAAGGGATGTGGTTGGTTTTGTGTGTTTAAACGAGTGCAGGGGAATTAGTAAGTACAAAGTGCATGGGAAATTATTTTAACAATAATTATGGACAAAAATAAAATTATTAAAGGCGCATAGAATTGTAAATATGAACAACCTGGAGATATGCAGAAGCTATCACATTTCCATCCATGCTGGGGAAGCCTTTCAAGGATGGACGGACATTTCAGACGTGACCCAGTTAAATCTTTGTCTGAACAGTGTGGACAGTGTGTGCAAATAAGGGAAACCCTGTCTATGGCGTCAACAGTCTCCCCACTTTTCACCCCCCATCTCCTCTCCTCATTGGCTCTATTTTCTCCCTTTTATGTCATCACCAAACTCTCACTCCTGGTTTTGTTTTTTGCTTTCTGGCGTCCTTTCCTCACATGTCTTTCTCTCTCTCTATCACCCCTATTTCTCATGTATTTCAGCTACTTTTACAGGATATCCATTCCCACCTCCTCTGCCTGCCCTACATGCTGTCGCCTTCCTTCCATATACACAACACCCACCCCTCCCCACCTATGTTCCCCTTCTACCCCCCACAAGAAAGGCTATAAAAGCAGAGGGAAATTCATTAGATCTAAAAATAAGCACGTCTCTGTCTCTGTGCTCCTGCCGTGTCGCGTCCCACAAGGCTGCACCGTGTTATGGATGGCCCTGTCTGTTCGCCTCGTCTGGGGTCCGTACAGACACTCACAACACACCCACATAATGCACACACTTTCTAAAGGACAGTCAAAAGCAGTTATCACTTCTATTCTCCCGGTTTGATATTGCCATTATCCCCCCCTCAAGCCAATCTGGCCCTAGTCCTTTCCTGTGGGTTCACAGCAGAGAGAATGGGGTTGAGAACCAAGCAGCAATAAAATGCCTTCTCCTATTACGCAACTCCTTGGTCTGAACATCTACTTTATCTACTATTGCAAAACACATAAATAACACACACAAGCATGCCAACAAGCACACAGAAGCCCACTCCATAGCAATTGACAATAGAAAATCTACCGTACTATACTTAACTGAAGTACTTATCAAAGCTGGAAATTGTGCTGTTTTGCTGGAGAGAGTGTTTACACAATAAGACATCATCAACCAATATTTATGACTGAATAATGTGAATCAAAACAGGTAACACATGTTCTTTGACATTTTCAAAAGCAAAAAGTAAATAGCCCGTTTTTATTTTTCACTTGATGAAATTGTTCAATTTGCTCAGAAATGACACATTCTTCCTGTTGCATACCGTATTCATGTTTTTCTATTTAGGACAGAATATTATGTATTTCATCATGCATAATGACTGATTCATTCATCAGGAGTTAACCTTGGGGGGTAAAGTATTGTAGAGAGGATGTGTACCAACTTTTGTGTGTATGTGTGTCTTTACAGAGCGACGGCGCGGCAGGGAGAAAACAGGCTCTCCATTCAGCTCAGCTCGTCTGCGGAGCAGCACTGTGCTCTACCACATCTCTGGTCACCTCCACAGCAAAGAGAAGAGCAAGATTAAACTCAACAAGGTATCATCAGACACTTCAAATAATGGGACAGGATGTCACATGATGAAGCAGGGCTGGACTAGGACAAAAAATCGGCCCTGGCATTTTTGGCCCACCAAAATCGGTCGGACATCCCTCCCCTACCATCCAAGACAAATCTCTTATGCACGGTGGTGCGGTGGTTAGCACTGTCGCCTCACAGCAAGAAGGTCGTGGGTTCAAGCCCCGGCCTTTCTGTGTGGAGTTTGCATGTTCTCCCCGTGTCTGCGTAGGTTCTCTCCGGGTGCTCCGTCTTCCTCCCACCGTCCGAAAACATGCAGGCTAGGTTGATTACCTTAATTGTCCTTAGGTGTGAGCGTGAGTGGTTCTTCGTCTATGTGTGGCCCTGCGATGGACTGGCGACCTGTCCAGGGTGCACCCCGCCTTGCGCCCGATGTCAGCTGGGATTGGCTCCAGCCCCCCCTGCGACCCTGTACGCAGAATAAGCGGTTGACGATGGATTTAAGAGGGGGTTCTGGGAGTCCTCCCCCTGAAAAATTTAGGCTTTAAACACTTCATTTCCTGCATTCTGGTGAATTTTATTGCACCGATTCATCGAGGAAATGTCTTTATTTATATAAAAGGAAACACAAAATATAGGTGACAATTCAAAAAATAAAAATATAGTGTAATATACTGCTGTAAGGCTCTCAGGCATTCTGTATTGCTGTCAAATATGTTTCTCCTGTTTTGTTTCTCCATTCATTTAATTCAGTTAATATCCTGTGCACCTTAATAAATACGTTTCAACAGCTTTTCTGCTAATGTTCAAAACTTTCTGCACATGAAAAATCTCTCCCACATATCTGTGTTCTCTGACATTTGCACAATAACAATTTGAGATATAATATTACGAGATATAATGAGAATGAAGTCATTCTATTTTAACAAAATCTACCTGCCCTACTGCTGTGCTTTACCCTGCGTTATTGCTCTGCTGATACAGTAGCAGATACCCCCTTTAGACCTGCCGTTCCTGCATGATAACACTGTATATGTTGTGATTCTATTTAACAATCAACCTGGAAAGCTGGTTTGTGTTATTTAGTAAGTGGATGTCACAGGTTGTAATACTTGTGTTTTCTTATCCTGTCCTGTCCAGAACGTGTTTGGGGATCCACCTGCTCTGCCAGAGTACAAGGTAGCAGATGCCAAGAAGTCCAAATTCATCTTACTACACTTTAGCACGTTCAAAGCTGGTTGGGATTGGCTGATTCTACTTGCCACATTCTACGTTGCTGTGACGGTGCCCTACAATGTGTGCTTCATCGGTGATGATGATGACCTGACCCGCAGCACAACAGTCAGTGATATCGCAGTGGAGATACTGTTCATCATAGGTTAGTTGCAGAACTGCAGAATTGTTTATAACCTAATTGATCAGATTTATGTACTACATGAATCCTTGAAATTTTACAATAACCAGCATTTACTATAAACAAACACCCAGCTTTCTTTGTTCGTCTTTCTGTTTTCCTGCCAGACATTGTTTGTAATTTTCGTACAACCTATGTCAGCAAGTCGGGCCAGGTGATCTTTGATGCTCGACAGATCTGCATCCATTACCTGACCACATGGTTCATCATTGACTTGGTGGCCGCGTTGCCGTTTGATCTGCTCTATGCCTTCAAAGTCAGCGTGGTGAGTAGCCATTGGCTTGTTGCTTAATCAGTTTACAACATCCGACAGTCTGGGGTTTAAAATCAAACCCAGTCTGTAAGCCACTGTATATTCAAATTGTAAAGTGTTTTGTTGGGTTTGTCACTCATGCTATTGACTTTTTTGATTTAAACTTTTAATGATCAAATAAACATGTTAGATCCAACCAGTATTTTATATTCACATACAATTCTCTGAAAAGATGAAAGAAATACTGTAATAAGAACCATGAAAGGAAGAATAAATAAGGAAATGTAAGTATTAGTTAATGACATGACTTTGAATACTAAAAATCTCACTCTCTAATCCTGTCAACACATTGGCCCATCGTAAATTGCAACACCTCCAGCACATTGGACATTTCATAGGAATAGATTACATGGAGTGTTTCCAGCACAGCTCCAGCGCCTCTTTGATTCATTCCACATACTGTTCAAGCACTGAGAAAACAGTCAAACCTGTATCATTAAAACCTTTTTCTGTTCTGCTTGAGTCAAAAGCATGTCCCCCTCAAGAATAGTTGAATGGAGGAAGAAACAGAGATGAGTAGCAATTAGGTAGAGGTTCTTGTCTTGTCCCCGGCTGAATGATATCACAGAATGGAAGCACTACACTATAGGGAGGTTTTGATCAGTTGCTTATGGCCATTTTTGCTTTTGGCCTCTAATTTAGAGAAATTGATGCTTTGACTGCTTTATGTTGCTGGCTCCACTTCTTAAATAATCGTCAGACTGGTAGAACAACAGGAAGTTACCTGGAGCTCTCTTTAACAGGACTGAGAAGATTACAGAAAGGGAAGAAGAAGAAAGGACAGGTGAAAACAAAAAAGAGCAGTAACTATTGTAAAGAAAGTAGAGTGAGAAGAAAACAGAGAAAGGCAAAAAAAAATTATTACAAAAGCGCAGGAGGAGTGGCCAAAAAAGTGCTATGAAAGAAAGTGTGAGCAAAATAAGAATAGATGTCTTTCATACTATGAAGGGGAGGGGTGGTGGAGGGCTGGGCACAATGATAGGCTGCTCTAGGCGAAGGTGCCTGTTTGGTTCCAGACTCTATTAATGGAAATACCACACAATCCCTGTAGGTCAGGATTTGGGTTTGGGCTACTGGGCAATATCGTGCCATTCCCCCTCTGCCTCTGGGCAGAGGGGGAATGGCAGGTAATTGCTGAGCGTTCTGCGTCATGTCCCCTCCAAGGACGGAGCATTCACACTGATGTTCCCTATAAGGACAGATGCCATCTTTCACCAAAATGAGCCAAGGGGCCTCAGCAGTGTCCCTCCCTCATGTTCTCCCATCTATCTATGGTCATCCCCTCTATACTTGACTATCACCTGATTCTCAGGGTGTTTTTCTGTGTGAGCTGCTGCTAAAAAATTTTAATTACAAAAAATGAGCAAAAGGTTAATATGAAGAAACGTATCCCAAAAATGTGTTTTTAGTTTTCTTGAGTGAAGTCATCTACACAAATTGGTCAGCAGTAAGATGCAATTCTTCTTCTGGTGATTATGCATTCACACCAGGGCCAAAGACAGACATTTGTTATTAATACGTACCTGCTACTGTCATTATTAAAGCTCCTATAAATATGTCTCCTGGTCCTGGAGGCCTAGTTGATATTGGATAATAGTGTAATGAATTCTTATTGGTCCAATACTGCTGCATCAATAAAATAAAATAAAAAGTGTGACCAGTCACGCACATGGGATTGGCTTGTAGCGCTGAAGGCGTGGCTGCAGGGGGAGAAATAATGAGAATTTCTGTAAAGTTCTAGTCTCATGTGCACAAATACAGCCTTAAGAAGCAGAGAGAAAGTAAGCAATCAAGTAGCTAAATGTAAATTTCACACCTGACAAGCAGAGAAAATGCAAATGTGAGTGGCTGGGGTGAGGTGGAAGTAGTAGACGGAAAAGTTAAAGGAGAAGGCACATTACATTGCTTACTGCCCATGCTGCTGGAGAAGAATGGGATGTGGCGCAGCCTGTTCTCTCCTTAGGTGGGTTGCAGGGTGTTGATAGATGGTGCAGACTAGATGGAGCTTCTCCCCAGGGCTCAGTAGGAGGCTTCATTACCCCTCGTGCTGTACCAGTTCTCTATTTTTCACAGTTTGGGAAAACCGCCATAAAACATGCTGGAGATGTAGGAATAGCTCTGGTAAGGACTGTCCAAACTCCACGTCTTAGCTTTGTTCAAACGATCTGATTGTGTAATTCTCTCTCTCATACACACAAACATTTTCCCTCTCCTCTTCATCATTCATTTACTGCCTATATCCCACACCCTCCCTCTTTCCCCATCTATTTATTGTAGTTATTACATTATATATTTTTTCTTTAATGTTTCTGTCCCACTTTCTCAGTCTCGAGTCATCCCAAAGTACATGGTAGATTTGTAATTTCATACACTACACAAATACACATGTAACACCCCGTACATCCTCAAGTTACAAATATCCTCCATGTCATCGTAAATGTATGTATGTGTTTGGGGCGGGGTTCTATGTCCAATGCACCTTCACGATGGAAGGCCCAAATGATAGACTGTTGCTTGAGGAGCAGGTGAACACCTACAGCAAATGAAGGGTATGAAGGGGGACTTAACATTGTTTGTGAAAAGTCAGTAGAAGGAAGCAGAAAGCTTGTTGCAAAAATAGTTTGATTTGTTAAGAGTGGAAGAACAAAGCACGGAAGAGAACTGGAGTAGAGAAACACTGCAGGGTGATGGTGAGGATTAAAAAACAAAACAAACACACCTGTGAGCAACTGCCTGATTGCTTTAATAGGTAATTTTATATTCAAGGATTCTTCATCAGGAAATCTTCATATAGATCATATTGTTGATGTGTTTACAAGCATTTGTCAAGTTCTAATTATAGAATCTGAGAGCAGCCTCTAATGTTGAGAGGACATGGAGCATGGTTAAGAGCTTTTTGTCACTTCAGGCAGAGCTGTGTATGCAATTATGTATTAGCGTGTGTGTGTGTGTATAATGCTGGTTTATCGCTCTTCCCATGAGATTTACCGTCTGTAAAAGGGGGAGGATTGCAGTCTGTGCTCCTCACTTTCTTAGTTTGTGTTTCACTCTCTTTATATCTGTGTCTCTCTCTCTGACTTTGCCTCCAGCCGAACACCAGAAAATCTCATGGAAACTATAGCTATAGTATACAGTGAAGATAAGTGGTGTGTGGTTTGGTAGTACATGGTGGCAGTTCCAATGTAGGTTTTACAAATGCAAACTGTGACACCTGTGAAACGTCATCAGGAAATTCCCTTTATGACAAAAAATGCATGAAATTGATAAAATTGCCATATGCATCCTAAAAATAAATTCAAGTGGGACCTTGTTCTTTGTCCCCAGGTGTCCGTGGTCCACCTGTTAAAAACAGTACGTCTGCTCCGTTTGCTGCGATTGCTCCAGAAGATGGACCGATACTCGCAGCACAGTACAGTGGTACTGACGCTGCTGATGTCCATGTTCGCCCTCCTGGCCCACTGGATGGCCTGCATCTGGTACATTATTGGCAAGATGGAGATGGAGGCCAACGCCTATAACTGGGATATAGGTGAGTAAAGGAAAATGATGCCATGCCCCAACACACTGATGACTGTTGATGTTTTAAAACTAAATGGAGAATTGTAGTGAGAGCCACATCACCAGTGTACTAAACCAAAACCAGGAGGTCTATCTTGAGGTAGTGTTTGGAGCTTAGACTAGTGTTACCGAGAATGAATGTGATATGAAGTGTACATGTGTAATTTCACATCCATGTTCCCTCAATTTACTGCTTGGTAATATCAGATTAGCTCTGAGTATCCCAAAAGAAACACCAAATTATGACATTTACAATGAATGCAACTACAGGGTTTCCCTCCATAATTCAGTTTGAATAGGGATTTAGTTTCTGTGATTTAAAAAAGAGAGGGTAAACAGTACGTAACGAGGTCTGTTTACAGAAAATGGAGTAGAGGAAGCAGAGCTCATAGGAGTGTAAAAAGCTGTACAAGTTGTGTGCGAGCAATACATAAAAAAAAAAAAAAAACACATCAAAAGTGTGAATCTAAAAGACTACCGCTGCTGCTACCTGCTGATTTGGTGAGAGTTGAATGCCATGTGAAGTTTGCCTGCAGCAAGACACTGTCAGCTTTGGTACATGATGCCAAAGGGATGAGGACCATGTAGCATCAACCATGATGATGTTGGGCTGGGCAATGAAAAGCAATAGTAGATTGAGACTAAAAAAAATGAGAGATTTTGTAGAAGCAAGGGATTTTATCACAGCTGCAGTTCACTTCGGGTGTGGCAGTTTCAGAATGGATCTTAAATGGATATTCATAGCATGACATACAGACAGACAGTTGTGCCCTTGATGCACACTTTGGTATTATTGCGGCCAGATGAAGTGTGTTCATTTTATCTATATTTTTCTAGCTGAGGGAGCCATTATCCAGCTTTGTCAAGCTTTGAATCAATATAAAGGAAACACTGGGCTTTTATTCGGAAAAATCTGTAGAATAAATTCTCATGGTCTGTGGCCCAAAATGAAAAGCTATAAAGCTAGAATGTTTAAAAAAAATAGCATCTAGTATTAATAAAAAAAACTCACATACATTTCATGTAGGAGACTCCTCTTTCCTTAAATTTTTCTGCTCTTTGCTTTCTCGTAGTAAGATATAATTTCTGCTTCATCTCAACTGTCACGTTGTGCATGGGGCTTTGGTTAACGTGTCAATACTCTGGTGCAATGCATTTTCATTGCTCATTATTTTCAAAACAATCAATGCTTCTGAAAAGCTATTGATGCGTTCAACCTGCAGGTTTTTTTTCAGCTGGTAAGATCTGATATTTACCTGTACATCTGTTTTTCATTATGGACCTCATCCCTGCAGGTTTTCAAGCTATTAAGGCAGATGTTTATGTACAACTAGGATTTAAATCAAATATATAAGCATTGTTTGGTGTCAGAGCCCTGCAGTAACATTACAGTCATCATACAGCAATCGAAAAGACACCTCATACAGTTTATGTGGGTTTGAAACACATAATATTGAATAGAGAGGTCCTTGCTAATACTGGTAACTATGCGATGGCCTCAACATGTTGTCATATTATAGAGCAGGTATTTGCAGTCCATTAAGAGTACTACATGTTTGTCAGGGTCCCTTAATATTTCAGTAAACTGATCAATAAAGTTTATGTTTCCTCATCAATTTGACTGACTCCTAAGTTGTGTGTGTGCTTACATGCAGGTGCTTGTGTGTGTTGTAAAATTGACTGAGCGAATGGCATGATTCTTCTCATAATTTCCCCTCAGTCTCCATGTCCCTCATATAATGAGGTCCCTGGGCTGATCTCTGGTCAGTATCGATGAGCTGTACTGTTACCAATTACCTCTATCTGTTGTCTTCCTAAATGGTTCCGGGTCAGCATTGACTGGGTCATGAGAACAATGCAGATTTCTATTCGCCAATTACTGCATTTCAGTGTCAGGTCAGTACAGGAGGCAGGATTAATGTGTTGTGTCCTAATTATGCATTTCTGATGCCGAACTGAGCGTTGAAGTCAGGCAGCTATGAGGGGCTTCTATCCAATTACCATTCATCAGTGTCTGTAGGAGACTCTCCTGGGATCAGCTGCATG
Organism: Micropterus dolomieu; assembly: GCF_021292245.1. Classification (NCBI taxonomy): domain Eukaryota; kingdom Metazoa; phylum Chordata; class Actinopteri; order Centrarchiformes; family Centrarchidae; genus Micropterus; species Micropterus dolomieu. The sequence goes on along the minus strand of NC_060158.1, from coordinate 19,361,911 downwards.
TCTCCACACTTGACTGACCAGGGATCAGTTCTGGTAACCAAGCACTTGATCTGTTATACTGTTAAATCCATTGTTCTGGATGTGGCACAGAGGAAAACACTGCTTACCAGTTTCTAGAGCGAGGAAACAATGTTGTCAGCTTTGTCTGCATCTCCATGCTTCACTGCACCAGGCTTTGCGATGACCACTGCAGCTCACTGTATCCAAGAAAAAAGTAAAAACTAATCATGGTGCACTTGAAGCGATCCCATCTAGTTCTTCGGGAATACAAGAAGACTGGAAAATGTGTGGAAAATTTGTGGAAATAGTTGCATTTTTGCAATAAGGCTCCTTTTGAATATTTTATTAATTGCTGTAGATATTGCTCAGAACAGATATGGTTTCTCAAAAATGATTCACCCAGGTTTGGCTCCTAAGCTCTCTCACAGATAGAGTGGGCCAATGTTATTAGCTTGGTAAAACACAATGAAAGTGCATTACTAACTAGCTATAACCATACATTTGTCTTTTCATCCGTTGATATCCCCATTTACACCATCTTTACAAACAGGATGGCTCCATGAGTTGGGGAAGCGTCTGGAGTCGCCATACTATGCCGTAGGAGGTGTGAACGGGACCAGTAGCGGTCCCTCCATCCGCAGCGTCTATGTCGCCTCACTCTACTTCACCCTCAGCAGTCTGACCAGTGTGGGTTTCGGCAACGTGTCGGCCAACACAGACACAGAGAAAATTTTCTCTATTTGCGTCATGCTGATTGGAGGTATACCGAACACACACACCAGTGATTATGTGTCTGTTAAGTGTTCTGAATATCAGATTATTTGAGATCTCCAGAATAACTGTGGATAGCTCTCCAAGATGGGTGAGCCAACTGAGTTCCTTCAAAAACTATGTGCAAGTGTACCTAGAAGAATTGATGGTGTATTGAAGGCAAATCCAGTTTAGATTTTTTCCTGTTCACTCACTTTGCATTTCGTTAAGTAACATGTCTACTCTTGAAAGCATTCCTACTTTTCAGCATTTTTCCACACCTGATTAAAACCTTTGCACAGTACTGTACATCTACAAATAATCTTCATGTCTTGGCTTAAAAATTCAATAGCAATATCAACAAAATCAGATTTTTTCCTGGTCCATCTGTGGCCAAAGAAAACACACACTTGCACAAGCAGGTAGTTTCATTATAATCCATTGGCCTGTATAATCTATATTGAGCAGACCTTTGCAAGATGGTCTTATCTGGTTTAAACTGGATCTTTACAATAGGTTTGGTTTTTGGGGATGAAGGGAGTTAATCGTGGTGGGGTTTTCCCTGTGGACACCCCTCACTCTGGTTCAGCTAAATGTTAAATGTCCTTGGCTGCCTGGGGGCAGCAGCAGTCACAGATGCACACCACACATGCGCATTCTTGCACACACGCACACACACACACACACACACACACACACACACACACACACACTCCCATACAGTCCCTTGTGTGCTAATGTGAAATGAAAACTAACACAAAGGACCTGTTCATATTTATAGCAAAGCATAGGTCAAATGTAGTGACTTTGTAGAAGGAATTTGATAATTGCTTCATTAGAAGGAACTGAATAGCAAATCTTTTTTTATTCTGCATTTCATAATACAAATAACTGTATGCCTAAAGAGGAATAAATAGTTACCGAACCACAATACAAAATGGTTCAGTTTCAAATGTTGTGACTTAAAAACTCTTTTTTTGTTAAACACTGACACATGTCACAAAAAGGAGTCAGAGGTACAACAGTCACACTTTTGCTTTCATGACCAAACGTGTACGACTTGCACCTGTGACGCAGTTGGAAACTGAATGAGATTAGGAGAATACATATTATCTGGGCATTTAAATGGCAGGTCTCTGTCATGCCACTCAAATCAGTTAATATTAAGATAATAAGATAATATTTAGCTGGTTGGGTGGTTTGTCTGTTTATTTGATCACAGAAATTGTCAGCTTCCAATAAGAATCATGTTTAATCACATTTACATGTCAGAAGTATTTCCTTTGCTCATAGAAATAAGGTTTTTAGAAAGTAGATTATGTGGTTCCTTCTTGCCTCTGTCATGTTGGTAGTTGCCACTATGGAGCTTTTATCATTGCTCTAGGGATTTCTCATCAATCAAACGTGGCAGCAAACATTAAATACGAACTTGCTTTATTCCTTTTCAAATTGTTTTTGTTTAAAAATATCTACTGGCAATATCGATACAAGCATAATATACTAGCAGGAGTCTGTTTTTGAGATGTCTGTTTGTGTGTGAATCCATGAAAACAAGACAGAACATGACTGCTCCTTGTTGTATCTCTCACTGCATCATTGACCTGGTTTGAGCGGAGTGCATCCCATAAATGTGGCACTGCTCTCCTCACTGTAACTGAAACAGCCCCTTCCCACTTTGGCACTGTTTTTACATTAAATTAAAAATTAAAGTAGCATCCAAAAGATTTTCCCATTTTGCTTCACAGTCCCTTTCAGTCTACTTCATTCATACTTATGCTCCATTATCTCTTCCCTGTCTAACTCTCCCTTATCCCGTCCTTGTCTCTCTTGCTCTCATTCTTTATACCTGCAGCACTCATGCATGCATTGGTCTTTGGTAATGTGACAGCCATTATCCAGAGGATGTACTCCCGCTGGTCCCAGTACCACACCAGAACCAAAGACCTCAAGGACTTCATACGTGTCCATCATCTGCCGCAGAGCCTCAAGCAACGAATGTTGGAGTATTTTCAGACAACCTGGTCGGTCAACAACGGCATCGACTGTAATGAGGTACCAAAATCACATATACGCCTAATATATATAAATCCTTATCCTCCTTTTTAAGTTAACTTGTGTTTTTGACACCCAGCAGCACAGCGTATAGGGATCAATAATTAATTTGAAAGATCACATACTTCTCACTCCTCACATGTCATCCACATTGAAACTCGTCACAAGAGGGATAATATGATCGATACTCCAGGACCCTCCAGAATGTAAGAGCGTGATGTTTTCTTCAGCCCTGACTGACAAGGAGGAGACAGAGGACAAGAATGAGTCATTTGCAAGACAAGATATTTTGTAAACCTTGAGATTCAGGGGACCCTTTCTAGATTGTTTGTAGTTGAAGTCAGATTCATGTCATGACCCACGTACAAGGAATGTACAGAAATTTAACATAATGGGAGAGATGGTGACTTATTACTCATGGAACTGGACATCGTCTAAGGTAGTGGTAGGAAATAA
>NC_060158.1:19305089-19358553 GCF_021292245.1 Micropterus dolomieu | reverse complement strand
TAAGATAATAAGATAATATTTAGCTGGTTGGGTGGTTTGTCTGTTTATTTGATCACAGAAATTGTCAGCTTCCAATAAGAATCATGTTTAATCACATTTACATGTCAGAAGTATTTCCTTTGCTCATAGAAATAAGGTTTTTAGAAAGTAGATTATGTGGTTCCTTCTTGCCTCTGTCATGTTGGTAGTTGCCACTATGGAGCTTTTATCATTGCTCTAGGGATTTCTCATCAATCAAACGTGGCAGCAAACATTAAATACGAACTTGCTTTATTCCTTTTCAAATTGTTTTTGTTTAAAAATATCTACTGGCAATATCGATACAAGCATAATATACTAGCAGGAGTCTGTTTTTGAGATGTCTGTTTGTGTGTGAATCCATGAAAACAAGACAGAACATGACTGCTCCTTGTTGTATCTCTCACTGCATCATTGACCTGGTTTGAGCGGAGTGCATCCCATAAATGTGGCACTGCTCTCCTCACTGTAACTGAAACAGCCCCTTCCCACTTTGGCACTGTTTTTACATTAAATTAAAAATTAAAGTAGCATCCAAAAGATTTTCCCATTTTGCTTCACAGTCCCTTTCAGTCTACTTCATTCATACTTATGCTCCATTATCTCTTCCCTGTCTAACTCTCCCTTATCCCGTCCTTGTCTCTCTTGCTCTCATTCTTTATACCTGCAGCACTCATGCATGCATTGGTCTTTGGTAATGTGACAGCCATTATCCAGAGGATGTACTCCCGCTGGTCCCAGTACCACACCAGAACCAAAGACCTCAAGGACTTCATACGTGTCCATCATCTGCCGCAGAGCCTCAAGCAACGAATGTTGGAGTATTTTCAGACAACCTGGTCGGTCAACAACGGCATCGACTGTAATGAGGTACCAAAATCACATATACGCCTAATATATATAAATCCTTATCCTCCTTTTTAAGTTAACTTGTGTTTTTGACACCCAGCAGCACAGCGTATAGGGATCAATAATTAATTTGAAAGATCACATACTTCTCACTCCTCACATGTCATCCACATTGAAACTCGTCACAAGAGGGATAATATGATCGATACTCCAGGACCCTCCAGAATGTAAGAGCGTGATGTTTTCTTCAGCCCTGACTGACAAGGAGGAGACAGAGGACAAGAATGAGTCATTTGCAAGACAAGATATTTTGTAAACCTTGAGATTCAGGGGACCCTTTCTAGATTGTTTGTAGTTGAAGTCAGATTCATGTCATGACCCACGTACAAGGAATGTACAGAAATTTAACATAATGGGAGAGATGGTGACTTATTACTCATGGAACTGGACATCGTCTAAGGTAGTGGTAGGAAATAACTCAAGCATTGTACTGAAGTACATTTTTTGGGTACTTTATACTTCTACTTCACTATATTTCAGAGCAAAATGCTTTTACTTACTTTTTATTAGTTACAATTTACTTAAACCTACAGTGCGCAACTTTTGTCTCCCCCGCCTCTTCTGATAGTGAGAGTATGAGCTTATGACGAATAGGTTCTGCTGCCACTGCGGTTGCTCCCCCCCTTCAGCAATGGCAAACCGATCATTGCAGGTTGGCCGAAAACACAGCAGGTATATTGCCACAGACATCAGATTTAAAAGCTGCGAATGCAGAGAAGTCCCACACTCACACGCTTTAATTCAACTAAACTAACTTTTAAAACAACATTAAACTATCGAGCAGTGTACAAAGTAGTTCAAATTTAAACATATGTACATTTATGTTCTTTTACTTTTGTAAGATTTTGAATGCAGAACTTGAGTACATTGTTGGTCTAAGGAGACCGACGGAGTAATATGAGTGGGGTAGATATTGGATCCCACTGATTATACCCACACTAACTAACATTGTGGAGCATGTGATGTTGATGATCTTGGAATTTAACCATGCTACGGTGGCACTTGTTGCAGGTTGTGCCAGAAAAGTCTACTAAATTGACATGTATAAACAGTACAGATTAAAATAAACTGAGAAATGGAAACAGGTGGACACAGGGGACAGCTTAGAGAAAACACTAACAGAAAAGGAGGACCAATAACACCTTTTTTCGACAAGCCCAGAGAAACAGAGGCAACCAGTTAGTAGTCTAGTACAGTGGTTCCCAACCTGGGGTCCGCACCCCCCTAGGGCGGCGCCAGAGATTGCAGGGGGTGCCCAAAGCTTTATCTGTTTTGAGGTTGTCAAAAAAACTTTGGTTTGCACAGTTTTAAAAAATCATGATAACACACTAGAAAATTTATACAAAAGTCATTTTTTTCCTCACTTTAAATAGTAGGCAGACTACTTAGTAGTAGGGCTGTAATGGTTTTGAAACAGAGACCAAAATCGTGACACAAAAGTCCACGATCTGGTGTCGAGGATCCGAGAGACAGAACCGCGACACACCCACTCATTGGACTGTTGAGCTCTCATTAAGACAGTGCAACTGTGCCGCCACCAGCGGCCGGTGGAGGGTGGGCTCGGTAGCGGTGTATATTGTAGGCTATTTGTATTACAGTAGGTTACCTTAGATTAGTTTGTATTTACTTGAATCTGCTCCTCTGCTCTTCTCCCCACACTCACACACACCTAGCCTGCATCTCTGGTCTCTCACGAAAAACATGCCGGCTTGCTCTTTCTGTCTCTCTCTCCCTGTTATGTGTATGCTGATTTTCTCCATCAGCAGTACGTTTCATAAAGTCGCTGTGTTTAATAAACTCACCCGTGATTCAGTTTTAATGTGCGCCGCATGTGGAACTGAAACTTAACGTTAGTGAGTGACATCTGCAGTGGTGCGTTCACTGTCGCTCCGTAATGTAACATTTCCTGTGTGTCCGTTGACATAATACCAGATAACCTCTCCCTCACCGTTTCTCTGCAAAATGCTAAAGTGGGTTGCCAAATATACTTTGGCAGGTGCAACTATACCTGTAAACCAAGTAAATACCAAGTAAAGTATGTTGAAACCACTCAAGTTAGTGCAAGCTGTAGGCCTATAGGTAGACTATTTTGAAAATATTACACGTTATAAACCCCTTTTCTTGGTATTAAACAATACCAAGAAAAGGCCAACCAAGCCCAATGCCAGCTCTTGGTTGGCCTTCACCAAGAGCTGGCATTGATTTACACACAGCCATGGAGGTGTCATTTGACTCCATTTGTTCCTATTAGTAAGTAATTACATCATCTTTTTCTGTGTGCCTGTTTTGTCAGCTGTTGGGGGGGCTCAGCTTTTCTTGGATAAAAGTAGGGGGGGCGCCAAGGAAAAAAGGTTGGGAACCACTGGTCTTGTCCCTCCAGGCTCTGAATGCCTGCGAGACAGCTGTCAGAGCCCAGACCAGCTTTTAGATGGAGGGATGATTATGAATCCCAGACAGATGAATCATAGATGGGCCTGTTGATTAAAGTCACCCTGGCTCTGAAGACTCATTGATCGACTATGTGATGGTGAGCTCCAGATCGTTGTCCTTACAAGAAGACAGACAGCTAGGTTATATGCAATGTTTTGACGTTTGTGACTGTGATTTCCAGATCTTCATTGAGTCTTTATGTTATGAGTGTAGTAACTGTGCATATTGTGTTGATTTATACAGTAGCATATTAGTAAAGTATTAGAAATATTAGTGCTTCATAGTGTTTTCTTAATAATGATAAGTTTATTGAGTTTAGGTCAGTTTTCTATGCTCTGAACTAAATAATGCCTTGTTCTCAGATATCCTGTTAAATTGCTGACTGGATATGTATATATATATTTATCTTCCTATTAAACTATTGCTTTTGGGTGATGTGAATAAACCTCAGTTGACTTGACACTAATGTTTCCTGTGTGCAATAGCTTAGGAATCAAATCAAAGGTAACCAAGGCGGCAAATTTAATCACTGAGTTGCAGCATGGCTGTGTTTTCACAACTGTCGTGCCTCTCTCTGTCTCATTCCCTGCCTTTCACCCTCCCATCATCATCACAGCTGCTGAAGGACTTCCCGGATGAGCTGCGATCCGACATCACCATGCACCTTAACAAGGAGATCCTGGAGCTGTCGCTGTTTGCCTCAGCCAGTCGCGGCTGCCTGCGCTCCCTGTCGCTGCACATCAAGACCTCCTTCTGTGCTCCCGGAGAATACCTCCTCCGACAGGGCGACGCACTTCAGGCAATCTTCTTCGTCTGCTCAGGGTCCATGGAGGTGCTGAAAGACAGCATGGTGCTGGCCATCCTGGGTACGTTAAAGGATGAAGGGATGGAGGGGAGGAAGAGGGGTGGTGTGTGGAAGAAGGGGCAACAATCCCTCAGTACCATCATTATAGTTTTACAAAGAAACACCCAGCAGCAGGCATCATAATAAAGCTCTGTGCAGCTCATTGTGATAAAGCTGGGTCTGTAAATGAGCCCATTGTTTAGAAATAGTAGCATTACAGTGTCCTAAAGGATACAGCTCATTCTCAGACTCAGATTTTTATTAAACTCCCATAAAAGCAACTCTAGTTAGATGCCATTTTTTAGCAATAAGAGCCAAAGAAGGACTTCTCTAACTGCGAACACAATGAGATTCCTAATAGCCAAAGCCTTACTTGATGTTGCGTGAAATAACTGTGTTGATTATTATCGGCAGGTCCAGTGACAGTGAGCAGAGCTGACAGGCACATATTGAAACAGACACTGATATTCAGCCATTGCAGATGTATTATATACCACTATGCAAACTAAGATTATCCACTACCACACAGGTTGATTCCCTCCCATAGTGATGTCCAACTGAGTACGGTCAAGACTGTTCAATAGCATTGTAATTCACTCCTGTCCACTTTAATCTGTGTTGTCCAGTTCAGTCCGGCCCATTTCATCACTCCATTTCACTGGAGTCAGGAAATTTCAGTTCCGTCTAGTCTTGGCCAGTTTAGTGCTGTCCGCTCCAGTCCATGGTCGGAGGAGTTGAAGTCAGTTTTTATAATGCACCCAGGGCCAAATTTGTATGCATTTTCATTCATAGTGTTAAATGATTGTTTGATTTGCTAAGGCAGCAGCTAATTACAATATAAGCTGCAAACATCGACGTCTGTGCATTCTACAACAGAAACAGAACAATATAAAACCTAAAATGTATATTTCAGTGGTGCGATAATCCTGAAATCAGCAATTTCAGGGGGCGGAACTGTAGGGATTCTAAAATAGAAATTGGCCTCTCATTAATGGAGGAACAAGGTTCCATAACATTTGCTAAAGCTGCAATTCAGCTCAAACTAAGAAAAGATATTTATTTTATTCATAAAATTAAAATAACAACACTTTTATAGAAAGTGTTGTGCTGCTAATGCAGTGGGGGTCATTATGTGAAGTTCTAATGAAAGGAAGAATAGATGAAATTGTATAAAAGGATGCATAAAAGAAAAGACTGCTTGTTAAAAATCCATCGCAATCAGTGGCAGACCACCTCAGGAGAGCAAACTGACCCAGATAAGGAAACTGGTCCAACAGACCACAGTTCAACCACAGGAGGTGTATGGTGTGTGTGGTACTTACATGAGTGGTGTCTAGATATAATCTCCAGATAATAGCAACAAAAAACACGTCTTATCAAAAGTGTGCAATTACTGGAGTGCGTTAGTTACTCAGTACACATCAAGTTGGAGTAAAAGTCACTTTTCTCAAATTTTTTTATGAACTACTGGACTTGCTATAATAAACAATTCTGACATTTTCTGTATATATCCCATAATCATCCCTATATGTATTTTGAAGCAGATTTGATCCAAACAGTTTGATGATGAACACATATTAAAACATTTTCTGTTCTTAATAGAATTATTTGACATTTTGGGAAATATCGCTTTCTTGTTGAGAGTTAGATGAGAAGGTTGATACCCCTTTCGTGCAAATGACAAATTTATATTAGCTTTCTGGTATGCTTCTAATTATTACTGTTCTCTTCTTCATACATGTTATAGACTAATCTGGCAGCAGAATGTGTGTGCCAGGAAAGTGTGTGTGTTTGAGTGAGTCAGTGAGAGAAAGCTAGTTAAACATCACTTTGTCTCTTTTGGTGCAGTACTGACAATCATCATCTCACTGTTATCGTGTTTGTGTCTATGTGTGTGAGTGCATGTGCAAAGTGTGTCTACCTGTTGTTTGTTTCAGTACCTGCATGCTAGCACTCCTGTTGAAAAAAAGTTTGTGTGCGTTTGGGCGTGTGTGTGTATGGAGTAGGTGGAATTGTTTACTGCTGTTAAGAGTGATTGTGTGGGTGGGTGTGTGGGTTGGTGCATATGTGTGTGTGTGTAGGCTTGACAAGCGGAGAGCATTGTCTCTGTGCTTTCTGTGCAGAAGGTCAGGCTGACATTGAATGTCTGACTGAAGGAGAAAAAATCTTCTCTCTTTCTCTGTTTCTCTTTTTCTGTGTTTGTCTCTCTACTCTCCTCATCCTTGTCACACTACAAGTCCACAGCCGCAGCTCAGTACCACATAATAGAGAGTGGGTAAGAGCAAGAGAGGCCATGTTGCGAGACATTAAACAGAGACAGTGAGAGGATGAGGAGAAAGTGGGGTTGATGGAGAGAGAGTAAAAAAGAGAATGTGTGTAGTAGAATATCTGACACAAATTAAACAAAAGTCAGGGGGCTGGACAGAGGGAAGACAGAGACCAGGTCGGGAGAGAGTGTGAAAGAAAGAGAAGGAAAGCAGAGCTTGAAAAAGAAAATAAATACCGATAATGCTGAGGGAGTAAGCAGGGCAGGAAGGGATAAGAGAAAAAAAAGAGGGGAGGAGGAAAATTGAGGAGGGTGAACAGCTCAGCTGAGGTAAGGTGGGTTAAGGAAGAAAGGAAAGAATGTAATGAAAGTCATAAAAAGTAATGAAAGAAGAACAGCAGGAAGGAAGATAGGAAGGAAAGAGTAATATAGAAAGGAAATATGTGAGGGGGGACAGGGAGTAAAAAAGAAAGGAAGAGAGCAAGGAAAAAAACAGGAAGGGTGGAAGATTGGAAAACAAATGGAGGAAGAATGTCAGAAAATGGAAAAAAGGAGGGAGGGAAGTGAGAAAGGAAGAAAACCGTGAAGAAGGAGGATAGGGAGAAAAAAAAGAAGGAAATGTGGGGGGAACAGGGAGTAAATAACAAAAGGAAAAGAGCAAGGAAGAAAACAGGAAGGAAACAAGTGTGGAAAACGAGGAGGAATAATGAAAGAATACAGGGAAAAGACAAGAAAGGAAGGAAAGAGGGAGGGAGGAGAGTGAGCAAGGAAGAAACAGGAAGGAAGCAATGATGGAAGGATGGAAAACAAAGGGTGTGAGAGTGGAAGAAAACAGGGAAGGAGGATAGGTAGGAAAAGAAGTAAGTAATTAAAATGGGGAATAGGAAGGTAAGAGAGGACAGAAAGCAGAGAAGTACGGAGGACAAAGGAAGTTAAACAGGGATAAAAGGAAAGGAGGAAAACAGATGTATAGGGGAAGAGAGAAAAGAGTCATGGACAGAGACGAAGGACACAGAGGAGATACAGAAAGGGAGGCAGCTAGAAGGAAACAGACAATGACAAAGGGTTTTGATATAGCAGGAGGAGTGAGAAATGTAGGTGAGAAGGAGTGGACTGAGAGACGGGGGGGGGGGGGGGGGGGGGGGGCTGAGAACAGTCACGACTGCCCCTCCATCAGCCTCAGTGTAATTGAGCAGTGTTCACAGTTCGCATTGACCATAATGAATATTTTATCACTGCATTAACACTAACGGGGTGCTTAGCGTCGTCCTGTATGTATGAAGAGAACAGGAAGCAGCTGTCACCACGTCATTCAAACTGTATAATTTACTAAAAGCAGCGGGAGTGAATGTTTTATAAATAATAATCACATACTGTAAACAGTAATATTTCTGTTCATTCACAGTCTATGTACTGGTTGTTTTAGGTAGTATTCAGTGATTGGTTCCCCAGCAATACCTCTTGTTACTTGAGTTAAATCTCATTTGCTTATTTAAGTTAAGTAGCAGATGCATTCATGTGATCACTTGTGCTTTTAAAGCTGCAGTGCGAAACCTTTGTCTCCCCTTGCAGTCCCCTGGCAGTGAGAGTTAATAACACAAAGACCGTCGATGCAATGCTTATGACATATCCCGACATGTGAGCTAGCACCAGGCTCAAGTAATAGATATGTAGAAATACATAGAGACATTTCAAAAGTTCCAAGACAGTAATCCATTATTTAGGTAGAGTAAATGTAATACCTACATAGCCTAGTCCAAATATTTTACAACCTGTCCCACCGTAGGCTCTGCTGTAGCTTACTCCATTGCTCCAGTCGCTCCAGTTGCTCCAGAGCCATGTAGAAAGAAAGTTGCGTCATCTCTGCCCAATTTCAAATCAAATGTCTTTATTGATATGACTGCATAGAAATCAATGTTGCCGCGTATTAACACAAACTATACAATCAAAATTAACAAAATAAACATTCTCTCCAATGGACCTTTTTTTCACAGCAATGGTGGATTGTGTAGCTCTCTATGGCTCTGGGTCTCTCCCCCACAGACACCGGATATAAAAACTCCAGTACACTGTGAAATACAGAGAAATTTACCTGCCAGTGAATGTAACGGACATTCATTTATATGTAAAAGTCCCCCACACACGCTTTAAACATCATTTTACAAGTAACTGGTAACAGTTGCTGAGCAACAGACATTAATGTTAATGAAGAAAGGGAATAGAAAAGCTTGTTGTCAGCTCTGTGTATTTGTTTTTAATGTAGAGGGAAAAGAGATGCAAGAAGCACATGAAGCAGAAGTTACAGTTGTCAAAAGCCTTACTGTAATTACAGTGACCTTAAAGGATGGTGGAATGGCAGTGTCCTATTGTTTGCCTTAGTTATAACTCACCCTGGTTAAAAGAAATATAATCAAGTTAAGAATATGGCAACAATTCAAACTAAGAAAACTTTAATTTAATTTAATAAGTTTAAGTGATTTTTTAGAGCAAAAGACTACAAAATTAAAAACCAGTGACTTTTTTTTAATGTTTGATGACTTAATGCCTTTTTAAACATTTGTTACATTATAACTCTTTCATTAACATGAATATAGCTATTAGTTAACCTGCAACCTACAACTTAAAACTTTTCTTTTCTCTATTCTTTGCTTTGTGACTCAGAGGGCAGAGCAAGGTACAGTACAGATCCTCTGCAGATGATAAGGATTCAGTCTAGCTTACATCGTCTGCAGCACAGATGCCTGCTGACATAAGGGCTTGAGCCAAGTCTTGACTAGACAGGTGGTCTAAACAACCCGTCTACCATCTCAGAAACGCTCTGATAAATGGAAGATCATCTGAAATGTGTATAAATAAACATGATGCCTTGATCCCTATTCTGACCTACATTGTCCGTGTCTCTCTCTGAGCAGGTAAAGGCGACCTGATTGGGGCGAACCTGTCCTTAGATGACCGAGTGATAAAAACCAATGCAGACGTGAAAGCCCTGACCTACTGTGACCTGCAGTGCATCAACCTGAAGGGGCTGTACGAGGTGTTGGACCTCTACCCTGAATACTCACACCGCTTCGTCCAGGACATCCAGCAGGACCTCACATACAACTTGAAGGAGGGACATGAGACACATGTAATTCCATTCAAGTAGCATTGATTCCTATATGAGAATGTTGAAGGTGCCGCCGTCTCTGCTGTCTTTACAGTATGACTGAGGTTTTTCACCCAAAAATACACTGTTTTTTAAAAGTCCAAAAGCCCAAAAGATATTATGTTTCATGCTGTAAGAGGACAATGTTCACTGTAGTTTACATTAATGAGATCCTCTTGTGATGTTGACAAAAAAGCCTCCGCTAACAGAAAGTAAAAAGAAAAGTGTGGAGGAAATATAAGTTAGGTGCTAATTATGCACCAGAGTCTCCTGAAGAAAAAAAACAATCAAATGTTTTATTTAAATCACATTTTCAGTTAATGGTTCTATTATTAACTTTTCTTAGTAGATCTTTACCCGAGTTATAATAAAGTATATATTTCCTGATTCTTTTTGTACTGAAAACAAACACCCAGAAATTAATTATCACTGGGAATAACACACAGCAGCACAGCGCATGACAAGCGCTTTATACATGCTTGCCAATTTTGCTGTATAATGAATCAAGGTACTGTCATAACGTGTAAGAATGACTGATGGGTGGAGTGAGAGGAAAGAGGAAGGCAAGAAGGGCTGGAGTTGGGAGGGTGAGAAATGGACTTTGAGGGTGGCTGGAGAACAGGGAAACGCTTTAAAATAAGAAAAGTGTGTGTGTGTGTGTGTGTGTGTGTGTGTGTGTGTGTGTGAGAGAGAGGGAGAGAGAGAAGGAGAGAGGGAGAGAGAGAGGGAGAGAGAGAAGGAGAGAGGACAAAAATAGCTTTGGCACTTGGAGGAGCTCTGCTGCTGTAATTACAGTCAGGTGTTTCTGCCTCTCCAGCCCAAATACCACTGGTCCACTTACACACACACACACACACACACACACACACACTACTACCTGCTGCAGGGCTTTTAGGTGAAGCTAATGTACAGAGGGGCAGCTCGAATCTCAAGACAGAGTAGAGTTAAAATGAAGACGAGGAGGAAGGAGGAAGCTCAGGATGGAGGATGTGTTTGTGGCTGAGAGGTTGAGATTGCAGTCTGGATATTACTGTGCTGTATATGAAAACAGTGCATAGTATCAGTGTGTAAAGGTGAATTATTTTCCATCATTGGATCACCGAAAGCCATGTAGTCAGACATCATATCCTTGAACCCGCTTTGCAAAGTGATTTACGGCTAAGCACTGTGAAATGACTCCTCCGTAATTTAAAACCAAGAAAAGAAAGGCCACATCTTGATTGCTCTTTCCTGCAGTTCATTTATTGTATATTATCTCTCTGGCACTCTTCCAGGTGAAGGCCAGACTGTCCACAACAGCTGTAGATCCTCAGGTAAGAGACCACAGAAACACTGATTGATGATTTACAGTCTAAGGGCAGGCGCCATTAACTCAAAAGATGTCGATCCCCTCGCCCTGTTGATTAATACCAGTCCACAATGTTTTAATCAGCCTGCAATAGAAAATAATAAAATGCAAATTAATGCTCATCAGTTTTTCTGTCCCTAAGAAAAGTCTTCAGGGCGACCCGGCAATAGACCTCCAACACTGATAATGGACAGTCACTCAGACTTAATGATTCTGATGGAGAGATTGTTTTTTTCTTCTTGGAGGAAGATCAATTCTGCAAAGAATGAGTTAGCATTCATTAAAGGAGGACTGTTCTTTGAATGTCTCAAATCTGCAAAAATACCACATGCATAATAAGCTGTACTGCCATATTTTACAAAAAATCTATTCAGCTGGTGTTGGTTTCTCCTGAGTTGCGTTAGAGGTCACTGATCATGTCACTGTGGACCTTATTTCTGTTATTACCCGATTGTATCCTCATGTTATGGTTGATCAGTGTCCTTGCAATATTGCTCTGCAGACCCTTGACCAAAGATGACAGGGGTCTCTGTGTTTATTAAGACCGATGAGTTCACCAGTGTTGCCTTCATTATTCTACAGGTCACAGTTTCAGTCTAAAATGTTGATCTGGTGGTTTCTGGTCAACATTGTCACTTCCAATCCAGCTGAGTGGTCTGCTCCTTGAACTTAGAAGTCATCAGTTCATTGAAAACACCTCTGTGTATTTCAGGGTCATGGTAATAACTGTACAAACACAGCTTAGTGTATTCAGCATCTTCAGAGAAAGCAGAAAAAATGAGGATGGCAACATTTGCTGTGACACAAAAAACGAGGCATTTAAGCAAATTTGACACCATCAAGGCTGATGCGTCAGATGACTTGATTCAATATGAATAGATTTTAATTTCATGTCAGCTCTGCTTTTTCCATAGTTATTTAATCTCCAAAACTTCTCTTAGTATCCACAGTCAAAGTTTGTTTTTCAAAATTCCAATTAAATCACAGGCGATTGATATTTGTTGCTACATTCCAAGATTCTTTTCATGTATTTTTTATACATAATTTCATTTTATTTGCAGTCCGGAGTGGGAAGGAATGGACGAGTGGTTCAGGGCTATCCGACCATCATCGAGGCACAGGAGGAACATGAGGAAGAGGAAGAAAATGAGGCCATGTCTGTTTCTCTGTCATCTGAGCGGAACTGGACAGAGAACCTCAGGGACGCGGGTGGGAAGTCTCCACTGAGCCGACCGAGCCAGAAGACCACGGGGCAGAGCTCCAGGAGGTCTCGGAGGGAGATCCAGGAAATTACTTTCACCACTTTAGACCCTTCCAACCTGAGCCCCAGGTGAGTTTGATTCCCACCCAATTTTTCTGTATCTGCATGTGTAGACCTGTGTATCTGTGACTCTGTGTTATGCCTGCTTTTGTCATTGTCTAGCACAGTATATGAGGTAAATGAGGACAAGATATTTAGTATAATTATGAGAGGGATTTAAATCAGATACTCCACTTTTGTTTGGATCACTCAAAGGTAAATTGTTGGCCAAACATCCCTCACTCGCGTTATTTGATCAGGAGGGAGATCACGACAGAGAAATGAATGAATTAGACCACTCTCTTTTTGAAATTTAAATACCTAATTTAGATATATTAGGGAATTTAGATGTATTTGGATTGATTTACAGTATATACATTTTCACTTAGGGGTGTACTCATTTTTGATGCCAGTGGTTTAGACATTAATGTCTGTGTGATGTGTTATTTTGAGGGGACAGCAAATTTACATTATTATACAAGCGGTACACTCACTACTTTACTTTGTTGCAAAGTGTCATTTCTTCAGTGTTGTCACATGAAAAGATATAATGAAATATTTACAAAAATGCAAGGTGTGTACTCACTTTTGTGAGATACTGTATAACAAGCCGGATGGTCCCTCTCCTCTTTTGCCCCGAGGACGGGGAGTCCATGATTTCCAGACAGAATTTAGACTTTGCCTCAGTCCATCTTAAATGAGCTTGGGCCTACAGAAAGTGGATGTTTCTGGATATGGTTTGTAAATGGTTTCCTCTTCACATGGTAGAGTTTCAGCTTGCATTTGTGGATGCCATTGTTGCACGAACATTGTTCACAGACAATGGTTTTTGGAAGTGTTCCAATGTTGTCTTTGTGCTATGCTATTTTCAATTAAATATGGGTTTTCAATGTTTTGCACATAATCACATTTTGTTTTTATTTACATTTTACACAGCGTGCCAACTTTTTTGGAAACTGGGTTGTATAACGTGTTAATTAGGGAGCTTCAGAGGTGTTTGTAGGGAGTTTTTATTTGATTTTAATAGAGCAAGGCTGTTTCTCTTTATTTTCTCTCTGTGTATTTATGATAAGCTAAGCTAAGCGGCTGCAATCTGTAGCTTCATATTTACCGTGTAAACTTCTGAGTAGTACTGATTTTGTCATCTAACTCTTGGCAAAAAAGCCAAAATTATTACGTCATCAGTAACAATCTTTACTTTCCTACACACACAAACACACACACACACACACACACACACACACACACACACACACTCTTTGCAGGATAGTTGACGGCACTGAAGACAGTGAGGTGACAGAGAGTTCCCTGGCCTTCTCCTTCTCCACCAGCCGAGGCTGTCCTGTCAGTGAACCAGCCAGTGCCTCAGCATCTGCCACAGGTCCTCCAACCCTACAGTATACAGCAATTACCTTTCAAATGCGACTCAATACGCCTTAACTTCCCACATCCTGGGAAGTGAAAAATGTTCACATCCAAATCTTTGCAGTACTGTTGAATAATGCGGCTGATTAATGTGCACTTTCTGCCGATGCCTACAGCATTTATCAGCTGCCTTTATGCCATAACTGCTGGGTTTAAATTTGTAGTTGTTATTCGGCACTTGAAGTGATTTGTAATTTGCTAATTTGTGTCACAGATATGCTGCAGATCAGCACAGCAGAGTTAGCTGCTAAAGCAGAGGAGACCAGACGACAACTGCAACACCTCGACCAGCAGGTAGGACTCTGTGTGTGTGTGTGTGTGTGTGTGTGTGTGTGTGTGTGATAAGAGAGAGAGAGAGATAGACGGAGAAAGAGACAGACAGGTGGGCTCAGGTAAGCACAAGACATATGGCTATATCAGCATGTCAGGCACAAGACGGGTAAAAGGATTGGGAGAAGTAATGAAGCAAAGAAAGATGAAAAATAAATAAATAGGCATAAAGAATTGACAATAAGTGATTAATAATGAGATATTATAGATTAGTAGCATTTTTTAAACTATCTAAAAGCCTACATTAATATGCTTTTATTGAATTTACAATAAACTTGCCTCTGTAGTCTGTAGAAATCATGACCTGTTTCTTTTGTTTTTGTATCACCAGGACTTAGTAGACCTACTGTGCCTTGTCATTCTCATTGTATAGTATCATGTTTGAATGTTTTATAGGCTTTAGTGCTTCATTGTTGTGTTCACACAAACACACACACACAGCCTCTCGTGCTGTATCCTATGGTTTTGATTGGCGGGTGGCTAAATTGACATTAGACTTTTGGCAGGTGAGGAGGAGTGTTTGCTTCCTCCTGCTAAGCCTCAGTATGCATCCTGGGATGAGCAGATAGAGGCAGACAGAAAAAGAGAAACAAATGAGAGGGAAATGTGGAGGAAAGGGGGAATCGGCAAATAGCTTTATGAGAAGAAACAAAAACAAATCAGAGAGGGATTTTAAAAAAGGGAGCGTGAAAGACAAGGGCACAGCACCTTCACATTTATACGTATTGGTCCTGTTGTCTTTTCTTTGTCGCTGTGGGTTACCAGTGTTTGACAGGAAGTCTCTCAGCATGGTGTTTTAGGTTGTTAATCCTCACTTGGATCCATCCACACCGATCACCATAGGAGATGAAAAGGAGGCGTTGGTTTTAAACCCTATCTGCTCTCTCCACAAACACAGATACAAATGATAGATGAGGGCATTGTATGTTATTTGGCACATACAGGATACTTCCAGCAGTATTTATTTGCAAAACAAATTGTTATTGTTAGAGACAAAATAAATGTATTTTTATATGTGATAGCATTAGCCACCTTGGACAGTGTTGAGTCTGTAACATACAAATTGAACGGCCAGTCCTCCCAAGAACTATAATTCACTGCTGTGGTCAGCTCATGCACCCTTTGTCATGAGTGCAGTGCAGTGCAATGAAAATAATCTAATGTTCCTCTTCAGTTTTTGTTGTTGCATCTCAACTGTAGTTGAAACTTCACCAGAGAACACTTAAACACTAGTGAAAAACAGCTTAACAAAAAGCAGCCTGCATTAGCCCAATTTGTTGGGAAGT
The DNA here is from genome assembly GCF_021292245.1 of Micropterus dolomieu. Classification (NCBI taxonomy): domain Eukaryota; kingdom Metazoa; phylum Chordata; class Actinopteri; order Centrarchiformes; family Centrarchidae; genus Micropterus; species Micropterus dolomieu. The sequence continues at coordinate 19,343,252 of NC_060158.1, read as the reverse complement.
TCCTGTTCTCTCAGTCAAAATCAAGAAGCAGGGGCCTTTTAAGACTTGTACCCTTAATGGTGAATAAGAAAGCCTAAACTGCATGTAAACATGAGATGTGGCCATCTGAACAAAAAACTGACAAGCGCAATTTCTTTGCTGATTCTGACCTGAATTACACAAAGTTGGCAGCATTTTAATGAACAACACATTGTGTGAACACATTAATAAACCAGCTCTGCCTTACTCTGTGACCTCTAATCTTTACTCTTTAACCTTCTGCTAAATCTATGCAACTGAGTGGTTTACTCTAGTGGGAGCTGAATAAGCCATTTATATAGCTAAAGAGAAGCCTAACATGGTAACCTTACTGTGTACCGTGTCATGTAAATCATGATGAACAGCTTCCAGAGATGCTCACAAGTCATTTTTTGCTAGTCCATGTCAAGTCTAAAGTCTCTTATGGTTGTAATGAGCGTTGCATAGCTATATCTAAGGAATTCAAAGCATGTACTGTATTATAATCACTCCTCTCTATTTGCATACAGTATCAGCATTGATTAGCATTTGCTATATGATCACTTTAAACAGGCTATATCAATGCAGTATGAAAAAAAACAGACAGTGAAAGCTTACCTTTAAAATTAATAACGGTATTTTGCCTTGTAACGTGAACATACAGCTACTATTTAGTATTGTCTAAAAATGGATCCAGACTAAAGTAACTCATGGCAAGAGGACAATATTGCTAACATTATTGGCCATGCAATTATAACCGTTACTTATTTTTCTATAACAGTTAGAACCACACTGTATAATTACAATGGGATTCCAACTGATGACAATTTATAATCTACTGTAAATGAACACATCCCTCTAGCCTTTCAAACCCAGTATATAAGCCAGTAATAAGCTTGTAACATTACGTTGTAAGCAATAAACCTGTGACCTGCCTGGAGCTTACGTTAATATTTAATGTGGTCTTTCTCTCGGTTTAACATTTAACTGCGGAACGTGGATGATTACGTTACCATTTTTATAGTCATGGCACAGCCAGCATGCAAACAAGTGTGGCAAGCAAACAAACACGCATCTTTTCAAAATATACAGCGAATGCTAATATAATCAAGTTAACCACCCTCAGCTACAAAGCTAACATGTTTGCACACTGTCCAGGTGACTCACCAACAGGTGCATTTCATAAAATTTGAATATAGTGGGAAAGTTCATTTATTTCTATCATTTTATTTTCATAAATTCTAGATTCATTACACATAAAGTGAAATATGTCAGCATTTTTTTTGTTTCAATCTTGACTCTTATGGCTTTACTGCTCATGGAAATCAAAAATCCATATCTCAAAATAGAAAATTAGAATATTAGAATAAAGAATGTATGAAACAGAAATGTTGACCTGAGAAGAGGCTTTAATCTCCCCATCTGGCTCAATACACACAACCACAATCATGGAGAGGATGTCTGACTTGACAGTTCTCCAGAAGACACTCATTGACACAAGCAGGGTAAGCCACAGAAGGTCATTTTTTAAAGGGTGACTGTTCACAGAGTGCTGCGTGTGGCAGGAAAAGATGCACAAGCAACAGGGATGACCGCAGCCTTGAGAGGATTGCCAAGAAAAGTTGATTCAAGAACTCGGGGGAGCTTCACAAGAAATAGAGTGAGGCTGGAGTCAGTGCATCAAGACGGGTCCAGGAAATGAGCTCCAAATGTCGCATTGCTAGTGTCAAGCCATCACTGAACCAGAGACAACGTCAGAAGTGTCTTACCTGGGCTAAGGAGAAACCAAACTGGACCGGTGCTCAGTGGTCCAAAGTCCTCTTTTCAGATGAAAGTAAATTCTGCATTTAATTTTGGAAATCAAGGTCCCACAGTCTGGAGGACAAGTGGAGAGGCACAGAATCTAAGTGGCTTGAAGTCCAGTGTGAAGTTTCAACAATCAGTGACAATTTGGGGTGCCATGTCATCTGCTGGTGTTGGTCTACTGTGTTTTATCAAGTCTAGAGCCAATGCAGCCGTCTACCCGGAGATTTTAGAGCTCGTCATGCTTCCGTCTGCTGACAAACGTTATGGAGATGTTGGTTTCCATTTCCAGCAGGAATTGGTACCTGCCCACAGTGCCAAACGACTGGTAACCGGTTTGCTGACCATGGTATTACTGTGCTTGGTTGCCCAGCCAACTCACCTGACCTGAACCCCTGACCTGAACCCAGAATCTATGGGGTATTGTCAAGAGGAAAGTGAGAGACACCAGACCCAACAATACAGATGAGCTGAAGGCTCCTATCAAAGCAACCTGGGCTTCCATAACACCTCAGCAGAGCCACAGGCTACTTGCCTCCATGCCACACCGCATTGATTCTGTGACACCGCAGTTATTCGTGCAAAATGAGCCCCAACCAAGTGCTGAGTGCAAAAAGGGGGTGGGGGGGGGGGGTCAACATTTCTGTACTATAAATTCCTTATAAATATACATTATACATACTGTATATATTTTGAGGTATGGATTTTTGATTTCCATGGGCTCTAAGCTGTAATCATCTAGATTAAAACAAGAAATATTTCACTTTATGTGTAATGAATCTAGAATATATGAAAGTTTAACTTTTTGAATAAAATCATGATGATATTCTAATTTTATGAGATGCACCTGTGTCTGGTTGCGTTGTGGTCCACCCAGAATCCTTTACCTTGATACTGCAGACTTTAGCGATTCCTTTGGTTAGGGCCTTGTGTGAAGTTATTATAGCCAAAGGTTATGACAAATGGCACAGCAGCTGCAGGGGTGCTCGCCATGGTGTTGTTGCTGCAGCTTTAAAGTCATGATGACTGAGTCATCTGTGGCTGCCCACACCAGATGCTTAAGGTTAAGCATTATAATAAGGGAGGCAATGACATTCAGCTCATCTGACATTTCCTTTAAACTGTTAATGCACCAAAGAATTAAAATAAAGATTGTTCACGATTTCCAAATCTCAAGTTAAAGTTGACTCTCAAGTCTTTTGAGGAGTCTCAATTCAAGTATCAAGTCATTGTGTGTGCCCATGAGTGAGTCCCCATCTCTTTCAGCTACACAGGAGAGCTGGAAGAATGAGAGCTTTGCCTGCACAGTCCTTGTAATTGCAGAATTCGAATTCCAAGTTCTTCCTTCTTATCTATTTAACATAACACACAGTGGGTAACATATGCATTTATTTTGATTCATGTTAGTGGTCACATGACAAATGTATCTCCAATATTCCCTCTCCCTTTAGCTCTGTTTTGGTCTTCTTGGTTGGTGGAACATGCAGGATGTAATTTAGGCCCGAGTCACTAAAGACCCCTGGTATGTGTTTAAGGATTAAAATAATAATTACTGATTATGAATCCATTGTCGTAGTTTCATTTAATCTGGCTCATATGTTTTATAACTCGTGTTAAGTTAGTATAAGCTTTGTAATACATAACGATTGTATCACTGATTGTTTATTGGGCTTAACATTCACCTGTAGCTCCAGTGGGTTCTGGTCATCCATGGCTGCTGTTTTGTTTGACCATCTCCACGGACAGTTAGCGGTGGAAGGAGTGGAATCATGTTGACAGCGTGTCCGATTGGACTGTCCTGTCGCTCTCAGCTTTCTATTTTTATCAGAGCCAGAGTTTAGACCCAGGCTTTTATCAGCCACTCCAGAGATGGGAGAATTGTGAAAGAGGGATAGTAGAGAGAATATTTAACTCTATTAAAACTACTATGAGGGAATAATTCACATTTTCGAATTCACAAATGCATGAATTTATAGTATGTATGTCTTGCAAAGTTTGTCCATGTATCTGAGAAAGGAAGAGGGAGCCCCTAGCCTTACTAATGCACAGAGCCTGATCACCTCTTGACATATTCACACAGCGACTGGAGCTGTGTGTCCTGCTGAGGGCTGATGTGCATCCAGTAGCACTGATGTGCATGACTGGCCTGATGAATGGTCATGAGTGCTATGACTGGCAGAAGCAGATGGCACATTGGCAGGGCTTCGTGGTTGTGCCCTCTGTGGACATGTCACATGCAGAGACCAACTAATCACCAGCCCCTCCCCCTCAGCATCAGTGTAATGACCAATTATAGCAACACGATGTTACATGTAAAACAGCAGGCAGGAGGAGAGAAAAATATTTTGACCCAAAATGACTGACCTGAAAATACCAAATTCTTAATTATGTACTGTACGTCCTGGGGCTTTTTGTTCCTGGAGATTAGAAAGTGTTTCCTCAAAAGTGTTATTCTAACCAGAAAAGTCTATATGGCAGTGGTGGGGTGGTAAAGCACCATATACTAAGGCTAAAGTCCTTATGGCAGCTGCCTTCAGCTTCTTTGCTGTACGTCATCCTCTCTCTTTCCCACATTTCAACACTTCCTTCTCTTGAGCTGTACTATCAGAAATAAAGGCAAAACTCCCCCCCCCCACAAAAAATATGGCACTGATTTGAATACCGGAGGTGGTGACATAATCAAATGGCTCAAGAAACGAGAGGCATACTGGATTTACAAGCTAAAGAATTGGTCACAAATAATTGCAAACATGATTCTATTTCAGACTGCACATGGTTTGAGTAGTTTTCCACAACAGCAGGAGATAGTAAAGTTGGCTATCTTGCTAAGGAGTTGGAGGAGCCGGTCATCTGAAAACCTCCATCTAACAGTTCACGTGGTTGCTCCTCCTTCTTCCATTACTCCCTTGGTAAATGACTGCATTTACATAGTGCTTTTATCCAAACAGCTTTACAATTTGCCTCTCAATTTACTCACACGCTCACACAATGATGGCAGAGAGCAAACCACGCTAGGTGCTGACGCATTGATAATCAATGATCATGGTTAGTGGGAACCGCAGAGACAAACGAATGTGGCTGCTTCACAATAAAAGCATTGCAGTAACTTAAAACAGCTCTTATGGGCCTTTCAGATACAAAGTCATTTGCGTTACGCTGGCTACTGGGTTCAGAGCAAAAGGTGGAGCTTTCAGTCAGCAACAAATATGTATTTGTCCCCTGCTTTGAAGCTAGTGCAGTTCACTAGGCTACATTAAAAAGCATGAGTAGTAGCATGAAGTAGAGGGGGCACAAATGGGTTTTAACACAGGTGATGCTGCCTGTGTCCATTTCACATAACAAATGCTAAGCTATGTTTATGCATATTGCTACAACAAACTACCTGACTCCCGATGTCCCCTATTTACTGGCCATCCGGGTATTTGTGACAGCTCTGGTGCGCTGCACTTTGGTCGACACAACAACAAACTGTCCTGTGCTGTTGTATCTGAAGGGGCCATTGTAAAGAGAGCAAACAATAAACAATATGGCTGTTGTCAATTAGATCAAATTGTGCTGGATTACACGCATGCATCATTTCCTGTGAACCTCTCGCACATGGTAGGCAAACTAAATCCATTGCAGGATTTACAACTTGATTTCATGAAAATCTTAAGGTTTATAACTTTAAATGCTATTTATTTTTAATCATGCATTTGAGTGCCTGGAATTGGATTTTTATGCCACACCCCACCCATGGATGAGGCACTTTCTTCCTCTTTAAAACTAAAGATGGTTTGTGTTTATGTCTGCAGGTGAGCAACCTTGGGAGGGAAGTGGCCGACCTTGGACGAGTCATGAAGAGAATGGCCCAACTTATGGAGACCCTCATATCACCAATGCCTCAACCTACAATAGTCTGCCCCACACACTACTCCCCAGCACACCACACTTGCCAGCCCTATCCTAACCCTCCTCAGTCTTACCCTTTACCAACCTCTTCTCAGACTGCCTCCATCTGCATAGACACGCCCATGTCATTGCCATCTTCTCCCCTCACTATCCCACAGCAACACGGTGCAATATTCCATAAGGACTCCCTCACACATAGACCCCAGGATGTCCAGCTGGCGTACCCTACTATCCTGAGCTCAACTTTACCTCCAACTCCCAACTCGTCTGCCCTTCAACTACAGCCCATCATCACTGAGCCTCACCTGCCTTCCTCACCCGTCAGCTCACCTGAGATTTCCCACTACAAAGACGAGCTTTCTGGCTCCATCAGGTCAAAGGTACATAGTCCACCTACGCAAGACGTGGGAGATGATAGCCCTCATCAGAGCTCTGGGTGTTCTACACAAACTGGACTTGGTGGGACCTACCACAACCCAACCAAGGGTTTGTAGCAGCCCTCCATCTGAACTTTCCTGGACTCTGCAGAACTTTTTTCCAGAATATCTTTTGGGATATGTTCCTGAACTAAAGATCAAACTGATCAACTGGGGGTTACCCATATCATAGGAGGATGTTTGCAGGGATGCAACCCAGATTCCTTTTGTTTTAAAGGCACGTGTTTAAGAATCATGTTGCATGAAAACAAGTCCAGAAGGTTTAGGTGTGTTAGCTTTACCTTATAGAAATGTAGTTTTGTTAGACAGGATGTAGAGATTTTGGTCATATGTGGAACTGTGTGATGGCAGCTCTCTGAGTACAGCTAAACACCCCACCCCCCACCACCTTGAGGACGCAGCATGCCATAATGGGGGACAAAACGGATATGGAGGAGAGAGTTCTTTCTGTCCTCTCTTTTTTTGCTGGTTTCAGGTCGACTGGGCTGGTCGGATGAAGACAAAGCATCATGAGTGATGGAGGTGGGCTTTAGAGACAAAGATGGGAGGGGTATGTGCAGTTAATGTTTCCTTCCCCCAACGCTTCTTTCCTTGCTCACTCAACCTGTGCCTGATGCTCTGGATTGCATGGACCAGTGCGTGGCTGGTGGAACCAGGAGCACAGAATGTTGTGAGGAGAGACATGGGACGCATTGTGCTCTTTACCACCGGCCCTCAGGGAACAGGGGTGGAGGAAGTTGGTTAAGGAGGTGGTTGTGGGGGGGTTGTCATGCCTCGGGCAGCAGAGCCCCTGCTGTCGCCTGTCACACTGAGCACAGGGACCCTTTCTCCTTCTCTTTTCCAGTAGTTCTCTCCATTCACCTACCACTCTCTCTCTCTCCCTCCTTCTTTCCTCTTTCTCTTGCTCTCTGCATGCCTTTCCGAGCCTTTTGAGTAGTGCCTGTAGACAGACATTAACATGCTGCATGTCACCCTGTGGAACTCCAGCTTGCCATTTATCTATCTATTTAAAGGAAACACGGTTCAGTCTTTTAATAGCTGATCCTGGCATTTACTGATGCATATTTATTGGACGTTGAATAAGTTTAAACAACTGGGTAATTTTAGGCACAAGGTAGTCACCCATTTTGTGAAGTGGTCTGGAGCAAACTGCCGATACTAAAGTGGTTCATGACCCACAATGGAGGACATTTCCTTGATCATCACCCAGGGTTATTAGCTCTGAGATCCAGTTTCTCATCTGTTCAGAGCGAAGGCAATATTCCCACATAAAAGCACAATAAGGAAATAAAGACGCTTTTATATTTCTATGAATGTATCAATACTAAAGATGTATTTTTTTACCTCAAAGAATGCAGGAGTGTGGGATAGCAGTAAATGATGCCACTGTATATGACGTTATGGCAGTTCTGTTTGCTGGTACCAGCCAATGCAATCTTAAACCAGGAAAAAGGTCCTAATGCTCGTCCCGACAGATCTACTCTTTTCTTTTGAATTCATGTAGACTTGACTCTGCTTCTGCAAATGGAATGTACTGTAATCAAATTTTCCCTTAACATTTTGATATTTATTAGATAAAAAAACTGTTATGCTAATAAACGACAAATATGACTGTTATGTCCTTGCTTTTGTGTTTGTTCAGTGTTCACAGAAACATTCAATAAAGCAGGAAAGATGTCAGTAGTAGTCATTACATCAAGAAAATTTACCTTTTTCTCTTTTTCGAATACAAATATATAGTATATTTCTTAACACACATGTACAATACAATAATTAATGGCTGTCAAAGGCCTTAATTTAGATCTTATAAAATGTATTTCTGGATCAGTTTCATGGACATGGCTAAAATAGAAAACAGTTGCCTCTTGATGAGTTAACTCAAAGCCTACTTATCTAGTAAAATTAATTACATTTTTGTGCACAGATTTTTACAATTACCTTGCTGACATTCAGATAAATTAATGGGTGAATAATACATAACATCCTTGGATAATAGCTAAAGCAGGTATAAATTACGCTATGTGACATAAAAATTTAAGTCTCCAGCCATTCTAGAAGCTCTGTGAGGCTGTACTTCGGCATTGTGGTGTTTTCAGCTAAACGCTGCCAACAGCATGTAAACAATTACAATTTCAACATGCTGATGTTTAGCAGGTATAATGGTTACCTAACAGCTGAGGTGTTCATGGAAATGACATTTATAAAAGTATTTGGTCATAAACCAAAGTGGATAAACAAAAAATTGGGGATGACGGTAGAGGAACAGTTTATGGATCCCAAAGTTATTACAATGCATACTGAGGGGGGCAAGGATGTGTGTGCAGAATTTTATGGAAATCCATCCAGTAGCTATTAAGATGTTTCAGTCTGGACCAAAGTGGTGAACCGACAGACCGACAGACTAACAGACTGACTTTGCCATCCATAGAGCCTGCTAGTTTGGCTAAACACACGCAGATCATCATCAGCATAATTCATTTTTAGACATTGCACAAAAGCACAGAGACATCTTTAAGCATCTAAGACTGGGGCAGACTTTGTGTATCACAAGCTTGTTCCACAGTAACACTAAGACAGACTTATATTTATTCCATTGATTTGCAACTGACATGTTGCTGAGTTGTTCTTGGACTCTTCATACACTAACACAAAAATACACAAACACACAAAGTTAATAATGCCACATCTCCATCATGCAAGACTGTTGCTTTTCCACACTCTGTTGATTATAGTAGTGTGTATTTGCTTTGTGTGTGTGCGTGTGTGTGCGTGTGTGTGTTTGTCTTTTGTAAGCTGCTGCTACGGTTCATCTGAGGTGAAAGCGCGCCATTCGTCATATCCCACTGGTGACGTGGGCGGGGTTGAAAAGTGAGTAAGCATGCGTGCTAAGGATTACATTGACACATCTACCAGAGGTCCAGCTGCTCTCACCTGGTGAGGTGCTGCTTCACTGTGCATGATTGTCTGTTTGGAAGTGGAGCAGGGGGAATCAGATCTGTTTGAATTAGATACATGTGTTCAGCAGGGATGCAGGTGAGGTATACTTTATAGGTGTTTATGATGGAGATAACATTCCAACCATGTAAATGTGTGTGTGTGTGTGTGTGTGTGTGTGTGTGTGTGTGTGTGTGTGTGCTTGTGTGTATGTTATGAATGCATGCACGTGTGTAAATAATTTTCGAGGGGGCGATAATGTGAGTGCAGATTAGGATATGTGTAGTCAAAATACTCCACACTTATTACGTATATTTTAAAAGGTATTTTGTATAAAGAACTGGAAATACTGACAAGTCATCATTACCAACTAGTTTTGCAACACTTCTGCTGTGACAGAGATCTGCAATCTCAATAGCTATTCAGCCTACATACTGACAGTTAGTGGTAGCATCCAGTTGCAGATGTAGCACCCAGTGATTTTAAGCAGGTTTAGTATTCTGTCACATGATACAAACTTCATGCCCACTCCTCTCCCGTGGATTTTCCCAGGAAATTTGGCCCTGCCCTAGTTGACAGCATGTCGAGGCGTCTCTCTGCTGCTGCCACTTGCCTGCCAAAGACTGCCACTCCCCTTTCTGTGAACAGTGTATCACTAGCGTTACCACCCTGGTCACAAACTGTCTACAGCTCACAGAGCTGCTCCACTTGATTACTACATCAGATGGGCGAAACTTTTTCTAATATAAGTGTTCAAGGCAAGGGAACTTTATTTACATAACACATTTCATACACAGGGTAAATTCATAGTAAATATACTGACATAGCAGTGTGATGTTGTGTAATGTTTTTACAATTCTGATCTGAATCTGATTCGCAACAATCGGAAAGGAACAAAGCAATAAGATAATAACTTCAGTATAGCTACTGAGGCACACAGACACATCTTCACACACATTTGCAGATTTTTGCCACTACAGAAGTATAGTAAAAATCACATCTCAGAATCTGAATCAAAATCAGAATCGGCTTTATTGCCAGGTATGTGTACACATACGAGGAATGTGACTCAGGATTGTACATTACTCACAATGTGCTTACTCATACAATAATAAAATAACACTATAATAAAATCAAACACAGGCTAACTTAGAGTATAGAGAACACCAATCTACACACATCTGGGACAGATCTGCTCTCTGTCCCCAGAGTCAAAACTAAACATGGAGAAGCAGCGTTCAGTTTTTATGCTCCATATATCTGAAACAAACTCCCAGAAAACTGCAGGTCTGCTGAAACTGTCAGTTCTTTTAAATCAAGACTGAAGACTTTTCTTTTTACCACCAATTCAATCAAATGTAAGGCTGTAGATTAACTGTGACTTTTGCTGTCCTGTTTTACCCTGTTTTTCCTATTTAACTCTTTAAAATGTATTTTATCGAGTTTTATTTTCTATTTCACCCTTTTAAAATTTTTATTTTAATGTGTTTTTGTCAATTTCCTTTTGTTGCTTTTATGTTTTATGTAAAGCACTTTAAATTGCCTTGTTGTTGAAATGTGCTATAAAAATAAACTTGCCTTGCCTATAAACAAAAACAAAAATAAAAAAGACAGATTGACAAATAGTGCAGTGAGCAGAGTGGAAAGGATGCAGGAGTAACAAGTAACAATCAGCCTACATCAGAATCAGAATCAGAAATACTTTATTGATCCCCAAGGGTAAATTCTTTTGTCACAATTGCACACTTATATCACAAATATAAAGGATTGTGGGTATGTACAATATACACATTATTAAGAATTATTATGGTGAACCAAAAAGTACTAGTGAATAAATAGCAGCAGAGAATATTGCACATTAATTATTAAACAGGTAATATTGCATAGAAAATAGATAAGGTCTAGTTTAATAACTGACTAAGTGTCAGACACTTAAAGGGAGGAGTTATAAAGTTTGATGGCCACAGGCCACTTCCTGTGGCACTCTGTGGTGCATTGTGGGGGAATGAGTCTTGCACTGAAAGTGCTCCTGTGTTTGAGCAGCACGTCATGGAGTGAGTGGGAGACATTGTCCAAGATGACATGTAGTTTGGACAGCATCCTCCTCTCTGACACCACCAACAGAGAGTCCAGCTCCACCCCCACAACGTCACTGGCCTTGCAGATCAGTTTGTTGAACCTGCTGGCGTCCGCTACCTTCAACCTGCTGCCCCACCATGCAACAACAAACAGGATAGCACTGGCCACCACAGACTCATAAAACATCCTCAGCATCGTCCTGCAGATGTTGAAGGACCTCAGCTTCCTCAGAAAATAGAGACGGATTTGACCCTTCCTGTAGAGGCCTTGAGTGTTCTTGGCCCAGTCCAGTTTATTGTCAATATGTATAATATTTGTAATATGTCAGATATTTGTAATCCTCCACAATGTCCACACTGACCCCCTGGATGGAAACAGGGGTCACTGGTGCCTTGGTTCTCCTTAGAGCCACAACCAACTCCTTAGTCTTTGTCACGTTGAGCTGTAGGTGGTTCTGCTCGCACCATGTGACAAAGTCCCCCACCACAGCTCTGTACTCAGCCTCGTCACCCTTGCTGATACATCCAACCACAGCAGAGTCATCAGAAAACTTCTGAAGATGGCAGGACTCTGTGTGGTAGTTGAAGTCTGTGGTGTAGATGGTGAAGAGGAAGGGAGAGAGGACAGTCCCCTGTGTTGCTGACCACGCTGTCTGATACACAGTGTTGCAGGCACACATACTGTGGTCTGCCAGTCAGGTAGTCAACAATCCAGGACATGAGGGGGGCATCCACCTGCATTGCTGTCAGCTTCTCACCCAGCAGGGCTGGCACAGAAAGCACTGGAGAAGTCAAAAACATGACCCTCACAGTGCTCGCCGGCTTATCCAGGTGGGCGTAGGTGTGGTTGAGCAGGAAGATAATGGCGTCCTCAACTCCCAGTCGGGGCTGGAGTGGGTCCAGGAGAGGTCTGACCATGGGCCGCAGCTGATCCAGAACCAGTCTCTCCAGGGTCTTCATGATGTGCGAGGTCAGTGCCACAGGTCTGTAGTCCTTGGAGCCACTGGGACGTGGCGTCTTTGGCACAGGCACGAGGCAAGATGTCTTCCACAGCACAGGGACCCTTTGGAGACTCAGGCTCAGGTTGAAGACATGGTGAAGGACTCCACATAGCTGGGGGGCACAGGCTTTGAGCACCCCGGGACGGACACCATCAGGGCCTGCAGCCTTGTTGGAGTGGAGTCTCCTCAGCTGTCTTCTCACCTGGTCAGCAATGAGGCACACAGAGGCTACATGTGGGGGAGGGGGAGAGGAGGAGTCGTCAGGCGGGAGAGAGCTGATAACCTGAGAGCCAGAGGAGGGGGGGGTTGGGGTCTCACAGGAGGGTGGGGGACAATGAGGAGGAGGAGGGGGGAGTAGTGGGGTTGGAGCATAGACTGTATATAAAAATGGACGTAGCGTCCGTGACGTCACCCGTTGGTTTCTGAAGAGCCGTTTTGAAGCTCAAAATTAGCGGAGCTGGCCGGCGCCATCTTGGCAGCGCGTGTCACTTCCGGATAACCAAAAATGGGCGGGTCGTGGGTGGAGCTGAGGTGACGTGTTGCTGAAACCACTCCCGCCTAGCTCAATGTGACCGAGTTAGCTCATGCTAAGGAGCTAATGCTACATGCTACTCTGCGGTGCTGTATGGTGGAGGTTGGAACCTGTGGGTGGTTGTTACCAGTTTACCGACATTACCAGCTACAGTCAAGGTAAGACACCGGAAAATATTAAAATAACTCACATAACTTATATCGGCATTATACTTCACAAAGTTTTGAATGCTTTTTAATATATAAATGTGTTATTAACGTTATTTTGCAACACTAATGTTAGATTTTGTTGAGACCAACGTTAACAGTTAACGATAACTATGAATCAGTTATTAATTACCTTAAGTTTACTTAACGTTAACTGTTACAGCTCAAACGAACAATTTCAAGCAAATCAATTTACATACCGTTGGTTACGAGCAGTTATGAGTCGTTTATTTGGACATCACCTCAGTATGTAAACTGTAATGAACGTAATAAGCTAGCGGTAGAGTCTTCAGTTACATGATGGAAGCCATATAACTTGTATAACGTTAGCCATGGCTGTTATCACGTTAATTAATTCCCCACACCGCTATTTTGAGTAACGTTGCTGCTGTCGGCAGGGCTGTGTGGGATTATTGTCTGGAATAGGACACTTGAGAGAGAAAGGTACTTTTTATATTTGTCACAAGATTCTTGTTGAGGTTCTGATGCCTCCACATCTGCTACTCAAAGCTTAAACTTTGAGTCTAAAATAACATTGCTAGTCTTGGCTACTGGACATTTGACAGCTGATATAAAATTGTCTGTCTTAAAAGGACAACACAAAAACATTTAAAGAGTCTCCCTTGTTCCATTTTCTCCCACGTATGTGACATAATAGTGCTATCACATTAAAACACTGAGGCATCTTTTAGAGGACCATCTCAAAAAAATAGAATACTGAGGAAAAGTTCATTGTGAGCATCAGAACCAGACTGAGAGAGTTAATTAGGTGATTAGAGAGCTCTTCTCCCGTTATTTCTGTATAATTTATAATACAGAAATGTATTTTTATTCTAAAATGTTTATACATTTTGAGATAGTGGAATTTTTATTTCAATGAGCTGAAAACAGTAATCATCAAGATGAAAACAAAAAGGGTTTGAAATGCTTCACTTTGTGTAACGAATCTAGAATATATCAAAGATTAACTTTTTGAATTAAATTACGTTAGAAAATTAACTTTACAATATTCTATTTATTAAAGAATCATCTGTATTTACTTTATATTTTTTATCACCTGAAGAATTTATTACACATTTTCCTCCCAGAGTCAAACTGTGGATCAGATGTCCCACCTGGTGCCAGAGAGCTGCAGAGACCTGGAGTCCTCATTGTGCTGATGGGGTGGACTGATGTGGAAAGGCATTCTCTCCTTCTGTTCACTTTGACTTTTAAATATTGTCCATATTTGTATCATAGATTCATTTAAAAAAAAGACATGGTTTATGGTTCACTTGTAATAAATTCTATATACATTAGCATTCCCTGTCTTTACTACTCACTGAAAAGCTAATCGTATACCACACATATAACACATGAAACATTAAAGCTCTAAAGAACATCAGTCTACTGTAAGTTTAAAAGTGAAAATTCTCAAAACATGTTTCACATGAAATGTTGAAAAGTAATTATGCAGTGTATTTCTGTGTGTGCAGGAGTATTTTTACTTTCTACCTTATACTTTAAGATAAATAAGGAACCATACACCCAGTACCCATATACTGTATAACAAAGCCTGAAGTTTCTGAAGAGAGTTTGCTGCTCTGATATAAGTCTAGTTTAAACACAGAATAATGTGAACACATCCAAACCATCCTGTGGGTAAGTGCTGAAACAAAGAATTGCACAGAGTAATTATGAATCCCACTAGGTGGTTTTTATTGCGATCTTGCAAACTCTGAGGTGTCAGAGCTTATCGAATGCACATGTAGTAAATAGGTGAGTCTATACAATATAAACCACATGAGACCTTTTCAGGTCGCAATAAATGACACCTCCTGCAGGGCTTCAAAACTATTCAGTGTGCTGATAATTCTTTGTTTTTCACTACAGAGTAACTTCTCAGTCAATGTCACATTTGTCTCTTAAATGTCAAAATAAAACAGTATATAACATCAACCTTTAATTTTTTACTTTCTACTAACATGTAAAATGTTAGCCTATAAATAAAATCTTAATATTTTCATTTACAGCTGTTAACTATAATATATTGTAGAGTTTAGATCACACTATTTAAAATTAAAATATGAAACTGATGATGAATGAAGAATGATTTTATTATGTATAATTACTTTGATACACTTTATAACAAAGTCTTCCTAATACAAATGCAATAGTTTAATAAATTAAACTCTTGTTTTGCATTCATGAAAACATCAATATAAGTAGTTTTGTATGACTTGAAATGTGTTGAGAGTTATTATAATGATAGAATCTGTTGATAAGAACCCAGTGTCATAATTTCACATCAGTAGTGTTCAGGTGAGTAAAAAGAAAAGCAGGAGCTGAAGAGCTGGAAGCTGGAGCTGTTCTCTCCTGAAGAGCTGGACACAGCTAATCACATCTGGAGGGTTCTGCAAACAGCTCCTCTGGCACCTATAAAGACAACAATGGGCAGACAGTTAAGCAGCTTCTTCCAAAGAGCCATTAACCTACTTTAAACATATGGTTTTCCGCTGGACACTGCAATAATAACTACTCAAGTCCGATCTTACTGAATGTTAATTATAAGGATCTTATTTTATATTTCTTATTGAACTGTACCAATGTACCAATCAAACTCAGAGGCGGCTCTCACACACCTAAATTCTCGCCTTAACTAAACCATCGCCCTAGTTACAGCCCAGCTACCTGTCTGCGGGCATAACTCGCATTATATGCTGACAAAAAAGGTGGATGAAAATCTCTGCAGGTAGCCTACAACAGCTGTTTGGCCGAATTATGCATCCACCTCTTAAGCTTATCAGAAACGTTGCTGATCAAACGCAGTTATCACCTCAGAGTGTTTGCTGAATCTCAAGGATGTGTAATAACTTATTGATGACACTAAACTGCATTTAATATGTACTTAGAATCAATCATCCCCACTGATGAACCCCACAAAGACTAGTATAACGTTATAGTTTTTAAACAGTAACGTTACACTTGGAGGTGCTATGTCTATTTGAGCTAGCTGTCTCTCCTGAGCCGTTGATGGAGATGTTGTGGTCAGGAATATCCGAGTGGAGCCAAGTCTCCGTGAAGCATATTAAACTACACTCCCGGAACTCCCTTTGACTCCAGGCTAACGCTGTTAGCTCGTCCATCTTATTGGCCAGTGATCTCACATTGCACATGATGAGAGAGGGGAGACACGGCTTAAATCTCCTTCTGGCTTCTCTGTTGTCTGGACCCCTCTCTCTTCCCACGCCATTTCGTTCCTACATGAGGCCTACATAAGTTGTAACTGATAACTTGTCTGGATTTCCAGCTGTTTTAAAGATTGTCTGCACAATTACAAATCTGAAGACAGATTTGGAGATTCAAATCTGATTACACACACAGAGATTGATATACAGTTACACAACTCTCTACTCACATTTGTAAATAGTTGTGCCACAATAATGGCCCCATAGACTTGCAGGTGGGTGGGGGTGTGTTTGCACTAAGGATGATTATTTGTGTATTTAGCAGCACCTCCAGCACATATGTGGGAATGCCGTTATTTAGCCTGGGGTCTTGAAGACCCATCCATATTTAATGGTGTACAGACAATCACATCCTGGCTGTTTATGAATCATTTTTATCCACCTGCTAGTGAACTCATCTTTTATTCACTGCTTCCCACAATCTGTCATTAGCAGGCCCATCTGCCTTCCTCCTTTGCACCCTTTTCCTCTTTCCCGCCACTTGTGATTTTTGATTAAAGTTGGGTCTGACTTAGAGGGATGCAGAGGAGGACAGAATAGAGATGGAAAAGAATTGCGGAAAGTCCAACACAAAAGCTAAAATGACTGTTGTAGATGAAGATGAACAAAGAAGATGATGTGGGCTGCAGACTGATGATGAATGAGCATTCATCTTTATATTTAACATACATTTAACTCTGTGTTTCATATTCCCTCTGCTGTGTCAGTTTAATCCTCTCTTTTCACGTTGTTTAATGATGGCCCTGACCCAAATGCACCGACTATTCATCCCTGTCCACTCTTTTCATCCGAACACACACAAAAAGGCAGTGTGAGCATGCACACACACACACACACGCATTCACTCTTCCATTCAAATGAGCACTTTATCCCAGTGAAAAGAGCCTCTTCACTTGTCCCTCGCCCCAGATTTCAGCACTAAAAAACACCATTGCTGTGCAGGAGGTGAGAAATTCTCTCTCAGGTAATAAAAATCTGTCCATTTCTCTCCTTTCATCTCCACATGCATAATGGAGATATGTTGAAATCTGCTAGCTGTGGTGTGGTGTTTCCATTCAGCCCTTACTGAGAGCTGTCTGCTAAAGAAAAGAGGCAGAGCTGTGTGCTGGACCACAGACACATTATGTTAGTGTTGGAATATGTGGTTCTGGTTATATGTACGTCCATATATATTGTGTCTGTGCCTGTACACATACACATGTAAAATATGGAGAAAGCTCTCCTCACAAGAGCTTTACATTTATCTGTTCCACTCTGGGTGAGACAGCAGTCGCTGTTGCACATCCAAATGGTTATATTTGCATTGTGTATAGCAGTAATAGAGGGGGGATGCTTGCTGGACATCTTGTGTGTTTGATAAATGACTCTTAGCTGCTCTCATGAGTGCTATGGTACAAGTTGTGGTGGTGGGAGGGGTGGTAAAACAATGCGCATGTCAGAAGATTAATGGTGGTTTACTCTCCTAAAAGTGTAGGTCTGGCTATGCCCATCAAGCGAGGATACTAGAACGGCTACTAAATTACCTCTTTTGTAGCTCACCTGTCAGAGAGTAGTCTGGCACTTTAAAGCAGCAGATAAAAGGATCATCACCATGTAGAGCTCTTGCTAAATAGTTCTTCCATTGTGTTGATGTAACAGTGATATAAGGGCCCCTGTTTGAAAGTCTGAACTGAAATTCTCATTCATTTACAGAAGAAGAGGGAGGTATTCCTTTGTATGCGACGTGCCAGCATTACCCTGTGAGACGGCCATGATGTGGTTTTTTTTTAGGATAACTAGTCAAAAATTGACATTACATAATGAAAGTCACGCAGATTTTCATTTTATCCATCTAATCAGAGACTGCTAAAAGCATTAAACTATGTGGTAAGATGATAGCAGCTCTGTCTCTGCATGTGTTTCTTGCCTGTGATGGGGCTCATTGTCTTGTCTGATCTAAGCATTTGTTTGTCAGCTACCAAGATGTAAAGTAAATGTACATGTATAAACCCCAAATTATAGCTCATTTTTTATGGTTGGGTTATGGACATCTTTTAGCCACTCTCACTGCTCTCATGGTGTCGTTTTCAGTCTCAACTGTTTTCAGTGAAACAGGTCTATAAACTCACTGTACACTACCTGCTCAGCACCAAACAGCAGACAAAATTAGCGACTAGCTAGCAGTTCAAGAACCAGATATTTCCCCTCAGGAGTTGGTAGAGACCAACAGCTAAAGAAAGAGTGAGTAGGCTATTGGACTTAGATTCACCAGGTGGCCAGAAACACATCTCCAAATGAACAGAAACTGTTTGCTGACGAGTTTGTCATGTCAACTCAAAATGTGATCATGTGTAAAATGTTGTATTCCAAGCTTTCCGTTCCATTTACAGTTTACAGAAGAAATTTCAATTGTTAAATTAGGAAGTTTTTGAGCTCACCCTCTCAGCTACACCAATGGCAACATAAATGTTTCTCTTCTGTGTTAATTTCTTACCTATATGTTGTCCATGTAGTAGTTAAAACGGGGTGGTGACGTATGACTATAGTAATTCCATAAGTCATACATCATTCTCCAAGCTTGCGCAGGCGCACTGTCATGCCTTATTAAAAAACTGTCACGCTGTTACTCCTCGTTAAGTCAGAGCATCAAACCGATAAACATCGTTGTGAGCTAGCTAACCAATTTATCATGTAATTTACTTAGAACTTACAGTAGGTATGTCTCTCTGTGTCTGATTGTTGGTTTGTCTTTCTAGTTTAGTTAGCTAAGTTGTAGTTAGCCGGGTGTAGTTAGCTAGCATAGTTATTGCAGAAAGTTAGCTAACAGAGAGTTCTTTTTATTTTTTTGTTTCCTCCTCTTGGTTTAGTGTGTTCATTTTCATTATGGCATCTGTGCGTGCGGCGTTGGAGGACATATGACAGAAAACGCGTCGCACTTTCACCTGCCACCGTCTTATACAGTCTGCAACATGCATTTTACTGATGGCCGTTTTACCAATGCATCGGCGGAGGCAATGGTATCAGAAGTCTTTATATACAGTTAACAGAGTAGTAGACCCCCCCATACCCCCGCAGTAAAGTCAGTGCACCATAAAATGTAGTGGGAGTTATCATGGGCAGTGCGTGACAGGACCATCGACTGTATGATGCACATTAGTTTCTATCATGGGTAAGTAATAGCTACACCTGCCAGACAGCAAAGTGTACTAAACTTTACAGTGTAGTGATGTTAACACAGCATATCATTAGTGAACACTCCAGCCATTCAGTTTTTGGTTGTCATGGTAATTGATTATGTCCGACTATTAACCACACCCCCATTCTCTGTTTGAGAAAGAACATTAATCAAAAACGGCAGTTAAAACTGGCTGGAGGGGGGCTTTAAAAAATTTTCAGTCATCTCTAATAGTGCGGTTTCAGATTGCAACCACTACCTTCCCAAGAGTGTTCTTGTGCCCAAACTAATGAGCGAGCCAAAACAGATAACCCTACCCTGCAACATAACAGTAATATTTTTATTAGTTTGAATTAATCCATGTAAGTAGCATGACAATGTTGCATTGATTGCATTTAGCTGACATGATAGGTTTCAATAAATATTTGTGTATCTTTCACCAGAGAGGGTCAGCAACGTCAGCATGAGCTAGACTGAATATTAAGTAATTAACGAGATTGTTGCTACATGTTAACAGTAAGATCATAATAGGTAACGTGTTACATCAGTACTGTGTTGTTGTCCTGCACCGTTATGTTGCATTATTATATATTATGTGGGTTACATTAGTTATGGCGACTGAGATGGTAAAAAAGCTGTGTACCTGAGTATCGGTAAAATGTCAGTAAATCTAAATTGAACGTTACGACGCAAACAATCCATGCTAATCTAGCTGTCTTCCCCTGCCTTGCATCACTATTGGTTTTAGAAACATATCTTTTCACATATGCATTGTACATCATTTCTTGCAGGTTAAAACACTTTGACATAATACAGGTTAACAATACACATACACAGGATAATAATATAGATTGCATTAGCTGGTGAAGTAATGTAGCAACTACTACAACTATAGTATTTTGCAACAGATAATTTTTGTAAATGGTCTGCATTAGCCGGTAAACTAACTTTATCAAACTTGAGCCAACTAAAACACAAAATCACAGTCTATTTCACATGATTTGCAGTAATGTTAGTTTACTCTAGGTTGATTTTTATATCCATAACAAAGCTGAGATCTTTCCATGACTCAAACACCTTTTAGATGTTGACAGTGTTATGGCAAACGTTGATCTGATTCTTGTTTGGCCTGCCGGGCTTCAGTACATTAAAGTTTTTTGTTTTTTATCCTTACATGGGGTTTGTGTTAGAGTCTGTGTTGTGCTGAGGGACAGTCATTTTTTCGTGTTAACAGACTCGTTAGATGCAGTGTTGTCGCTGTGTGTACAGTTTAGAATCAGCCTACAAAAACCAATGTAATTCACTGGAAATCCAACCCGATTTCTTCACATAGGAAGCAGCATAGCGTTGAACTCTTTCGAGTGGCCTTTTGTTGTGGCCAGCCTAAGGCACACCTGTGTAGTACCCATGCTGTCTGACCAGCATCTTGATATGCCACACCTGTGAGGTGGATTGATTGTCTCGACAAAGGAGAAGTGCTCACTAACACAGATTTTGACAGATTTGTGAACAATATTTGAGAGAAATAGGCCTTTTGTGTACATAGAGAAAGTCTTAGATTTCAGCTCATGATGTATGGGGCAAAAAGTGTTGCGTTTATAATTTGGTATTTAATTTGGTATTTAATCATAGTCCAATTTAAGAGCAACTTTCATATTCATATTTTTACCACCATTGTTTTATAGATTAATCACACTCTTTCTACTTATTTACCACCCTTTGTATTTTAGCTCCATCACCATGTAAGAAGGGGAAATAAGTAAGATTGCTGCTATTGTTTTCTCCTCATAGCAATTCCAAATTCAAAAGTCCTATTTTAAGGTATTTGATGTGTAACACAAATAAAAGACAATAATAATACACTGATTCAGAACTTAAAGGGTGCCCTTGTAAAGTGTTTGTGTCACCAGAAAATTTCTAAATGAGACATTCAAAAGCCGTTTTTGTCTCTGACCTTAATTGCTGCTGCAAGCCACGTTTTTGTCACATTTTAATGCACTTAATCTTTGCTCAGTGTCAGCCATGACTCCTGAGGCCCATCCACATAGACCTAATTGCACAACAAGCACATAACGAATCGCTGGAAACAACAGTGTCTGTGTACAGAAGACCCAAGGCTCTTTAAGGCACACACACAGTAACTACAGCCACCTCTGTCCTGGATGAAATAGCCCCATGGATCTTCATAAAGAGGCCACAGCTTCCTGCACCACAGCAGCTGACATCCATCTGAGTCTCCCAGGTTCCCAAGAAGATGTGTGTGTTTTGGGGGGGGGGCAAAGGGGCTGGTGAGAATGTGACGTGCCCTGCAGCCCGTAGCGTTTGATGTGGGTGTTCACTGTAATTTTCACACTCACCTCAGCATGGAGAAGAAAAGGAAGATGCTGGTGATGGGAGAGGAGTAACAGAGTAACAGAGAAGGAATACAGTAGGAGTATTTGAATGCAGACAGGAGATATTTGCAATAAAATGGGGTGGAGAGATTGACAACTGTTAAAGTTTGGACAACACAAGTTTGCTTTTTATTTCTCCCTGTGTTCTCCCAGATCCCAGTTTTCTCCCATTTAATATGAAATTTGTCAAAAAGTCTTAAATGCATGATTGTCTTCAATGGAATTTATTGGCTGCCATTAAATACTGTAAGTGCTTGATGACAACTCCTTCAGTTGCGATATTATGACTATTAAACATACTGTATTCTCTGTTGAACAAGCATAAAGGGGGTAGCTTTACCAGCATGCTTCACTAGTTATTGCTGAGAGACTTAACAGAGACCTCAATAAATTACAGTGATTGCCTTCTGTGACCTACCAAATCCTCTACTGGGACATTTTCACACATCTTACAATTATCTGCAATGTGTAAGTGACATCAGAAAAGCTGTAGGATTTATGTCATAACACGCAGTAACCGGAATTTTCATGGTCAACAATGGTGTCAGAGGTTGTTAACAATCTCTGGTCCTTTTTCACTTTCACTTCTTTTTCACAGGTCTTTGTGGTATCAGGATAACATTGGTGGGACAGGTTTGATGCACAAATCATGGACTAGTCAGAACAAATAAAAAATTGTTTGACATTTTTGTTTGTTTTTCCCTTTTTTCTTTTATTATGAACTCAAAAATCAAAATCCATAATGCAGAAAAGCATTGAAGTGGTAACCCTTTGCTTTGTAACAAACTGAGCTTGCACATCTGATCTCACAAAATACAGAACTCATTACTGCATTGTTGTTATATTTAAATAGGGAAACATTTTGTGTTGTAAATGTTAATATGGGCATCAACAAATATATGTTCCTTTTATTTGCCAAAAAGTAATTCACTAACAAAGTCCATATAATGTAACTGCAGTGTTTTAACTTCATTGTGAAGTTTCTTATTTTGGGGGTCAGTAAGACCCCAACAAGGTTTAACACCCTGGGAGACTTGTTAGTTATTATAAATCTACAAAATCTCTAAAAATACTAATTCATGATTTGGGAAGATAGTTCTTAAAAATAGTGTCATCTCCAATCACAGATACAGAAAAATATCACAATCCATTTCATTTAACCATGATGTACAGCTTACAAACAGAAATGATGTGCCGTTTGCTGTTTGTAGCTCACTCCTGAAACATCAGTTAAAATCATGCCTATGAACACTTATCATAAATTAGTAAAAGTCATTAAGTATCAAGGTAATAAAACAATGCTATGTAAATTTATGGCTGTTGAGTGGTCTCCTGAAACCTAAACAGAACATTAAGGTTAAACTGTCAGACCTGTCAGTGGCTTTGCTTTTCCTGTAGTACCTAAAGCATGTAATATTTGACCTTCTGGGCACACGTGGCTTGCTTCACAGTGAAACTAGCCATACTACGAGTCTGTGACCTCTTGCCATCCTCTGAAGACCCAAAACAGAGAGATACTGCTCTTCTTTTACAACAGCTCAGTAGCCTATAGTTATGTAAGAAGACTAGCCAACAACATGCTGTTTGACCAAGTGTTTGACCTATGCCTCAAAGCTGCAGACATACCATATGACTGTTTTTTATTGAAAGGGTGTTGTGTACTTGACTGCCCTTAAGTGCACCGTAGGTTATAAAGAGCATTACTGTGACATAGTATAGGCATTATTCAGTTGCTATCCTAACCTTGGGCTGTTTGGCTTGAATATCACCTTCACTATGATTGGGCTATGAGTCACAATAAATACTTGGACACAAAAACACATGACACTGTTGTGTGGATGTTTATCAGAGATTTGCCCATTATAGACCACAGGCATTCCCTTCAGTCACATGCACATCAGCACATTACTGTTATATGGTAGGCCTAATGTGTAGCATAATTATATCAGCTCCAATCAAAGAAAGTTTACATGAGAACATCTTTATGGGAATTCTTATAAGTAAATCATGTGAGAATGTTATTCATGTATAACAATAACAACAAGATCAGCTGGGGCTTTAGAAAAAATTCTAAAGACAGATGGCTCCCTCTGCTGCTGAAAGCTGCTAATACTATTTTGGTAATACACAGCACATGTTCAGACAAATAAAGTGAGAGTGCAAAGATCCCAAAAATATTAAGAAAGAATTTTACATTTTAAAATTCAACATTTAGGGGAGGTAGTCAATGACACTGATCTCACACAGTTGTGTTTTTTAGACCTCTTCTCGGGGCTGTGTGGGTGTGTGCAGACCACTTGATTGACATCTCTCTCAATCTCCTGTTGGTTTTGTTGCACCTAAGGTTTTCACAGAGAACATTTTGACATGCTACAGTGGGAATAGCACTGTAAATAATGAAATTTATGATGGCTGATTTGGCAGCTTCTGTTTCAGGGTCCTGGTACAGTGCCTCGCTGTCATGGCTTACTGGGACACTTAAAGATAACAAAGCTATTGTTACTGCAGTAACACATGTGTCAAAATGTGAATGAATACTGTCTAATCGGAAAAAAATGAAAACACCTAGATTTGCAGGGCCTTTAATCAGCTACATATCATGCAGTACCTCATACAGAACTATGGCCACAAGAATGGGTGGAAGTAACAAATTATACTGGTTTTTGTGTACTTTGGAATACTTTTAAAAAGACGTGATTTTACTTCTATTTATATATTTAGAACTTTGCTACATTTTAAGTCACATCCTTTACAGAGTGAAAACAAAAGTCACATGAAAAAGTCCTGATAAACCCTATACAGTCTATGGATAAACCGTGTGAGAGTGGAGAAGAAGAAAGGAGCCAAATCAGCAGGTGCAGCAGAGGAGGACCTGGTGTGCCTCCGGCTGCATGAGGGTGGAGCCCGATGGAATCAGATTTGTGCCATTTTAGCCAAACACAGGATCTTAATTGTCAAAAATATAATAATTTTAATTTGAGAGAGAATAAAACTAACTGAAGACAAAAATGTCATCAAGTAAAATGTAAAACTTGCAAACAAACTATTGGTCTTTTTTTTGATAATATGTAGATAAAAATGTAAATAAATATGTAAATGTATATAGTATGTAAACTTACAGTGTTAGTGATATTAGTGATGTCTTGGCTGTATCATCAACTGTTATAATGGACCATATAATGGATTACCTGGGACTGCATTGTAGGTCTCTTCAGGTCTGCAGGTCCCACAGTGTTACATTGTTCTACATAGAACAATTATAGCTGTTATCCCATAAACTTCCACACATCTGTTTACACACACGCACACACACAGACACACACACAGACACACACACACACACACACACACACACACATCCTTGTACTTCCATAGTTGTGAAGACCCTTATTAACATAATGTGTTCCCTGGACCCTTACTGTAACCTTAACCATCACAGCTAAAATACCAACCCTAACCCTACCCCTAACCTAAAGCTAATTCTACCCTAACCCTTAAAACCAAGTCTTAACCTTCAGCCCTTTGAAGTTGTGAGTACTGGCCAAAATGTCTTCACTTTCCAAAAACGTCCTCACTCTGTTGGTTAAAATCTTGTTCCGGTCCTCACTATGTAGGAAGTACAAGTTGGCCACACACACACACACACACACACAGGCTAATGTTTCTTAGCTAGCAATCGTTAAAGATAACAAGTTAGCTAATGTTATTAGTTAGGGAAAAGCTAACTTACATAACAAGGCTTAGGTTTACTTCTAACATAACAAAACAGATAGTAGTACAGTTCAGACAACATATGATCAGTACTTACACTGTATTAATCTTGTATCAATCCAATTTCCAGTGAAAATGATGGTGTTTAACAGTTAGTCAAAACCAAAACTCACGCTTGCAGCACTGAACAAAGTCCAGAGCACTGAGTTGTCACTCAAACACTCACTAGCCAATGGGGATACATAAATTCTTATTTTTTATCGAGATTTAAGAAGTTTTTTATGACTAAATTGGCATGAATCTGATTCCATTGGGCTCCACGTCCAGAGAGGTGACATTCTGCAAAAGACACATGAATGTGTGAGTTCATTGGCCGTGTTCACCAGTTTGATGACAGGCAATACAGTACTGAGGTGGTTTTCTTCTCGCTGAGTCAGCTAACACAACCGCTTGCTGCACTGCTAACCAAGCTAATGGCAGTTACAGTTAGCAATTACTTTAGCAAAAGTGAAGCTTTCTATCAATTAGTATACTCTGTAAATCACCTCAATGTTATTTTTTCCCCCACCAAGGTCTGGCTAACATGCTAAATGCTAACATGAGCATGGTAGATCCTCCAGGTGATTTCAGTTAACTGAGGAACTTTCAGTGAGGCCATTCTTCTGTTTGTGACAATAATCCAGGACACAGTTGTGACTGTCATTCAAGTGAAAAAAATTTGAAAACTTGAGGAGTTCAGTGGAACTGGTTATAGTGGGACAGAGAGGCCGAATGGACTGGTTATACTGGTTATATTGGAACAGAGAGGCAGAGTGGACTTGTTATAATGCTACAGAGAGGCCAAGTGGACTGGTTATAATGGGACAGAGAGGCTGAGTGGACTGGTTATAATGGGACAGAGAGGCTAAGTGGACAGTGAGGCACCTTCAGTGAGGCCATTCTGCTGTTTGTGACAATAATCCAGGACACGGTTGCGACCGTCATTCAAGTGAAAAGTTTTTTGAAAACTTGAGGAGTTCAGTGGGACTGGTTATAGTGGAACAGAGAGGTAGAGTGGACTGGTTATAATAGGACAGACAGGCCGAATGGACTGGTTATACTGGTTATATTGGAACAGAGAGACAGAATGGACTGGTTATAATGGGACAGAGAGGCTGAGTGGACTGGTTATAATGGGACAGAGAGGCTAAGTGGACTGGTTATGCTGGGACATAGGCTGAGTGGACTGGTTATAGTGGGACAGAGGCTGTGTGGACTGGTTATAGTGGGACAGAATGACTTTCAGACAGGTGAGTAACAAACTCTTTAATTGTTATAACACACAGACCAGAGCTTCACCAACCACTGAGTTGCCTAGCAACACAACATGTGTGCACTGCAGGGTGTTGAAAAACTGCAGCTTCTCCTTCATTTATATATGTGTGATCAGCTGCTGCAGAGTTTATATTATCTATACATCTCTGTGCTGTCTGCTTTGGTGATGTTTTATTTACATTATTTCTGCTGTTATTTTTTTTAATTTAGGCCTACCTAGAGTACATTTTAACGGACCTATTTTTTACTTTGGAAGTATACTCTGGTCTTGAATGCATTGAAATTTCCTTTACATGTAATTGCTTAATTGTTTATGCCCTTAATTGCAGCCCACACTATGAAAAAAGGCCCTACTCAAGAGAACACAAAAGTCCACATTTTGGTCCTTTAAATAATAACTGTCCTCTCGTTTGTATTCACAGATCAAGCTTGATTAACTGGAGGCCTGTCGACTATAGGCAGTTACATTTCAGTGCAAATTTGACCATGTTTTACCTAAATACTAACTTTACTTTGAGATAAAGAGAGAGGAAGGGTGTTGTAGGGGTTACATTTTTGTTCCAGAACAAAATCTGTTTAATAGACTAAAATACTACTAATACTATAGGTCAAAGGAAAATTTGGGTAAATGACAAATAACTGTAGGGATAACATACATACAGATTTTTGGTACTTGATACTACCCAACTGTCCTTCACAATCTCCATACAATGCATGCTCCATGGGGCCAGTTCATAGAGATGTATTGTTTTTTGATGAGATTCTGTCTGCTTAATGCTTTGATCTTTCAGAAATGTGTACAAAAACATTTACAAATGAATTAATAAAAGCATTTACTGAAATAAAAGATCATAATTTTTCTCAACATGTTTTCACACTTGATATGATACATGTACATAAATACAGAATAGTTGTGGATATTAGAAAGCAGTTTTAAATAAAGACTTTGTTTCAACATAATTATACCATGTAACTTATTATTTAACACAATAAATTCTATTTGCAATCCTTAAAACAGGAACAAAAAAGCCGAGTGGCAAAGTGGAGCCAAAAAACTATTACTACTGTATGCCACTATGCATAGTACATATATGATAATATGTGCCTAGGATTGACACCTTGCAAATCCATCCATCTCTTTGTGCTTTCTGTATCAGGCACCTTTAGGAGCTACTAACTGCTCAAAGTGCCACTGTTGTTTGGGATGATGGGTGCAGGGGCGCAGGAAGAGACCTCCTGTGTTGGTGCTGACTTCTCTTGGGCTGCTTTGTGGAAGCCCTCCTTCTTTTACAGCCTCCAGACATAACTGGGACTGTTGGTGAACAAGTTGACCGCTCAGCTGAAGCAGAAAGCAGATGCACTGAGTTAGCCAAACGCCCACTGTGACCATGTACATCTGGTTGTTGTTTTTTAAAGTTTCATTCTCTGTCTTGCCTTTATGAACTTCCACTGGAGTCTGCTGGTCGTTGGTCGGTGTGGGGGACACGGAGATAAAACCACCCTCTCTCCCATGGCGTCCAAACACAAAGCCCCCATGGGACCCCATCGCACTTCCAACTCAGAGTTTAGATCGCAGTGCTGCGATGACAAGAGAGATCATCTTTGCCACTGTGTGTTAGCTGTCTTTCTTCGATTTTCACAACTGTTGTGGTGGTTACCTGGCTGCCCGTCCCACTGCATGGTGCTACGTTCATGGCCCCACCCTGCAGTCCATGCCCTCGGGGGTAGTCTGCACAGCTGCCAGTGCCGACATTGTACAGCTTCAAACAAATGGGGTAACATCAGGCTGTAGTGTTCAATGATGAGTAGTATAAATCTTGTGTGTGTGTGTGTGTGTGTGTGTGTGTGTGTGTGTGTGTGTGTGTGTGTGTGTGTGTGTGTGTGTGCTACCTCGCCTGACAGTGCAGGTCTGTCCTGGGGGATGTAAAGTTGTGGATAAACTGTAGTCAGGTACCAGTGGAAGTTCCTGCAGCCCAGACTCCTCTTAAGCCGCAGACGCTCTGTGATGTTAGGGCTCTCAGACTGCACAAAAGAAGGAATAATTATGTCCTTACATTTTTTATTTCGGTATTTCGGTACACTCCCCAATCAATCTCTTTAGGCAGGTGTGTATGTTCTTCAAACATACACACCTGCCTGATGAAATGAGCAAGAGTGTCTCTCCGATAGAAGATCTTCTTGTATGCATCCATCCACGTGTCTGCGATCCGGATCTTATTCCTCTGAAGCAGCTCCTGGTCTGGGAAGCGGTAAGGCGGGTGGTGGTGGTCAAGGTGGGCCACACGGGAGCAGGGAACCACCTCCATGGAGCCCCCGCATGACCACACCTAGGATAACGAGAGTGGTAAAAACAGGTTCATAACCCTGTAGGATTTGCTTTTGTGTGCCTTTTACTGTAAAGAACCTGATGACAAAAAAAAACTTAATCAAGGATTTTGATTCTCTTTTAAACAATATCATAATAAAGTATGACAAGAAATATTGGTGCACAAATTATCTTTTGTTAGACAAGTTGCCAATTGGTTTTATTTCTACAAACTGCATTTTTATCTTTCACAGAACATGCTACAATTCCGCATAATGAATTTGAATGGTCATCATAGGTAAACAAGTAGTGAAAAAACATTTTCCTCTCATGCTTGTGCATTTGTCAATTGGCCCAGACATTCCCAGACCACTACTCAACCTGAGATTTCCATTTGCAAAAAGCATCATATCCCAGCACAACATTCCTGACGCACTGACAAAAAGCAACTGGAACACTCAGCCAAAGTATTGCTAAAAAAGAGCTTGTTATATGTGGCTTAAGATGAAAAACTAAAACAATCTGTCATATCTCTGTCCTGTGTGAGCAGGTACACTGAAAGATTTGGATGGAAAGTTAATACTAAATTGTTTGTTTTTTTTGATGCATTACCCTGATTGACAGCTCAATTTGTTCCTCCCCCCACAGCAGCATCCCCGGGTCGTAGGCTCCCACGCTCTGGAAAAAGTGTCTGTCGATGGCCACAACTCCGCCTCCTAAAGCTGGGCTCCTGTCACAGACAGAATCAACATCACTTTACTGGCCGAGTACAAACACAGGAATTTGCCTTCGTGTCACTTGAGCAGAGAGACATTACAAACTTAAGAGTATTATAGACCTAGTTAGCAAGGGCAGCCCAGAGCAATGACTGAAGTATTAATAAAATAAAGTATTTAGGGCCAGAGCACGAGCCGTGCGAGGTCCCTATTGGAACTGAAGGGATTTTCTTTTTCTGCAAAGTAACCTCAATTTTGGGGGCCTAAACATACTCAGAAACTCACCAAACTTTGCACATAATTCAGACGCGGTGAAAAATGTTGTATTTTATGGGATTCGCGCATGGGCGTCGCAAAATGGCTCGCTAGCGCCCCCTACAGAGCAGCCACCGTGGCACGTTTCACCTACATGTATGAAAATCCTGTGGTACATGTATCATGTCCAGACGTACCAAAAAGCCTCTTGGAGCCATTGCCTAAACCCAACAAGAAGCCCGCCATTTTGGATTTAATGGTCATTTTTGACGATTTACACACTTTTTACTTTAACGAACTCCTTCTAAAAACGGAGAAAATTCAAACGGTTATTACAAGTCGACCAGTTTACCCGTAGCGTTTCATCGAAACTTGGTGATTCGCCATGAAACAGGAAGTTGATTTGAGTGTAACAATAGTCCCACCCTGAACACATCCACATGCCAATATTCACTCAAAGTCATAGCGCCACCTGCTGGCAACAGGAAATGGCACATTTTCCACTGTAATGTGCCACTCCTAGCAGGTTGGATGTATCAACTTCAAAACTGTTCCAGAAAACCCTTAACACATTGATGAGGCTGTGATGTAAAACTTGTGAGTTTTCTGTAAACGGCGTAGCGGTGGTATGGCGGTGCTTCGCCATGACACAGAAAGTTGTTGTAACTTGACTGTATAAGCTCAGATCTGTACCAAATTTTACATGTTTAATAATAGTCCCGCCCAGAACACATGTACATGCAGACATTCACCCAGAGTCATAGCACCACCTGCTGGGAAGAGGATATGACCTTTAACAAAGCAGCCCCAGTGGCATGTTTCACCTACATGTATGACATTTCTGTGGCACAGTTTTCATGTCCAGACGTACCAAAAAGCCTCTTGGAGTGATGCCCTAAACAACAACAGGAAGTCTGCCATTTTGGATTAAATGGTCATTTTTTGCGATTTACACACTGTATTTTAACAAACCTCCTCCTAGGGATCAACTTCAAATTTTCAATGCGCACTCTAAACCCATTGACGATTAAAAGTTATTCAAACGGTTATTACAAGTCGACCAGTTTACCCGTAGCGTGTCATCGAAACTTGGTGATTCGCCATGAAACAAGAAGTTGTTATAACTTCAGTACACATAATCACCAAATTTAATAAGTGTAACAATAGTCCCGCCCTGAACACATCCACATGCCAATATTCACTAAAATTCATAGCGCAGCCCCCGTGGCACGTTTCACCTACATGTATGACATTTCTGTGGCGCATGGATCATGTACCAAAAAGCCTCTTGGAGCGATGCCCTAAACCCAACAGGAAGTCAGCCATTTTGAATTTTATGGTCATTTTTGGATGATTTACAGGCTCCAGGTTGTCGCTGTCTACTCTAAAGTTGACGATTAAAAGTTGTACAAACGGTGAGTTTTCGTGGAACGGCGTTTAATATCGATGATTCGCCATGAAAGAGGAAGTTGTTGTAACTTTAGTGTACATGCTGCCATCTGCAGCAAACTTTACATGCTTGATAACTGTTCCGCCCCAAACACATCTACATGCCAATATTCAGTTATACTCATAGTGCCAAGTGCTATGTAGCTCCACAAAGGGGACGCAGGAAATGATGATTAACACCTTTGTGCAGCGTACGAAGCACGTGGCAAATTCACAGCCACACCGGCAGAGCTCCAGAATTTGCATCGCAGCCGCCTCACACCTTGACGTGCTACACGTGCGAGAGCCCGCCCAAAGCTGCTTGCAGCTTTAATTCTGATTCTGAGTCTGATTCTGAATGGTTTCTTACCTTTCTGGTTTGTGATTCTTTAAAACAAGTCAAAGTTAGCACGTGACTTCTTTTCAAAGGTTAAATATTTTATGCGCTATCAGCAGAGTGATTTTCACCTCCTTTTGTTTTTATCGGAACATTTTTATAGACACAGTACACTATTTCACAAGAAAGAAAATTGCAAAGATAAGAGGAAATGTCAGAAAAAAATGGACCTCGCGAAACTCACAGGGTAGGTACAAACCCCTGCAAGTAACTCAGGCACAAAAATCCGCACAAAACTAGAACTACATTTTTTTGTCCACGGGCCCCGCCATGACTTGGGGGCCCGTGGACAATAAATTGCAGTTCTAGTTTTATCTTGTTAAGATATATAGTTTTTTTTTTCTTTTCTTTTCTAACTTGTTTATCATCTTGTGTATTTTCAGGTACATCTTGCAATCCATTTTGGGGGTCCCAACCACAGACTGTATATAAGACGTCCCAGCCCTCACAGTGGGAACCATTAACTTAGATAAGAAATTTTCAAAGTGGGAGGCAGCTCCCCCCACCCTGAGGGGCTCCAAGTTGTTTCAGGTGAGGCTCAGTCAAAGAAAGCGAAAAAACATATATGACTTATAATATTATTATTAGTTATTAAATGTGTGTTTTTAGAGATACAGTAGTTGTGAGGAATTTTAATGTTTTTCCTACTTCCCCAGAGTCAGAAACTAATAAATGCCTTATATTACAAACTGTAATATTATGCTCTTGGCTCAATTGTCGAGCGTCAATGTGATCACATAACATAAGCATGGCATCCACTAATTGAGTGAATTAAAGCAAGTAAACGTTTCCCAAGCTTCCACAGTCTCAGACTGATAACCCCTGGCCTTGTGGAAAGAAATCAAACTATGTGTTGTTTTGCAAAAATGTTGTTCATACATCGCTCTCATTTGCCGCATTTTTCAAGATGCAGAATATCTGTATATCTGTAATCTGTACCCTTAAACATCTGTTCCCTTCCTCTTAGGCGGCACTCAACATTGGTAAAACTCAACTTTTTAGGCATATAGCGATGAAAGCCCAACTGACAACAACTGTGAACTCACCTTACAGGCTGAACAGCTGAGTCTGGGTTCTTATCTTGCAGCTGAGGGTTAGATTCCCAATAAAAGTCAAGTCTCCAGTCGAACACTCCCCTAACTGGCCACTGGGTGGCATTGTACTGAAAGGTCTGCCAGTCTATCACATCCATGATGGGGGACACCACTCTAGTCCTGCACAGAGACACCACATTCATCATTTTATTATTCAGATTTCATTGACTTTCATCAAGTAGGGTGGTTCAAAATGAGGCTGTTGTTGTGAATGAGAATTATGATTCTGTCAGAAAAGATTTGGAAGAATGAGGACATTTAAAATTCTTGACCCATCTTCCTTGGTTACATTTTCACTTATTATTCAAAGTCTGTATCCAGTGAGAATTGTAGTGAGAAAAGGCAAAATCTTCCCTCATCAGTGTATATGTACAGTGTGTATATGCATGTGTGTGTGTTTGTAATTGCACATGTCTATGTCAGTGTGTTTCACGCTCATGTGAAAGAGGCCAAGTTTAGAAACACGCACTGTCCTTTGTTGGGGTCTGTTCTGGTTCACATGTGTTATTTGAAATATTTCTACCAAGAGGCCACGTGTGACGTGATGCTCAAAGGAAATGGAATGAAGAGATTAAAGGGGGAAGAAAGAGAGCAAGAAATGGGAGAAGGGTCAAACATGTGGCTGAGAGAGTTGAGTGGTTGCAGATTCCAGGTCTGGGAGTTCAGCCTAATTACCTAGTCTAATTAGAGCCACACTGCAGGCAGCCTGAGACACAAGACCAGAGCCAAATCATGGGAGCTGAGCTTTGGTTACACAAACAGCACATGTATCCCCCTGCCTTACTAATTAGTAAGGACAACTCACAACTCTGAACCCTCTATCTTCTCACTTCTTTCAAGTGGGTCTCTCAAACAGCAGAACACAATAGAGAACTAGGCAGACAGTTTGGGCACCACTGGGAAAGGGACCAAATGTTTATCTAGATCTTAATTATTTTTCATTACAAAATCTTCCTTTTTATATTTTTGCACAGCTGTTAATTATTTTTTGTAGATGATTAGAGATAACAGTACCTGTCCTGTGCTACTCTCTCCAGCAGTGGTTCCAGCCAGACCTTTTGACATTCACAGTGGGAGTCAATGAACACCAGCACCTCCCCTTCAGCTCTGGCAGCACCCAGAGTACGGCACCCTCCAACGCCCAAGCGCCTGGTACTGCGAATCAAACGCACCCCTTCCAGATGAGACACATACTCACTTAACACACTCTTCAAGTGACCTGATAAGTGAACATAAACAAACACAAAAACAAATACAGTGACATGTGGTCAGCACAGGTCAAGTGGATGGATGGATGGATGGATTTGGACATATAGAGGAACTCACCGTGCTGGCTCAGGTCGTCCACCAGCAGAACCTCCTGCAGATAGTGTTTGGGTGCAGTATCCAGCACGCTGTGCACGGTGCGCAGGAGCGTGGACCAAGCCTCATCGTGGAAACAGATAACAACGCTGGCTGACGGTAGCGACTCGCTGTACTGCTCCCTCAAACACCTGTTAAGTGGGAAACACATTCACACACGTTCACACTATCAAAGCTACAACTTCATTAACTTTGAGCGCTTTTTCATAATAAAGTGGGGTCATATTAGCGCAAAGGTTTTTGTTTATCTTTTCAGTCCTGCGCTTTGGCCACTGCGCAGGGCACTCACTCAGGGTGGCGCGCCTCAGGCAGCCTGCGATGCAGTGAAATCCTCTCGCTGACCAGCTCGTTGAAACCGTATTTCTGCACCGCAGAAAGCTCCCTATCCCTCTCAATACCCTCCAGGTGTAGCCGCACTGCTTTCCCCATTTCACCGTGCGTCGGAGGCATGGTGGCGCGGGTATCTTTGTTTGCTCCAGGCAGAAGCACCTTGTAACTCCCCTTCTTCTGGGGAGGATTCTTGGTGCCCTGCGTCGATGGCACGAACAACAGCTGGTCTTCTTGCAGAGATTTTAGCGGTGCGATATCAACACCGAGCTCTAATGCAGGATCCCGGGAGTCCACGATGACCTCCAGGTCCGGTGCACTAGGGATGCGCTGGAGTGGGCGGCGGGGAGGGCTAGGTTTCTGATGACTGTGGTCCCGGTCCCGATTAAAGAGGTCCGAGAGCACCAGAGTAACCAGGGCGAACCCGAGGAGCAGTAGCCAGAGGCAGAGCATCCTCCTCCGGACAGCTGTAGCTCTGCCCCACAGCCTCATGGTGAAGGACGCAGAGGAGACGGGGGGGAGGGAGGGGGTATGGCGCTCAGAAGTTTGCCCAGCGATGTCTTGAAGTCCCCATTTTTGTGCCGTGACTCAACATTGAAGTCGATTGCATTTCACCAAAGGGATGAGACTCTACTTATCCAAAAAGTAGAAATAGAAATAAACCGCCCGTCATTCTTCTGAAGTATGGCGCTGCATCCATGGAGCACCAGACCTGGGACACGAGTGACAGACAAGACAGGTTCAAGACAAACCCTCAACTTTTGCACGGTGGAGGTGCGCAGACTTTGCCTCTCATCCCGCGGTCCTAAAGCCCGAGTAAATTTGAGCTCACACATAAGATGCACCTGATACATCCACATGCTCCTACACCAGTTCAGTGAGTTGATTCGCAAAGCAACATCCATAGTTCAGATAATAACAGGGATTAAAACACATAGTTAGACCTACCCTAATGGGGAAATATGAATTCCAGAGTAGAGTATTCAGACAGTCAGAGCTGACAGGCCTGATTGTTTTATAGTGTTTTTCAATGTTGCATAATGGAATAATTAGGGATTTGGATGTCTGTGCCTCATGGGGCTAGTTAGTTTTAATATCATATGGTGCCGATTTTCCTGTCGTGACACGGCCAAAAGTTATTGCAAAGGGGTTTTAATGGATATAGAAACATGTCCATTTCAAAAGTCACTATGTTTCCCACCAGAAACAACAGAAAGTTAAAAATAAGTTCACATTGCAGTGGAATGCGACATTGTTTTTTTATGTCCTCCAGTTTGTGTGTGAGAGTCTGCTTGGTGCGTGAGTCTCCCCGGTGCGTCACACATCAAAGATGCTCTCTCCGGCCAGCTGGCGGCGGGCCTCGCAGTCCCATGACCGTCTGTTGGTGCCGGGAAGCGGGGCGGTCGCAGCTACGATCTCCCCGGTTCTCCGAGGAGATCTTGGCAGCCAAGACAGCTGTTTTCAACTGAATGGAGACAAAGACATTCGTCCGTCCCAGTTAGATTTTTTTTAATTCTTTTTATTTTTTTATTTTTTAGTTCTGTTTTGTCATAAACTTGTTTTTCCCACTGTAGTTGAATTAAGCACTGGCACCAAAATTACATTATGAAAAAGAGGTTTAAGAGAAAAAGTCATGTAAGGATTTCCACAGGAAAGGCCTAATATTTTCCTAATACATTTTCCAGGTGACCTCAGGGTGATATTTCCTTTGGTGATAGCCAACAGGAGGTCAAGCTGTACCCACTTTTTCTTCACCACAAGTCTGCTGCACAAAATTTGTTCTGTACTGTGGCTGACTGGAGCTGTGAAAGGCCACTGTACGCAAATTGGCAGTACAGCCAGTGGAACTTTGAAGCCAGTTAGGCTGCAGTGAGAGCCCAGTTCCCTCTCCTGGTGGTGCTGGTGCTGTTGCTGGTGGTGACTGTCTGGCGGCCCCTGTGTCCGACTGAGTGGATGGGATTAGCAGCTCCCTGCCTTCAGAGACACTTAACTCCCATCTGCTCAGGATGACAGGGCAGAATGGCTTCTGATGATTATGATTGCAGTATACAAAGGAGGGAGGGGGACACCTGGAGAGACAAAGGGAGAAGTTGAAAGAGCAAAGGAGGACTTCAGAGGGCAAGACGAGCAACAAGATGAGGGTGTTGCAAAGAGTGTGGAAATGAAAGAGAGGCATACAGAGTTAGACGTGACCAGCTCCTGACTCCTGTGTTTTTGTGTGAAAATGTTTATAAGCCTCCAAATTGAAAAGGAAAGAAGGTTTTCATGTATTTCCAGTGCTGCACAGTGAACACTCCCATGTGTTCAAACCTGCAGCCAAAACACACACTGAATTAAAGTTTCCACTGCCAGCATATTTCCACACACACACACACACACACACACACACACACACACACACACATAAACACCAAAAGAACATGGACACACCACACGCATACACTAAAGGCCCAGTCCACATTCTCGGGAATGTTCCTACATTCCACCATTCGAACAGAAGCCAGAGCTGTAAATGAGAAGGCACGACAAGCACTCACATACATCCTCCCCTCACTCTCTCTCTCTCTCTCACACACACACACACACACACACAATAAAAGTGACTTTTGGAAGTACAATGCATATCTGGCTTGTTGTTCATTGATATTTCTGTTTTGCCGCCAGTGATGTCTGGAGCCTTTTGACTGGGCTGAAGAAGAGACAGATAGAGACAGAGAGAGAGAGAGAGAGAGAATCAGTTTTGATAATCCACAAATCATTGAAGTAGTTTCTTCAAAGTAATAATGCCAATAATTAACTGGTTCCAGCTTATCAACTGTGAATATTCACTGGCTTTTGTAGTTTTCTGCAATTGTAAACTCTGAGTTTGGGACTGTTGATCAGACAAGAGAAGACAAGACATCTGAAGACATCACCTTGGACATTGTGCACTATTTCTGACATGTTTTAGACTGATCAGCGATGAAAATA
Organism: Micropterus dolomieu; assembly: GCF_021292245.1. Lineage (NCBI taxonomy): Eukaryota > Metazoa > Chordata > Actinopteri > Centrarchiformes > Centrarchidae > Micropterus > Micropterus dolomieu. The sequence goes on along the minus strand of NC_060158.1, from coordinate 19,305,720 downwards.
ATACTTGCAGCCATATTACGTTCTAAAGGATTGTACTGTTTAAAGTTTGGATGTCATGTAGGCCTAATGGTCAATTTTGTTTGTTATAATTAAGCTTTGACAATAATGTAAAATCAATATACATCCCAAAAAGCTGATTTGAAAGAGAGAGAGAGAACAAAGCTTTACAGCAGGCAGTGAGAAGCTGCGGAGTGTTGCTGTCCTCTACTGGAGGATGAGCAGCATTGACGTTCACTGACGTTTCTTACACATTTCATGTCTTATCAAAAATAAAATTTCAGGGTCCACCTAGGCCTATACTAGATTTATTCCGGAGCTTTCGGTCACTTCTATTAGCCTTCATCAGTGGATGAAGTTTGTTGTCATGTAGATGGCATGAATGAACTTGAAGCAGCTTAACATTTTTTCTTAACAAGTTTTGTTTTACGCATCCATTCACGTTTCCAGTAGGTTTTGCGATTAACATCACAGGCTGCAAACAAACGTGTGTTTGTTTTAGTCACAGTCGGATTGTATTTATCAGCTTTTTAAGGAAACACAAATGTCACTGAAATGCCAACAGCAAAGTCTGTTAGACATTTTAAGATCGCTAAGCTCTTGCGAATTTGATTTCTGAACAGCGGCGTTTGGC
>NC_060158.1:19290039-19305069 GCF_021292245.1 Micropterus dolomieu | reverse complement strand
GGGGGGGGGGGGGGGGGGGGGGGGGGGGGGGGGGGGGTGCTTTAAGACATTATTTAAACGAATTAACATTTGTAATCACGAAGCCAATGGACACACAAATCATCATGGTCACCCTCAATTTATGATAACTGAAGCGATAGATTTGTCTCGGTTAATATGAATGTCGTGGGTGAATTTCGAAAACTGTCAGCGCATGAAGCTACTTGGGTTTTCAATTCTTGACATCATATTACCGAGCAGTAAACGCACTGCAATGTGTTGGCTATTTAGTGGCTACCTGCTGTTTTAAAGTCGAAAAATCCAGCTCCCTTTCTTTTGGTAGGGGAGACCGGGTACGGTTGTAACATGGGGAGAGTTGTAACAACACCACCGGTTAGAGATAAGATAGTTGTTAGGTGGTAATTTCAGTATTTACCTACTTCTCCACCTGATCAGGCATGGTGGTTATCAAGGCTGGAAACTGGTATATTCAGAATATATAGAGTAAAAACTGATTTTGAGGTCAGAAAGTAATTTTTTGACCAAATATTTTGTTTAGTATCTTTACTATTGCAGATAACATTGTTTGACTTACATTAGATTGAAATGTAATTTATTAGGCAACATGTGATGCATTTTTTTCCTTTCTAATTTCAAACCATTGTGCTAAAACCAGGCACATGCACACATAGACATCAAAAGGGGCTCCAGCACCTGCCCTTTTTCTTCTTCAAGAGAAAATTCCCTTTTTTCTGGGATGTTTTTTTTTAATAGGCCTAAAAGAATATACAGTATATTTATTCCTGTTTGCAACAGATTCCCTGTCAAACAAATATATTTATTGGGGAAAAAAATCTACATAGACTATCAGGTCGGAAGATGAGACTTTGGAGTTCCGATGCCCTCTCTCTCGCTCTCTCTCTCTCTCTCTCTCGCTCGCTCGCTCGCTCCGCATCTCACTGCGCAACCAGAGCGCAGCACACAGCCAGACAGCAGCCCCTCCAGCTGCTCTCCCAGCAGTGTTTTTCTTGGCTTGTGTGGAGGTGAGTGGTGATGAACAAAAGACTTAACTACTAGTGCCTCGAGTTTACCGCTAATTAAACAAAAGACAATATAGGCCTAGGCCTATGTCTTGCTAACGCATGACTCATGAGCTGAGTTAATGTAATAAGTTAGCTGAAGTTTAGCTAAGGCAATATCTCATGGCCATACAACCTAATTTACTGATGGAGACACTATAGGGGAACACAGTAACATTTGTGTCTAATAACGTCATCACAATAGCCACATTGATATGCAAATTAAGCGTTAACTAATTAAAATACGCCAATTTACACACATTTGACAAGTCACTGCAGCTAAATGGGATAAAGAAAATAGCTAAAGCATATCACCACAGAACTTCCCCAGTTAATGACTTACATCAAGAGTATTTTCCTCTGAAATGTGCTTTGTAAATATGCAGATTAGCTTGTTTTGGTTAATATAGAATAAATCTACAGATGCAAATAGACCGAAGATATTAGGCTTAAAATAAACACCATCTAAAGGTGTATTCTTATAAGACAGACAGTCCTCCCTCAAATGTGAAACTAAGTCCATGTCACCATCAGTAATTGTGTGTGCGTGTGTGTGTGTGTGTGTGTGTGTGTGTGAGTGCGTGCGTGCGTGTGCGGGTGCATGGTAAATGTAATATAATAGAAACAATAATAGTATTTCATCAATACATTAATGTATTCAGGCAATTCAGTATTCTGTTGCTTGGCTGTGTGAAGCTGAAGGTTATCTTTGCTTATTTGGCATCTTGCTTGTGAAACAAAAAGTAAAAGTATTTAAATAACATTTATTTTAATTATGCCTGCAGCCCAATGCCACAGTTTATTGCGAAGATTTATGTGAAGTATTATGTATTCCAATGACACCAAACGATTTATTGCCTTGTGAAAAATAAACAAATTATTAATGAAACTATGTCATAAATATATACTTGAAACTAGTAGCATAGAAAACATGCACATTGTGGCATAGTTTGCGTTTCTGTCACCTGCTCCTGTGATAAACGTAGTGAATACTAAAGAAGACTGTGGTCTCTGTGTGAACTGATTATTTTGTAGAAGATTAAAAATGTTGCTGAGTTAATATACTTGTCTTGTTTAAAAAAATGCCCTTTTTTTTCACTTGAGCCCCTGCCCACCAAAATGTCTGTGCACTTCCCTGGCTGAAGCAGCTAGCCAAACATTGGTTGACAGGGGTGGGTTGGGTTGTAACATTTCTTTAAAAGTGCTACAACCATCTCCCATACATACAACTAGGGACTTTCTTGATTTTAATATTTTACAGAGTGCCCTTTGCAGTCTCGGCCCACCAAGCCTGCACTTCAGGGTTACCAGCATTCATTTGTCACCCGTGACAAGTACTGTGACCAGTACTGTGATAAAAGTTTGAGAACTCTAGCTACAAAATACAGCCAGTTACAGATGTTGAAGCAAAAAGTGTTACAACCATACTCGGTTTCCCCTATAGATTTAATATGCCTATTGAAAATCACTGACAGCTCACTTCAGCAGGATCACCAATATTGTGTATTTAAGGCATTTTCAACTTTAATTAGGTTATTTAGGCTTGTTAATTAAACATCCCATATGTTTTTCAAAAATTTCACACAACAGATGTTCTTTTAATTTCAGAGTTTTCTCTCTACTTTGCAAGGCTGTTGAAAACTAAATTTGCCTTGACTTCTGAATAGAATTGTTTACTACATTTTAAGGAAGATGTCGGTTTGCAGTTTGGGGGACCTTTATAGCAGTTTCCAAACTCTCCTTGTGACAGCAGAAGACCCGCTGAAATAGTGACATGAATCACATGTTGGATTGTGTTGAAAACGGACGAGACTCTGGCTGCCCATCACACGCTTCCCTTCTGCTTTCAACAGCGCGGCTGTGGCGCAACCTGCTCGGACCTCCGTGTATTGCGTCTCACCATGACACAGCTGGATGAGACAAATGTATCATATAATTAAGTCAGGCACAGCGGTCAGCGTGCGTTTAATTGTTAGAAGACGTTCAAGCAAGAATTCAACGAAAACATAACTCACAATCTCTATGATTCAATTCTCTAATTACAGTAGAGGCCTGCGACTTAAATAAGCACCTGGCCAACCCTGGTTTGTCCTTTTTATTTAATAAATTTGTCTATTCAGGCAGAGATACTGATCAAAAGAAGTCTAATTTTCTTGAAAGGATCTCGTGATGTATTTCGTATAAAATTGTTTTTCTTTGGACAGCTAATACAATGAAACATTATTAATGTCCGGTTTAGAAAAGTTTCACAAACATATCGTCCAAAGTGGGTGCAAAGATAAGGCCCTAAATTCTAAAACTTTTTTTTAAAGTGTCGTCGACAGAGCACTGCAAGTAAATGTTTATAAGACATTACACCGACCTTCTTATCACATTTTCAAAACAGACAAATCATAAATCAGTAAAATGATAAACAGGTAAACACAAGAGGTGATCATAAAGCCAGTGTCATGCAGTGAACAACGTAATAATTTTAGGTGATTGAATCAATAAACGCTCTTTCGAATTAAAAGCCTTGATAATTTCTCAGCAAGGCAGAGGGTGAGGAAGCGTGCGCACGTCTGCGCGCATCCAACCTTCAGGAGTTTCCTGCGTCCTGGAGACTAATGAGAGATGCGATGCGTCTTGTTAGGAAACATCACATGTTTGTGCACTCAGCGGCCCCAGATTAAATTAGTGAATATCAGGACACGCAGGGGGAAGTAGTGGGAGAGCTGGGCGAGCAGAGAGAGGGACAAGCTCTGTCGGCGAACAGATCAACTCTTTGGGGAGGTGGAAAGGCTGCATTTGTTTTTAACCTTTAGTCTTATTGCTCACTTTTTTTCCTGCTGAGGAGTGGGAAATGGAAGCCTTGCGATTTGTTTTTCTCTTGGTTTGTGCCTGCTTTTTTTATCAAGCTGATGGACGCAAAAGTAAGTGGTGCTGCTTTGAAGTTGGACTGTAAACTGATGTGAATAAAGTTATGATACGGTATTTTGAACAGTAAGTCTGACTGGATCTGACGTAGAAAATTAAGACTCATCATGTGGACTATTTACTAAATGTCCTACTTTTCTAGATAGGGTATTCAAATTTATATCACACTCACTCGTGGGTCTTGACTTAAAAAAAAATGTGGCACAGCAGGTCGTTATTAAGTGTGAAATAGACTTCTGATATTTGATATTTCTCTTGCAGTTTCTGTAATAGGCTACCTATCATGTCATCAGCTGTCTGCACTCTGAGTCCCATGAGCTTAATTAAGGCGCGCGCCCTGGCTGGTCAGATTGAAAACTATCCACACAAAGGAAACGATTTTACATCCATAAAAATACAACGCATTTTAAACCTCAAACCTCTATCATCCCACAATCACATTGGATTCCAAAGGGAACATTAAAGTCGCAGACAGTTAAAAAACATATTTTTATTAACAATATAAAAACAACAGAAGTAGGCTAACGTTTAAACTTTTAAAATGTCTGTATCTGTCCTACCATGAGCACACAGATATCTGCATTTTGTTTTCCCTTTAATCAAATCACATTGCTGGAATTTGTTGTTTTTCGTCAGTCGTCCACCGTTGATCATTAAAATATGTCAGTGATTGTCTCAATTAAATTAACCTGAAAATAAGCGCATGGAGTTATGGAGAACAATACAGTTACCAAATAATAAAATATTTAATTTAAAACTAGAGAAAGCATCATTATTATTATTATTATTTAGAAGCCTTATTCTTAAAAAGATCCCCACATCATGTACAGCAGGGGTAAATCTCTCTATTCAAGGAACTCAAAGTTATGATTTCTTTTCTGATGGGTTTCATAGATTCATAGATTTTCATTATTTTCTACAAGGCATGTCAGGTGACACAGCAGAAAAGATTTCATGTCATGATAAATAATAAATAAAAAAGTGTAATTACAAAATCTTCATACTATGTTTGCAGACATGGACTCTTGAAATCTTGAAACTTCAGTTAAGCAAAAAATGTAGGCTACTAATGAATTTTAATACTGAAGTAATTCACATATTTTCTGTAACTTTTGGCAAAAGAATGGTAAGGATGGTTTCCAATACATGTCTCTAAATGTGCACAATTAACTAATAAAACAAAAGTTTTCACTGGGGGACTGTGATCAATTTCGCTCAGTGATCCTTTGTTCTCTGTCTCCAGCATTCGGTGACATGTTCCCACACAAGCATGCAGTAGCAGGGAAGTTTCCATTTCCAGTGCCACCAATCCCTGGCTGGGATCCTGACACCAACCCATGGGATGATTATCTCTACCCTCCACTAAACCCAAAGCCAAAAGAGCTCACGCACCACAAAGGTGAGTAAAGTCATCTTTTTCATCTGAAGTCTTCCTATTATGTTTGGAGTCTTTTCACCTGGAATACCCTCTTTTCCGCAGGTAAAGCCAAGGTTCGTCTGACCAGCGACAGTCCGGCTCTCAACGGCTCTTGCATCTCCTTCACTGCCATGCTGGAGTACCCTCCGTGCCAGAAGGAGGATGCCAATGGGGACCTTGTATGGGATGAGCACTGTGAGGATGGTACGGAGCTAGAGGCCTCAGGTGCTGCTAAAAAGCCCGGCTGGCCACGCCCTCAGACACATTATATCACTGTCCAGCACAAAACACCACTGCACCATATTAGACAGCCACACAATAACATAATTCAAAACAACCACAAAAAAACACAGGAGCAGAATAAACAAATGGTTTCACAAGCACACTAATTAATTTTTTGCCCACTTGGGGGCAGCACCACAAACTGTGAACATAACACATGTATAAGCGCCTCATAAAAATGATATGGTGAATGGTTAGCAAACATTTCCCTTTTTACACATCCAGCAGAGGAAGAGCAATGTTTCTGTCCACCTGGTTAATATAAGTCCATTACTGACTCTCCTTTGATCTCTGAGCTGAGGGGAACTACAATGTTGGAAAAATCCTCTATGGGATTTGTCACTATGAGCGACCCCTTTCACATTACAGATGATCATTTGTCCCAAAAAATTTAATTAGTGCAGCTTTAATTTTTTAGTTTTTAAGTAACACAATCTTTTGCTCTACTTTTCTGAGCAGCAAATGGACAAGTGCATTCTGGCTACGTGTACAACTGGACTTCATGGTTGGACGATTATGGCTTTGGAAAGTGTGCAGACTTCACAAAATGCAACATATTCCCTGATGGGAAGCCCTTCCCTCTGAGTAATGACTGGAGACGGAGGAGCTACGTCTATGTGTGGCACACAATGGGTGAGAACACACAAGTTTACAGATTAGCACACATGCACATGCAAAAAAACAAAATCAAGTAGCAGTATTCTTCTCCATTTATCTTCTCTGTTTGTCCCAGGCCAGTACTACGAGACATGTGACGGCTCCTCCTCCCGTGTGACCATCAACACCACCAACATCCCTCTGGGGGCGGAGGTCATGGAGGTCATGGTCTACAGGAAACGCGAGCGCAGGAAGTACAGCCCCCTCACCACTGACAACACCGTCTTCTATGTCACAGGTGGAGACAAACTCACACATTCAGCTTGTACATCTTTATCCATTGGCCTGTTTCAGACAAACAGACAAATACAAACACATGGAGAAACTTAGACAATCAATTATGTATGACGCCCCTACACACACTCTCTCTCAGATAAGATCCCAGTGGCGGTCAACATCTCCCAGAAGGCTGCGGTCAACCAGTCTGAGAATGTTTTCTTTTGTGGTGAGGACGTGGTCTTTAAAGTCCAGCTCCATGACCCCAGCGGTTACCTCAAAACCGCCGCTGCCATTGACTACATCTGGGACTTCAGAGATGGCAACCAGCTGGTGACACACCGCGGCGTGACCACACACACCTACAGCAGGCTGGGGACCATGAGTGTGAAGCTGGTGGTGGAGGCTGCGTTCCCTGTAGAGTGTCCGCCCACTGCTGCCACCCCCACGTCACCATCTCCCACAGGTACTGGACAGACCACATAGAAATGGCCCTAACGAACATACTACTCATACCTTAACTGTATACATCCACCCTCATACACTGTAGTGTACTTGATGACCAAAAAGATTTAGAGACCTTAAAGGAGTGCTCTATTGATTTATTATTGCACTTTCTCAGATTTTTAGAGACTGTTAAGGCATTCAGGAATAATTTATTTTATTGACCTCTGCAACACTGTCTCCGATAATACAAGCTGCTGTTGAACCGGCCTGACCTTGAGACAAAGGAAGACGTGACTTACCTTGCACAGATCATTGCAGTGACCTCATAAAACCAGATGTGTCATAATTATATTCTTGTGTCTGTTTGTCCAGAGGCTCCCACACCTCCACCCAGGACTCATGCTGTTACTTTCAAGATGGAGACCACACAGGGTGAGCTCCACAGTTAACAGTGTGTTTGTATAAGAGGGAAAGAGAGTGAGACAGACAGAGGAAGTGAACGTGTCAGAGCAGGAGCTCAATATTAATGAAGAGAACCTGGAATATAAAATAGTTGCATGCATCACATACACCAGTGAGTTCATATCTTGCCACTTGTTTCCTGTTTCAGCGCCACCCAGCACCAGCAGACCCCTCCCCTCGTCCTCTCCCGCTGCCATGACGTCAGGCGTGCCCACCACGGAGCCCCTCCCGCCTACTCTTGGCAGTGCGACCCCAGAGTCCAACGCCACCACCATGGCCTGGCTCCGCACCAGGCGCCTCAACAGCAACGAGTGTTTCCGCTACGCCTACGGGACCTTCATGGGCAACATCACCATTATTGGTGGGTGGGAGGCTGCTGTTGCCTTTTCACATATAATTTAACGTTACTTTGATGAATTGGTGGGGGGAACGGACCATTCGTAATTGTAATCACAATCCTGTTATAATTCAAATTAAAAGCTTATTCAGTATTTTCAAAGCAATGAGCGCATCACTGTCTGCCACAGTGTCTTTTATGATATTGCCACCAGATGGCGCCAAAGTCAGACATTTTTAAATCATGCAGCTAGTGGCTTTAAAAGATGATTGGAAAAGTGGTAGGTTGTTATAATTCCTTTCTTTTATTATTTATTTATTATTTCAGCCTTGCTAGTGGCACAGCTCCACCATGGCAATGGCTGTCAGTCAGTCGGTCCACCTTTTTGGTCCAAACTCATATATCTTAACAGCTGTTGGATGGATTGCCTTGAAATTTTGTACACACATTTATGGTGCCCAGAGGATTAATGCTAGCGATCCCTGACTTTTCCTCTAGCAACATTATGGGGTTTAAATCTCTGGTTTTGAGTTAAAGGTCTTCCCATGAAATTTTTATTTGTCCAATTCTTTGGTTTATGAACAAATATCTGCAACACTACTGACACTCCCATCATCCTCTGGCATGGTCAACATTATACCTGCTAAACATTAGCATGTTAGCGTTGTCACTGAACATGTGAACATGTTAACATGCTGAGGTTAGCATTTAGTTCAAAGCTTGTTTTTAGGCACAAAGACAACACAAACCAATTCAGTGGTAAGGATAAATCATTGTTGTCATATAGTCAAATATCTACCTTCCAAAATTTAAATATAACTGTAATCCCTTATTTTCATTTTCAAGTAAACAAGTAGACAACAGTGACTCTGTTGTCCAGTTGTTAAAGGAAAGCCAGCTCCACAGAGCAGAACAGAGCTCCTGTCACCCCGTCAGCAGGGCTAATATCCAGTCAATGACTGTCATATGAAACTGGCCTTTTGTGTCTGATGTTGAACTCTACAGTGTTTTTTGCACATATCAAAAAGCTAAACCAATACTCACATTTTTATGTGATGGAAGGATTATAATTTTCTATAAAAAAAACGTTAATCCTTATTTTTATGGTTCAGTTTTTTCCTCCTAAACTTGTCTTTGTTGGGTCAAACACACACACACCTCCCTCCACTAAAAACTGCTTCATCATTTTAATGTCATGAGGAGATGACTACACATCTAAATTCTGTTCTCCACAGAACCCAAGCACGCACTGAACAGCCAGCCAAACAGTCGCATCGTGGATGTGTCAGCTTCCAGAGTGACCAACACCGACATCAGCTTCCTGGTGAAATGTCTGGGCAAGTGAGTATATAAGTTATTCTTTATTAATTTGATATGAATGTAAGTTCATATTAGTCTTTTCCTTGACTGATGTTGGGGTGTCATGAAGTGACACGTTTTCTCTTTGTAAAAGCATTTAAAATGTGTTTTAATACAGTTCAACAAAGAGATTACACATTAAAAGTTTTTAGATAAAGAAAAGGTTTGGTAATTCTATCTCTCTGTCCAATCACCCTCAGCATCCCCACTTCAGCCTGCACCATTGTGTCAGATCCCAGCTGTACTCAGGTGCACAACATTATGTGCGATGACGTGCCGCCATCGTCAGAGTGTGAGGTGCATCTCAGGCGAACATTTCTGGAGCCTGGCACCTACTGTGTCAACATCACTCTGGAGGACTCCAGTAGCCTGGCCCTGACAAGCACCACTGTCACTATCAACAAGTCCCAGGATACACCTGGTCAGTTGCACAAAGTGGTCCTATTATAAATCCACTCTCTTTAACTAGCTGCTTTGTAGAAAATGGACAGATTGATGTCCCTGTGTCTGTCTCATTGTGTCTATGCCCCTCACTACTGTCCTCTGTCCCTGTAGTGTCCAAGACTTCTCGTGCTGCAGAGGTGGTGCTCTCCTCCAGCGCTGTGCTGGTGGCTGTCTTTGCATTCACTGCCTACCTGGTCTGCAAGTGAGTAGTCATAACATGCATGGGTGTTGCACATTGACATGAACATACTCCTTTTACTTTATAAGTTATTTTCACACCCTGTAGATAATTTCCCCCACCAAATATTTGTCTCTCTTCCATCCTTCTATCCCGTATCTGACTCTCTCCCAGGCGTTACAAGGTGTACCGTCCGATTCGTAGGACACTGGTGGAGGACGCCTGTGGCTTTGCTGGGGCCAGAGGTCGCATGGTTCGTCTAAGAGAGGCACTCTTTCCCTCCAGTGAGGAGAGCCATCACCTGCTGACCGAGAGACACCCCCTGTAGGCTTTAAAGAGCTACACCACAGCATTTCTGCTCTTAATGCCAAAATAAAAAATCACAATTGATGTATGCAAATCTAAGCTAGGTTAAATCATTTAAAAGATAGCAGGAATATCAATGTATTATTATTATTAGAAAATAATGTCGTGTTTGTGTCTTAATTGAGTTGATAACTGTGAGTTGGCTACAGCAGTATAAGATTGGTAAGATGATTTACTGAAGAAGCTGTTAAATGTCTGGCTCTGCTCCTTTTGATCTCCTTGTTCTGGCTCATCGTTGGATGAGAGAGTTGCTCTTAGATGAATTGGGTCCAAGTCATGGCTTGTTTCAAAAGAAATACTATTTTGTAAATCTTGTGCCACGTACATAACACTGCGCCTTGTACTGTAATCACCAGTTAAGAATGACATCCTTGAGATGGCTTTCCAATTAGAATTTATGCTTCCAGTGACATATGCATGCTAAAAGTACAATTTTAAACTAAGACTCAAAAACTAATTTGAGGAATTCACTGAAAACTTGACATGCCTCTAATAAAGGTAGTGAACTAACCACTCATCTGTCATTCAGACACTTGTCTTTTACTTTATAATGTGAATTCTTTGTTCAACCTTGCTTCAGTACAAATGCCCCGCAAATAATTCAAGGTTTGGCGATTGGAGCAATTGAAAGCCTATTACAGCAATACATCCACAATAGCATGATGACTTCCTTGTAGCCCAGCTGTGGGACTAGAATATTTTACACCCACAGCTCAGATGGATATAAACTATCCTGTGTATTCTTGTTAATACAACGCACGTAACATTAGCTAAACTATCTGTGTCCCATAGCCATACTACATACCAACTCTAACAGGTCTTTAGTATGTGGGGTGTTCACATTGAAAAACATTTGAGTGTGCTGTAGATGTGTACTGTTTTTCCACAAGGTAATGCACAGAAGGAAGGAAGGCGCTTCTCAAAGCTGGAAAAACATTTTAAGATGCATTGTGGATGGCGGTCGAACAGTTCAGAAAACATTTGAAAAAAAAAAACATTTTTGCTGTGTGACATTAAATTGGTGGTGCCATTTTTAAGTCACAGCTTGATTCCATTGCATACATATTGCAAAATTTCCTGTTACCATAAAAAGTATACTTGCATGGTACAAGTTTATTTCTTGTATACTAACTGCAAAAAAGTATATATAGAATAGATGTATATATAGTATATAACTATACAACATACAAAAAAACAACCCATTTTAGTGTTTCTCAAAATTAGCAATTTTCCATCCTTGTCAAAAGGGAAATTGCTACTTCCTTCCTCATGGTTTCAAAATTCAAGATTTTGTCATTCCACACTACACTGTAGTACAAAATTACGTGCAAAGTTCACAGCTTAAAATACAGCACAGACAATTGAAAACACCATAGAAATACAAGATAAATATATATAAAGAGCATGTAGAGTGTTGACTGTTTACTATTTGGAGTACTAATGACTGATTTCTGGTTCCATTGTCGACCAAGAAGAGCAGTCTTGCTGGTTTGTGCCATTGAGCAATACAACTTACATTTAATCCAGTAGATTTCTTGCAATATCAGACCCCACTCACAATGTAAACAGTGGTGGACAGTAACCAAGTACAAATTTGAGGTACTTGTACTTTATTTTCATGCTACTTTCTACTACTCCACTACATCTCGGAGGGAAAAGTACTTTTTACTTCACAACATTTGTCTCACCGCTTTAGTAGTTACTTTACAAATTAAGCTTTTTACCCACAAGACAAATAGTTTTGAAATATTGTTTCATTTCAAGTTGAACTACCCAACAGTAAGTTTTGGGAATTTAACAGTAGACTAATTGAGAAAATAGTCAGATATATTCATAATGGAAACTCTTAGTACCTTATTGAGCGCCTCAATGTTTAATAATCAGCACATTCTGCTGATTATACTCACATTCTCATTGTAGTACTTTTAGCTGCAACATTTAATGCAGGCTGCAGAGATTGTGCAATCAAAAACATCCATTGTGATGAGTTGTTAATGTGCATATTGATATAGGTACCTGTCCTATGTATAGGAGTGTATATGTTGAGATAATTATCTTGTGTTTTTGCAAAGCGCGGAACTGACAAGAGTCCAAAACAAATTTCCCTTAGGGGACAACAAAGTCGTGGGGCGTGCGATCTGACATTATAGCAATTGTAAGTCGCTTCGGATAAAAGAGTCAGCTAAATGAAGAAAATGTAAAGCATGCCAGTCATGTTTACAGTTCAAGTATAGTTTGTAGGCACAAAGGACTACTATAGATGCAGAGTTGTGTCCAGTTCCAGCTCTTATGAATTGTCTTCAGACCAATATAGCGATACATGTTTACCTCTTAACACTAACATACCCCAAAATAATAACGATCTTTAACACACCTTTGGAATTAGTTTTAAAAAAAGCCGCAATTTTTTTTTTTATTTTTTTTTTATTCAGAGGCATTTGACAAGTGGAGCTGTGTGTGAAGGGGCACAAGCATGGTTGCAGAGAGGGGGAGGAGGGAATATCATGCTGAAGTTAGATCACTTTTCCCAAAAAAAACAACCCCAAACAAAAAAAACTCAGAGACCCAGTCCCTCATCTGTCTCATACCAAGAGGATGTTCCACGTTACACAGCCAAGAAATGCTAACAGAAGAAAATAGCTACCAAATAATCAGCAAGTGAGTGTAGCATCTGTGAAAGACAAAAGGGGGGGGAAAAAAGACAGGACATGTATCCATTTTGAAGTCTTACAAATCAGAAACCAAAAAGGCAGGTCCTTTTTTTTTTTAAACTGTATTCTCATTTTACTACTGAATGCAAAAAAAACACATGATTTGACCTTTTCACAAAAAACCCAAGCAAAAAGTTCAAATGCATGTAAGCCACACCACCAAAATTAGAAAGCAGAAAGAAATAACCATCGTTGAGAATTTCAATTAAGCCAAAAAGAGTATATAAACACTGGCAAAATAAAATATTTTTGATCACTTTCGATTATTCTCTCAATTCTAAAGAGTACGTGATTTTATTAAACTTTTCATTCATATCTGGGTAAGCATGGGGAGGCATACAGGAGGGGGGGGGCTAAAGTCTAACAAATAGAAGATTGCCTCTACTTCAAATACGTGTCTAAAGAGGTAGATCAAAACAAACTGCAGAGGAATGGAATGGGGAGGGTGGTTTGGTAGGAAGGAGGCAGGGAATCAGGAGGTGTCGGGGATAATTTTAAGTATCACTTGTGCCCCTCAGTTGAGCGCGGTGTCAGGATGGCGCGCCCTTGTAGAAAGAAGTGTTTGGGGGAGACTGAGGTATCAGTGCGCGCTGGCGCTCAGTGGGGGCAGGGTGGAGTGCCTAGTGCCACAACAACCCCCCACCCCCTCAGCTGAGGTAGACGGCGTTCTACTGTGGAAGCATGGATACACTCGAGCACTTTTACCACAATCAACATATTTACATTCGGCATGAAGAGACAAATGAAATAAATTGTATATTTAAGTTTGGATTCCTTCCCTCTTTTCTTGCCCCCTGTCAGGGTTCATTCAGTATTTTGTCTGCCTTTTCGGGCTGGTTATCCCTGTAACAAATTGAAACGTCAAGTTACATTTGTGGGTTACAGAGAATGTCTTGTTTAAGTCATTTTCCTATAGCGCAAAAAAAACAAAACAAAAAAAAAAAAAAAGGGTCCATCAGTGAGACTCCCCCTACCCTCACCATGCAGTGAACGTTAACATTGACTTGATGGCCTGGCTACAAGGGCCACTCCGAACTGACAAAGCTTGCTCTATGAAAATAAACCTATTCGGGCTTGGACCTTGCTAAGACACCATCGTCAAGAAGGTGGCAGATGGCCTGGGACCAGACAAAACAGATGCTCTGCTGACTCTAGGGCAGCTAGGGAGCCCTTTACAGTCCACACTGCACTGCCCTGACCATAGCCCTCCTAGGAAGGCAAAAAAGGATATTTTTTGACAAATCAAAGTACCATTACCAATAACAATGTCAATCCCAAAACTAAATGGCATTGCTGCAATTATGTACGGTTGGCATTATTTTCATGTCTTAGTTGTTTTGTACTTTCAGAAGACGGTGGACCCTCAGGGCAAAAACTGAGGCGATTTTCTCGATACTCCTGTCAGCCGCCAGCTGAGGGGGCGCCAACTCTTGCTCCTGGGCTGCTATGTACAAATAGACTTTATGTACAGGGTCATCTTAAGTCACACATACACATGAACAATGCCGCTTAAAGCACCAGAGTTGAAGGCAAGGTCAGTTGGCAGCTGACCAAATTTTAAATTTTCTTAAAAAAATAAAAATGTTCAAAGACTATCAGCTTTATAAAGTATACAAAATACCACAAAAGCAAAATAAAAAAGAAAGGAACATTTTTTTCATATATATATAATCATTTTCTTTTCTCTTCTGAGGTACTAGATCCTGAGGTAGTTAAGTAAAATGCATATTAAATTGGTTTTCCTGGGCAGCAGCAGTTCGGCACCATTTCCCTAAGTGTCAGTCATGGCGCTGCCCTCACCTCTAAATATATATATATATTCATCTATGTATATAGGTCTATCTATAAAATGCATCCAAATTTATAAAATGCCACTATCATTAGAAGGGCAGGACGCCCAATAATCCACCCTTTCAGGGGTCCTGTCCTGAAACAAGACTCTTTCCCTTAAACATGGCCCACACAATCTGAGCCAACCCTCCCCCAAAATAAACCTCTGTTGGTCCGACCAGGACCTTGATAGCAATGCCTTTTCCTTTCCACAGAAAACTCATGAGAAAGCTTCATCAACCAATTAAACATCTAAAAGAGGAAAAAATAAATCTGAAGTCAACCAAAACATCTTGTCAGGTTTGAAGTACCACACCAAGGAGGTGATTGGATGGGGGGGGGGGGGGGGG
>NC_060158.1:19282025-19290019 GCF_021292245.1 Micropterus dolomieu | reverse complement strand
AAAATAAAAATAAATTTAACACACCCGTGGGGGGTGGTGGGGGGGGGGGGGGGGGGTCGAGGGGTGTGTACATGTGAGGGCAGGTGACGATGTTGGGAGCCCTCAGAAGTACATTCTCAGAGATGCAGAGAGGTGAGGTGGGTGGAGGTTTACAGGCATATGGTCCACTTGAAAGTTCATCAAGTAAGACGAGGGGTGGATGTTTGGTTGGGTTGATAACCATTGACCCCTGAGACGAGCATTGCAACCCCTTGTCTGCTTCTTCTCCCCCTAGACTCCGCTGCATCTGCCCATCTGTCGAGTCTTCTGGCAGATTCAGTCACCGTTCCTCCAGGTCCGCTGGATCCTTACTTCCTGCGGGGCACTGGAGGTTGAGCTCCAGATGTGGGCTTAGGCTGCTGCTGCCTTCTCACCTGGGCCAGGATCTCCTGAATCTTCCTCTGGGCCAGCTAGATGACATAAGAAAATGCTAATATTAGATCACAGTACAAAGCACTCGCATTTAAAAAAAAAAAAAAAAGCCATGCCCTGCTCAAGTGGTGTCAATCCATGCTCTTTTCAGCATGTACGGGAAAACATCTGACTTTACCAAAAGACCTTCTTGAAATAAAAATAGCAAATAATTTTCCTAAGATCTGTCCAACTGGGGTACGGCTCAATCTGCATTAACTGCCTTTTCACTATACAAATCGCTCATTAGCCATGTCTAAGAGCAAGAGCAGGTAGCAAGTACCTTACTGTAAGGACCTTTATTTGAATCCACAGAGAAGAGGACTTCTTAGCAATGCTGAAACTGAGATTAACAGGAAAGATTTTGCATTGGAATGTGCCATGGTATTTAAATATTTTAAGCTTGTAAGGAACTCCTAGTTGCTCAACTAGAGGCAGTTCCACTGACATTGTAGATTTAAGATCTGTTCTCAGCAAAACACTTTTGTACACAGCGGCATTGGAATGGAACATACATCCAATTGAGATAAAAACCAGCCAGTCAGATCGTTGCACAATGCATGTGGCGAGTGTTTTAAAAAAAATATAATATTAGAGGGAGCTCTGGAGTATTTTTATTAATAGAATATTGTGTGGCTCCTTGTGATGGCCCCCCTGGTGTATATGCATGTGTTTGTGTATAGTTATGCATTTGTTTTTATTTTTGAATATTTCTATCATGATGTGTTAGCATTTTTATCTGTACATTGTGAGGGTTAATTGTACAGGGCCAATTAAGTCACCAGTAGCTTGCCATCTTTATCACAGGGAGGACTTTAATATGCACTTTTTCGTGTTACTGTACTCTAATGAAAACTAAAAAAAAGTGCCTGTGGGGAATGAGACCCAGGGCTTCCTCCTGAGATACCGTGCATCTTCATTGTCTTTATAAAAACCCACCTGGCATGCAAAGAAGTGTCCGCTGATTTTAACTATAACCTGGTCATTCTCATCAGGCGTCTGGTCCCTGGGCACCACTACTTCTGCACAGGTCAGGTTCTGTAGCTCGTTTACCTGCAGCCACAACAAGAGATCAAAATAAAACAACTGTTAAAGGGAAAATTAAATATATACTTCATTTGTTGTTAGTAATTTAGTGATCATGCCAAGTCAAGCATCTGCTAAATTTTGGTGTGGGTTTGTTCAGCGATTAATGAATCGCTGTGCTTGTGTACCGTTTTTCCACCCTTCCCGATGACTCGTCCAGCAGCAAAGGAGGGAACCTTGATGTGAGCTTCCAGTTTCACCTCTTCCTTGGGTCCAAAGAAATTCTCTTCCTTCAGCTTGCCAAAGATGCGACACTGAGCCTGCAGCCGGACAGGTTCAGAGCAGATTACTCATGCTGCACACTTAGGATATGGGATTTTATTTCCAGGGGGAAAAAAAAAAAAAAAAAAGCCACTAATGAAAACTGTAAAATGAAATAAGACAATTTACACAACGAAAGCAATCCAATAGCTTCTACCATCAAATTTAACTAAATGGCGCTATTCTCTTATTTCTACCATCAGTGTTTGGGTACAACACCTTAAATTGAGCCTCTGGCGGTCCAACAATGATGACCATCCTCTGTTTGGCATCCATGCCTTCTGCAGGGGCAATCTGAAGGAGAGCAGTCAGCCAGCATTATGAAAAAACAAATTTTATTTAATATATACACATACACACACACACACACATATTCCTTTCGGTCCATTGACAACAGCTGGACAGCCAGCATCAACACGTTAGCACTGAGATTCACAACTTCACTACCTGTCCGTCATTCACCTTGATTGAGGCTCCGGCAAAGTGCGACAGCTGTTTGATGTGTTGACCCTGTTTTCCAATGATAGCTCCCACTGCAAGCGCTGGGATGAAGAGGTGAACCGTCTCCGACTCTGGGTGTCCCTGCTGGGTACCAAACACATTAGTACTGTGACCAGAATGTCGCACAGACGGCAACTGCGGACCATTTGCTCAACTCCAGTCACCAAAGTAGACAGGATCTAGCAGAAGCTGTTCAATTCTGTAAACTACATTAGAGTCCATGCCCTCTTGAAATCAGCATTCAGAAGAGACAGATGCACACAATGCTCCCAACGCCACAGTGTATGTCTGTTTCACCACTCATATCACAGAGTGTTAAAACTAATACTTCAACAGTCTGAGTGAGCTGCATGCATCAGTTTGGAAAAACAAGGTTGAAAGTGTTGTCTGGATATGAAGTTCATGTTTTGCCATTACACTTCAAAATGGCAGGCTTGTCTTATTAGTAATGACTATTTACAGATACCTGGTTTTCAGAGTGTGCCACTGACTTGAGCTTTGGAAGGGGAGGTTGCTGCATCGTCCAAGAGGAACAACAAGTAGCGCTGCTGATTTTGGATCGAGTCCAATATTCCAGTCAGTGTGTCAAGCTGAGGGCACACTAACAACTTGCTTGTTAGGTACAGCCGGTGGCCAGTGCCAAGGATACTTTACTCTGTTTGGAAAAACATTCACCTTTCCTAAAGAAAGCCCAAGCTACTGTTGCTCTCCAGGACTTATGTCTCCCCATATACCAGGCTAAACAGCACAGCGTTCGAAATCGCATACCAACGTACTACATACTCAGCATGGCTGAATACTGCCTACTAAATTAACGATAAGTTTCATTACTAGTAGACTGATTAAACTGAAGTCAAACAATTAATGTCTTCTCTGTATGACATAACTTCACATTACCGGTGCTAGCAACTGTTGAATGAAAATTGTTTAGGGCAAATATAAAGTCTTCCACTACCTTTTTTATTTTTACAGTATGATTTTAATTAAAATTAACATTTGTGTTTAATTGTTTTTCTACAGTGCATTATGTGAGCTCCATGTTTTTCCCTCTCAACTGTACCTTAACAGCTTGTGTCCCAAGTAGCTTCCGTTTCACGTTCACTCTCCAATCAGTCGTAATTTTACCACCATTGCACAAGTCTGAAGAGACGCAATGCATTTTGGGGCAGTTGAGTATGTCCAGTAAACGCACATCGTATACTCTAATGCTTGCTAATTGCTAATATGCAGTCAGAATGCACCACTTAAGCAATTTCACATCATACTTGCACAGTATGTTCGTATGCGATTTTAAACAGATTAGGGCCTGCCTAAAAGGTCACCTGGTGAAGGACTTTGATGTGGCAAAACCTGCCCCCCACCCCCAATCCCACAGCGAGCAGCCACAAGCCGTGCAAAGCACTTTGGGACGGGTGACTTACAGCAAGGGGCTGGCTGCTCGCCGACAGCACAGAAGCCCAAAATGGCCCCTCACCCCCATAAGGACTGCACTAAAGGGACAAAAAACAAAAACATGGAACTGAGTTGCTAAAGACTAAATGTGTGTTTGTGTTAAATAAGTTGTAGTTTGCACTAGCCTAACCCAGGAGTTGCAGAAAAGTTTAAATCAAAAAACACAGCCAGTCCATGGTTTGTAATTGTAGTGACCCCTCTACGACATGCACAAAAAAGGTGACAGTCACTTACTCCAAATGATGAACATCCGCCGTGGGCTCCGGGAGGTGGGACACTGGACATTGAAGGACCCATCCCTGGTGCTCCACTGGGGAACAAACCCAAAGCATTCAGATTCAAGCCCGGAATCAGGTTGGACTGGAGCTGGAGAGAAGTGAGAACATTTCTATTAACACAAAAACCATCACAAGGTGTATGCTTGCTCATCAACACTACTAATTCCATTGTTTTTGCTGCAAGTCACACCTCAGCTCAGAAAGTGAGAAGAACTGATGCAACGCACAAAGTGATGTACTTGACCGTTTACATCGGTGGCTAGGTAGCTTGTGGATATACACGTATGGTCTGAAAGTATGCCTCAAAATTAGTGAGATGTCATACCCAAATCCCTTATCCTGAAGCTTTAAGAGAAGACATGTTAAAGATTAAGTTAGGTGGGGGAAAAAAAAACAAAAAAAACAAAACAAGGTTTACTTACAAACAGTAGACTCTGCTAGTAACACTCTACAGTGAATATATTGTACAACCAGTGGCAGGAAAACTCCCCAGTACATTGGTATCAAAGCTTTAAACACTTGTGTTAGTGAGGACTTTACAAGGACTAATTTAGTAGGAAATCAAAAAAACCCCCCACAAATCACAAGTTTGGTTTCAGCAAGTATGTTTGTAAAAACAAAAGTGCATCAAGAATCAGGATAGGCTCACATTTTGACAAACAGATAGTGATGTACCCCTTGTAAAAAGCATGCATAGGGTGTAAGAAGCTTAATTTTCCAGGTACACCATTCACATCCCCTGTGTTCAGAGCAGCCACTGTAAGCTCATGTGAGAACAAACTGATCACTGACACTGAGTTTAAGGAATCTGATTAGTATATTGCTCATTCCCCAATGTGAATTTGAAAAAAATATAATAATAATAAATCTTTCCCCTCAGACTAAGACATTAAGAGAGACCTGGTTAACAACTTAATCCCAATGGAAAACCGTTGTTTCTGAAAGTTTGTGTGTATGTATAACAATTCAGGATATGAAAGTACTGCTATGGCAGCAGTGTTTCCAGATCACTGTCTTGCACGTCAACACTACTATCAGAACAGTTTCAGTTTTTATGGAAACTTAGTCACAGTAATTATCTACTGTAGCAGACTGTCTGTCACTTTTGAAGCAACTGGTCACTAGAAATTTTCCTTTAAAAGATAAATTCACACTACTTGAAGGAATTATTTCTCATTGTTAAGTGCTAAAATGCTTACGTTCATAGCAGCCATGTCACTCTCATACGATTCCCTGACCTTCTTCATCACCTCCTCCTCAGCTCTTGAGCATGCCTCGATGGAGCCCTTCACTGTGATGGTCCGCTCTGGGTTGTACAGGGTCAAGTCCTGGAGACTGGACAGAACGGGGGGGGGTCATGTCTGGCATTCAAGCAAATACTAAATTAAAATACATCAAATCAAAAGGTCTTACGGTGAGATTGTGATCTTGGTCCCCGTATCCTGCTCAATTTTCTTCAGGTTGCGTCCTTCCTTCCCAATTAATCTTCCAACAAAGTTGTTGTGTGCAAGTATCTTCAGTGGGATCTCCTCAGTACTGTGCAAGACAGGATGTTTAATCATCACCCACCTCAAGCTTACTGATGTTATACTCCTTGAAAGCCATGCCTGCAAATTTGCAGGCAAGAATGTTTTCTTGACTTTAGACATTTATATCTTACAGATTTTTACCATTCAAACGGTATCTGAAACGTCCATCTCCCTTAAGTTCTTTTGCAATTTGAACTGCAAAGTTGGCCAATACCAATTTGTGTTATTTATATCAAGACACATAGGACCTTAACATTGGGATGATCTCATTTTGTCCACATGTTGTGATCTGTCAGTATCTTACATTATGTTTTTTTTCATACACCATGTACAAGCTCATTATTGGGCAATGGAAGTATCCATTCTTTCAAACACAAACTTCTGATTATAAACAAACACAGCTGCATCACAACATGTATAAATTACTATCCATACTCAACATCTGATTAGGCCAAGGGTGAGTTTAACAAAATTACAGCTTCTGGTCTTTCACAAGTATACAGGTGTCACGTAACATTTTAAAAACCCAGAGTGAGGTAAGGCAAAATTGTCTGTGCCCAAACAAAATGAGCCAAACTCACAACTTTGTGTCAACGGCTTCCTTCTGCATTATCTCCATGATTGTTGTACAAGCGTTCGAACAACCTTCTGGGGTGGAGTGAATTGTGATCGGCTTCTCTGCTGCACCTGCATTCTCTTTCCTATGGATGTCAATCCTAGAGTAAAGGGCAAAGCAAAGCAAATTATTGCACCTTTGAACAAGGCCTTTCAAAGTGCTTTACTTTAGACAAGATATTATGAAACAAGATGACATGAACACAAATGATTAAAACCAAGTAAAATAGATTAAAGATAAGACAGAACTGGCCAGATTAAACTGAACTAAAAATTACTGTTAAACTGTTCAAGATCTGAATAAGTAGTCCCAAATTTAACTGTCATGATTTAGAACAGAGTTGGAGCTGAGTTTTCTGGCAGTTTGTTCTACATAAATGGTGCATAAACTGAATGTGCTGCATCTTCATTTTTAAGTTTGGACTCCCGAAACAGTAAGCTGACCTCTCCCAGACCATCCGAGAGGTTCATAACGAGCAGCAGATCAGAAATGTATTATGGCATGTAACCAGTCAGTGTTTGATAACCAACAGAAGCATGTACAGGTGCTGGTCATATAATTATAATATCAAAAAGTTGATTTCAGTAATTCCATTCAAAAAAGTGAAACTTGGATATTATATTCATTCCACAAAGACTGATATATTTCAAGTGTTCATTCCTTTTAATTTTGGTGATTATAACTGACAACTAATGAAAACCCCAAAATCACTATCTCAGAAAATTATAATATTGTGAAAAGGTTCAATATTGAAGACACCTGGTGCCACACTCAAATCAGCTAATTAACTCAAAACACCTGCAAAGGCCTTTAAATGGTCTCAGTCTAGTTCTGTAGGCTACACAATCATGGGGAAGACTGCTGACTTGACAGCTGTCCAAAAGACGACCATTGACACCTTGCACAAGGAGGGCAAGACACAAAAGGTCATTGCAGAAGAGGCTGGCTGTTCACAGAGCTCTGTGTCCAAGCACATTAATAGAGAGGCGAAGGGAAGGAAAAGATGTGGTAGAAAAAAAAAAAGTATACAAGCAATAGGGATAATCGCACCCTGGAGAGGATTGTGAAACAAAACCCATTCATTGGGGGAGATTCAGCTGCAGCTGGAGTCAGTGCTTCAAGAACCACCACGCACAGACATATGCAAGACATAAGTTTCAGCTGTCGCATTCCTTGTGTCAAGACACAGCGTCAGAAGCGTCTCGCCTGGGCTAAAGACAAAAAGGACTGGACTGCTGCTGAGTTGTCCAAAGTTATGTTCTCTGATGAAAGTAAATTTTGCATTTCCTTTGGAAATCAAGGTCCCAGAGTCTGGAGGAAGAGAGGAGAGGCACAGAATCCACGTTGCTTGAAGTCCAGTGTAAAGTTTCCACAGTCAGTGATGGTTTGGGGTGCCATGTCATCTGCTGGTGTTGGTCCACTGTGTTTTCTGAGGTCCAAGGTCAACGCAGCCGTCTACCAGGAAGTTTTAGAGCACTTCATGCTTCCTGCTGCTGACCAACTTTATGGAGATGCAGATTTCATTTTCCAACAGGACTTGGCACCTGCACATAGTGCCAAAGCTACCAGTACCTGGTTTAAGGACCATGGTATCCCTGTTCTTAATTGGCCAGCAAGCTCGCCTGACCTTAACCCTATAGAAAATCTATGGGGTATTGTGAAGAGGAAGATGCGATACGCCAGACCCAACAATGCAGAAGAGCTGAAGGCCACTATCAGAGCAACCTGGGCTCTCATAACACCTGAGCAGTGCCACAAACTGATCGACTCCATGCCACGCCGCATTGCTGCAGTAATTCAGGCAAAAGGAGCCCCAACTAA
>NC_060158.1:19248367-19281925 GCF_021292245.1 Micropterus dolomieu | reverse complement strand
GAATCCACGTTGCTTGAAGTCCAGTGTAAAGTTTCCACAGTCAGTGATGGTTTGGGGTGCCATGTCATCTGCTGGTGTTGGTCCACTGTGTTTTCTGAGGTCCAAGGTCAACGCAGCCGTCTACCAGGAAGTTTTAGAGCACTTCATGCTTCCTGCTGCTGACCAACTTTATGGAGATGCAGATTTCATTTTCCAACAGGACTTGGCACCTGCACATAGTGCCAAAGCTACCAGTACCTGGTTTAAGGACCATGGTATCCCTGTTCTTAATTGGCCAGCAAGCTCGCCTGACCTTAACCCTATAGAAAATCTATGGGGTATTGTGAAGAGGAAGATGCGATACGCCAGACCCAACAATGCAGAAGAGCTGAAGGCCACTATCAGAGCAACCTGGGCTCTCATAACACCTGAGCAGTGCCACAAACTGATCGACTCCATGCCACGCCGCATTGCTGCAGTAATTCAGGCAAAAGGAGCCCCAACTAAGTATTGAGTGCTGTACATGCTCACACTTTTCAGTTGGCCAACATTTCTAAAAATCCTTTTTGTATTGGTCTTAATATTCTATTTTTTGGAGATACTGAACTTGGGGTTTTCATTAGTTGTCAGTTTTAATCACCACAATTAAATGAACATTTGAAATATCAGTCTAATGAATATCCAAGTTTCACTTTTTGAATGGAATTACTTAAATAAATTAACTTTGATATTCTAATTATATGACCAGCACCGGTAAATGTTCAACAGACGAGAACCCAAAATTGAGCCTGCGGGAATGCCGTTATTTTTGCACATCCTGATGTGTAGTTACCAATTTACACAAAATATTCAAACATGCTGAACGCGGCATTGAGACCCAATACCGAGACTGAAACGTTTGGGTTTAAGTGGATGCCATTAAAGACCTAAACAAGAGAAGCATATGCGCCATGGTCGAAATCCTGAATGAATACATGAAAATGTATTAAATTATTAAATTGTTTTGGGCCAAGAGCATGTCAAGCTGTTGAAAGTCTAATGATTTTACTTAATGGAGGTTTAATATGGGCTTCTGATTGTTCTTTGGCGAGTCATCTAGCTTGTTCTTTTTCCCCTTTAACAGTGGTTTAATAACTACAGTTTTCAGAGCCTGTGGGAAATAGCCTGAGAGTTGAGAAATGTTGACTATTTGCATAAGATCATGAAGACCATGCAGTTAATAGCATTTTTGTGGAGGATTTCAGATGTTGCACAAATATCCTCCAGGGTTATTTGGTTGATGGGATAAAACTGTCACATTAATTGAACTGAGATGTTTGTCATCTTGTCAACTGGCATTCAGCATTTTAGAGTTTTTACTAATGTGACATTTCCACATGGTGCCGTTTTCTTACCACAGACCACCTTTACTTTAGTGGAAGGTAAAGATGTAGCTAATTTAACACTGGACGACAACACTACAGAAAAAAAGGACAGGACACAGATCACTGGCACTTATCAGCAATAATTCCTGACCTCAGTGTACGTACTTTGAGTGGGTCTGTTTGGTGATGTTGCGGATAGTGGCGCCTTCCTTGCCGATAATCGCCCCTACAAACTGTGTGGGAACCAGCATACGCAGTGGGATGTCCGACTGCACTTTGGGCCGGGCGCCCAGACCTGGAGAGCCAGACCGAGGGGGTCCACGGGCGTTAAAGCCTCTCCTGCCCCCCGCTGAAGGACCCTCTGGGGCAGCAGTCTCATCTGGGATATAGGACACTTTCAAGGCATAGTTTTCCATCATATATCCATTCAGTTTCTCCATCGCCCTAGGGAGCATGAAATAGATGTCAGTATCAAACTCTTTCAGATGGATCAACTGCCAAACAAATTTCTATTAAGGCAAATCAACATAATGCTTCAGGATTGATTCCTTTCCCCATCTTCTCATCAATTGAAGAATCCAAGGAGTAGGGACATGAAAAGACAAAGAGACTTGGGTCCAAAATGATAAGAATTTGTCTCAAATGATGGGCACAAGGGTCCAGGAGGTAAGATCTCCTTACAAGCCCAACATACTGATGGGTGGTCACATCGCTTCTTGTGAACTATGGAGAAATTCACTCTGCCTTCATGATAGCATTCACTCTTAATACATGTCTACCTTGTCAGCCTCAACGATTTAGATTTGTTGTGTCAATTATGCCTGGAGACTTCTACAACCACTCGTGCAGATAACATTGTAGTATGATTCATGTACACCAGGGGGCACCAGATGGCTAATTTAACCCCCCTCCCTGTCCTACACACAAACACAAAGTATCATCGCATGTCAAATTAAACTAGACTTTTGGAAGGAGGAAATCAGGAGCACCGCAAGAACACTAGACAGAGGAAGTTGATGCAGTTTTCAATAGAGAATGTTGTGCAACGTGGAGAAAAAAAAAACTTCAGCAGATCCATGTCAAAGACATCATGACATGAGCTGGAGGTTAATTGTGTGAATACATAGCGTGTGTACTCACAGCCTGGCCTGGTCCTTGGCTGCATATCGAACATTGACTACAGCAGTCTCTGTGTCAGTGTTTACTGTGAGAGAACACACAGCAGAGTCAAATCACATACAATTTTAGACTATGGGCTACTTTCACATGACAACATTTACAAATGAAATACTTTGGAAATTCTGCAATGATTTTTTCCCTCAAAAAAAAATTTTAGTGAAACAAAATTGTATAGTTGTAATATGGCACAAACTCTGAATGCACTTTAGTGTATTGAGGCAAGGTGGTGAAATTATATTTTAAGTAAGCAAACAAAGCATAAACACAAGCGTATATTTACCTTGTTCACAGCTCTCTACTGCACCATATTGAGCAAGCATACCATCCAAAACCTGAGAGAACGAAAAGCCATGATTACTCAGAGACTTTGACCAGAACCTGTTAGTGAGCAGGAGCTCATCTATGAGAACCAGACCAGCTTGCTGCCAGGGCACAGTCCATTAATTCTGAACCCCAGAGTTCAATGTTGAGTTACATGGATAAATTTGCTGTCTTCTTGTAAAAGCCTTCCTTCCTCAAATTATAACTCTCCCCTTAAGGCACTTGCATGGAGCTTGAGGTGCTGAGCGAGTTTTATAACATTTTTAGTGTTTTTTTATTTTTTTTAAGTACCAATGTTAGATTTACAGGCAGCTGGTCATCTCAAGGATGACGGTAACTACATGGATTTTTGGAAATCTTGACCACTTCAGAAAAACAAATCCATAAAGCTATGGCTGTTTTTACTTGTTAGACTTTCTTATAGATACTGGTAACATTTAACATGAATATGCCAGCATGTTGGCAAAAAAAAAAAAAATAGAAAGAAGTTTTAGAAAATTACATAAAGCCACACCGTGCTGGCCACCTGCCCAAATCTGGATACCACAGGATTTCATAGATGAGATCAAATGTGGGTGAGAGGGGGAGCGAGCCTTCTAAGCTAAGCTAAGACATCCAACATGCAGTTAAAAGGCCACACCCCCAAGAGCGCAACCCCACTTAAGGCCACACCCCTCAAGAGCTCAACCCCACTTTCTAGCCAACAAGAGCACGTCCCTGCCCCCCACTCCACCAACCCACCAACATCCCGCCTCCCTGCCATCTCCACTCCCCATCATTGGCTGCTCCAGCACTGATATGAGTTCCCTGAAGCAAAGCGTTGCTGGCTCCTGGCTGGACGCTCTCCCTGTCCATCTATCAAGCCTGGCCAATGGGAATCCAGGCCATTCAGGAAAGGGTGGGGTACATTCCAGCAGGAAGCAGTGGCTGGGGGAGGGGTGCGAGTTCATGCTACACATTCTGTGAATTGGCGGTGCACATGGAAGGGAAGGGGAAACAGTCCAGGCCCACCCACTACAGTTTGTGAACGCGCCACTACTCTCGCCACTATTTTCTCGCTAAAGGTGCCACAAACACACTCTGACCCATTGTCTTATCTACCTGATCAGATACATACAAGGCCTTTGCATCAAAAGAGCCCTTTCTGTTCCTCCATTCTTCCAACCCCCCCCCCGCCACGGAGGGGGAGAAACCTCCATGTCACCTTTTCAGAAAGCTAACTGCTCGCTCGCTACATACTAGCAACATGGGTGGATCTGGAGCTACAGTTGAGGGATATGCGAAGGCGAAGCAAGCCCACCATTACAAAAAAAACTGAGCATGTCCGTAGCCATTTGATCACTGAGTGAATTAGGCTGAAATCTAAAGCCATGTATTAACCTCACAATCTTACATATTTAGAATACTACAGAACAATTTTGTAATTCAATAAGAAAACTCATTAGGCTTCTAGAGCCTTTTATAGAGCAGAACATTTAATTGAACACTATAAGCACACGCTATCACAGCTAAACTTCTGCAAGGGAGAGGGGGGCTGCGTTACTGGTACATGATTCTACATCTTGAATTTGACACAAATTACAAGGGGGGAAAAAAAAAACAAAAAAAAAACAGGGGAAATTTGTCAGAGAACTTAAAAATGTTGAAATTAAGAGTACAGACACATTCACGTATGCCAAGCAGATTAGTATGTAATCCAAGTAGAATGTCTAGATGATACATAATGCCAGAGAGTTTTAAATTAAACACTTATCACATGCAGAGAAAGAAAACCATGCAATGTCCAGACAAACAACTGCTCACTCACTTTTCACTAATTAGGCAGTGGCCTTGAAATCTGACCATGTTAAAGCTTAACATTTCCAATTTTTATACTCCATGTTTTTGCCCTTACCCTTTATGGGGGGGGGGGGGGGGGGGGAACAAAAAAAACAAGTGGATTGTATTTGAGATTTCACACTGACCATGAGCATCTTTTCAACTGCGTCAACTCACTTTAAATCCTTTAGAAACCTGACCAAACATCCCATAAACTCATCGGAGTTCCAATTGCACAATTGACAATTTTGCATGATCAAGTCAAACAGTTTTCTTAAGAATGTCACAGAAGCATGTATTTTGGCCTAGAATACCAAGGTTCACTTCCAGGCATTATCCAAGATCTAATAATTGTTACCTGTGTTTGAGTAATTGTGTGCACAGAGTCATTTTGGGAGACAATATGATTATTTAATTTTAGATTCTTAAAATGGGGCCCCTAAGCTGTGTGTATATGAACGTGGTAGCAGACAACATTATGGACTCTACAATTTGCTGCGATACTGCACAATAATCTAAGTATTTCAGTTTATACTGTTGCATTAGCGTCAGGAGAGTATGTAACTTGAGGTGTAGCTTGTGCTGGCATTTATGCATTGTGTTAATTTGCTACAAATCAATAAAAAAAAAATTCCTTCTCAGCCACCACAAATTATCCTTAAATTAGGATATAGTCCACTCTTACAGACTCAAATCTTTATTATAAACTACAAATATTTAGGTTTTCTTACATGGCCCTTGTATTTGGACTGCAGTTTGATTGTACAGGTGCTGATTTTATGTTCTTTCTACATGTCAAGGAAACACCAATGTGTGCAACTTCATGAATTCAAAATCACTTAATTTCCATAAATAAAACCCACCACAAATAACTAATTTGATTTTCTTTAAGATAGAAATATCCCATGAACTACATAAGAATAACATTTACACACAAGCCAGGGTGTCACTTGGTTTATTTTCTCATTTAATTTTCATGTGAGGTTTTTTGCAAGAACACAAATGGTGTGAAAAGGCATTCACTTTGCAATCAACACATGCGATCAGTGTTGAAAGCCACCATGACAGTTACATACATCAGATCCTGTGTAACTCAAGAATCAAGTCAATGGCAAGCTTTTTCAAAAGGCTTCAAAAACCATGCCTGGTAGGTAGGAAACACATAGCAATATAATGCTACAAAGATCATGTAACTACTTTAAGTTTGACTGACCCGTTGAAACCAAGACCACCTAATCCAGGCTGTTCCAATCTGCCATGTAGCTAAATTGTTCACACCCCCAACCGTACAATCTTTAAATCAAATTTCTAATGGTATCAGCAATAATTTCTGTTCTACCAGTCACAGTTCCACCCACTGGTCAGTGTGTTGCGCCGGCAACCTTGTTCAAACGATCAAGCACATGCCCAACTGAAACCCAAAAAAGGGTGGCAAGGTGACTCCAGAGGCAACTAAATGAGAGCCCAGTCGGGCTGCCCGATGGTACCCCACCCTGGAAGCAGTTAGCAGCCTGTTAGCACTCACCTCCCACTGCATGTGAGGCGGGATGTTCCTGATCTGCAGCTTACAGCTCCTGGAGAGAGAACAAGGCAGGAAGAGGGTGGGGGATGGATAAAGGAGGGAGAGAAAAGAAATTGTTGAAGGTAGATCGGAAGAGTGATGGGAGAGAAGAGGGGAGAAAGACAGTTAGTGGCTGACAATATCAAGGGCACAACAATACAAACAGTAAAAAGGTATCCAATTTTTTCTGAACTAAAATTTTAAAAAGCTGGTCTTTATTCTCTCCGCCATCTATGGAGACAGACTAGGGTGGAGAAGCGGCAGATATGACTTGTGCTTTAATTCCATTCCTACCCAGCAGGTGCACTGACACACGCTGGGTAAAATGAAGGAAATGGAGAAAAAGCAGGCAATGGGGTGATTTGGAATCACCACTGGGTGGCCTAAATTGAGTTGAGGGTGCTCAAAATTAAACTTAAGCTAAAACGCACCACGCCCTTTGTCCCAAAACAGAAATTGTTCTAAGCACTGGGTGTGACACAAGATAGGGCAAAGAAAAAGGACAGTAAAGAGGCAGAAAGGAATAGTGAGAGAAATAGGGGGAGAAAGGGGGTTGAAAAGGCAAAGATACACTATTGGAACATCTTGTCTACACCGAGTCAAGCATGAGCTCTGTAGCATTGCATCATGGGGATTCAACCACTGCACAGCTCAAGCCCACTCTATTCAACCAAAATAGACACTTATCCAGGAGCATTCAGCTGTTGTATCAAAAAAAAAAAAAGGGGGTGAAGTAGGGGGTGGTGGTGCAGGTGCCAAACAAACCAAAAGGGAATCTCCTCTGGCCACGTCACACTAAATAGCAAGAATCAAAATTGCGTGCTTGTTCGTGGAGAGTGTGCACACAGCAGAAGCAAGTAGAGACTAGCAGTTACAATGGAGCTGCTGTGCTCCGTCACTAGAAACAACCCGAACAGACATCCCCAATTCATCCTTTCAGCTTGAAGGTTCCCAATTGAGTTACATGTTGTGTAAAGAAGCATGAGTACACTGGCTATGTATGGAGGTCATGCAGACAATGGAGCTTGTGGATCAATGAGTCAGAGTTTCACAAGTGTCCGCCTGCATGTGGACATTTTATTAAAATTATTATTTATTTTTTTTTTTTTTTTTTTTTTAAATGTGAGAAGAGTGGAGGCCACTCCAAAGTCCCCTGCCTGTTGACGCACACAAACCTAAAGGAACAAAATGTACATGTAGTTGAAGCATGCACGCACACACCGTGAAATCACAAACCCTGACCCAACCCATTTCCACACCAGCCCTGCACTCACTCTGCACATACCTGATACATATGCAGACAATTTAAGTTATATTGCACGTAGACATCATGTCTGTGTAAAACCTTGTTTTTGAAGAGGAGTTACATTACACACCTCTCGTTCTTTTCCCTCAAGCTTCAACAAGCTGTTTAATGACGTATAATGCAGCTCATCTACTTGCTCCACTGCTAGTGGTTGTTTTGTAATCTACTGTATAGAAGATAACGCCTTTCAACATACACTATTTACAAAGTCAGTCTTTCCACCATGAACTCAAATTTAAAAAAAATATAAGAAAAACTAGTATGTAACAAAAAGGTAACTGAATAAAAAAAAATAAAAAAAACACAAGCATATCTACGGAGTAAAATGTACTGCACATGTGCAACAACGGCCGCAGTAGTTCAAATTCCTCAGCTGAGCCACTACGGCCATAATCAAGCCAACATCAGTTCAACAATATTTAATTTAAGACATTAGAAAACTACTTAAATTCTTAATGGGCAAATTGTAAATAAAATTCCCAAACAATTTCCAAGAGGAATTCCAGCCCTTTCCGGCCCACGGTGCCATTCCTGGCTGATCCGGCCCCCTCTCCCCGCACAGTCTGTATGCTCTGCATTGCGGTGGGAACGCCATGTGAACTGTGCAAATGCACCACCCTTCCAGTCGGATTAACCTATAGCTTCACACAGAAGAAGTCAGCTAGGGTATGAGTTGGGGTGGTGGTGGTGGGGGGGGGGGGGGGTATACATTCCCTAGTCCCAGCCTTTGATTTGGGAAGGGGGGCACTAGCCCTGTTTCAGGCAAGGGTAACAAGGGCCCTCTCTGCCCTGTGGGGGTGGGGCCCTGTTGCCATGGACACGGACAAGTCCACTGACAGGAACATGTAGAGCAGGGTTAAAAGTGGGAGGGGGAGGGAAGGGCCAGGAGTAACTGGGGTTGGCTTGTCATGTGATGGCCAGGAGGAGGCCGGTCTCCTTATTTACTTTTAAAAAAAATAGACCAATATTCTACACGTTCACCCTCTTTCACTGCTCAGCTGAGACCTACGGGGCTGCACCATGGAAATTGTGCACACAAGTGGGTGAATATACACGTATGCAAGCGTGCACACAAATACAAGAGGATTCACATGTCAAGCACCATGAGACTGCATCACACCTGTATTCATCTCCATTCCTTCATCGTCCACCCTTACAGAAGCACTCTACGTTCAACACCATCAGTGGGGGACACGAGATCTGTGCTCAACGCCCATCCACAGCCATTGACTATTCAGTATGCAGAGGTTCTGAATGACTGAACTCCACAGTCTGGTTTCCATTGCCCTCTCACAGGCCTTATATGCACACTGTGCACCCAATAAGCTACATTCAGCACTTGCGTTTGGTTAGATTGGTTTGGAATTCTGTGGGAATTCCAATGAGTTGGATATCAACAGTTAGCAATGACTTAACTTCTACAGAGACTATTACACATTTGTGCCTACTGCCACAGAAAATGTGTTTTATACATATAAGACAAAAAAATAAAAAGTGAACAATGAGAATCTGATGAGTCTAGGAGGAGGGAGAGTTAAGAAACCTTTGCCTGCAGTCTGGGTAAAACAAGGGGCCACATTCATAATTGTCTTGCACCCCAAGTCTCTGTCCCAAATCCCCGTTTTTGCAGGTGGGGCCCCACAGTGACCCCATGACCCAGAATTCCTGTAATAAGAGCCAGGAGCCATTTCTACAAAACAGCACTGATAAGACCTACACTATCTTCTCAATGTATACATGTTCTTTTAATACTTAAAAAAATGTTTATTAAAAAAAAAAAAAAAAAAAGGCTGAAATTTTACACCACTCACTGAGAACTGCTATGCTATGTGTGCTGTAAAGTAAGTCAAAGTTGAACACATATTTAACGTCCATTTCCCCTCTCGCTCTTACAGACACCCCTCACCCCACCCCCCCTTACTTGGGGCCACCCCTCTTAAAGCCATGCCTTTTTCTCTGTACATGTGACTGAGCGGGTATGGGCAAGAGACATTTTGTTTAATTTACAGAACAAGAGGAACATAATCTGAAGCCAAGTAAAGAATGTACACAATAATGACACTGCTACAACTTTATTTGCCTTATAATTAAATTATGAAATTAAATATTTGCAGTGATTTTTTTTAAACCTCTCAATTAGTAACAATTAGCAAATATACATTTTATATGGCCCAGTTGTGCCAACAAGCAGTTCAATACACTTTTGTAAAACAAAAATAAAAATTAAATGAATTGCCATTTTAAACAGCTCTCAATTGTGGAAAGTAAGGCTATATTAGCAAAAATGCAAATACATCTGTAACATTCTGATTAATGCTTTATTTCCTATTGCACAATTTACATGGCTTCTCAGAATAAAATAAATCAATAAATGTGCGAGGCATTGTCAAGAACAAATGGGTCATTTTTAAATGCCAGATTTAAAATAAAATAAGTCTGAAAAAAATTTAAGCCAAGCACAAAATGTTTTCAGAAGTCAGGCAAAGTGAAATGTAAATGCCTATAGGTTGGCTGAAAGGTTCATTAGCTATGAAAAGAATGCAATACATCTATGGACTAGATGTTTTCAAATGACTGCATTTTGTTGTGTTGTTAATACTGTACATTTTCCAGGAGTCACTTTTTAACACAGCAGATGTTTTGCTAATGCACTGGAGATGATTTTGGTGGGCTTCTGGCCACAATGTGACAAATTCATAAGAATGTAGATCAAAATGTTTGATTAAATGACATTTTGACCAATGTGAAACGCCACCCTCCATAGGCATGTCACCCAAAGCAGTTCTGTCTTCTATCTTGAGCCTCAAACTGTAGCCACCCCACCTTGATCTCTGTCTGCTATAGCACTTCCCCTTCCTGATGGGTTCAAAGGTTAAGCCATGGTGATTGGCCAAGCCCCCTGTTTATATTTGCAGGTTGGAATGCAAAGAGGGGGCCCCAGTGTACAAGTGTGTGTTGTGAATGCATGTGTTGTGTAGCCAATACTCAGAATACTGTTCCCATTGACTAGTGCTATGTTCCATGTTGTAAAGGGAGGGCACGCTTTACTTTTTTGTGAAGTGTGGCTGAAACTCGACTCTGCCATAGCCAGCACAGCAGCCTGCACTAGGAGACCGAGCAACGTCACCAGTTTTTCGTGATCAGGAGAATTTGGGAGGAAGGTCTCAAAGATTTGACGCAAAATTCCCCATGTAGCTCACCTGGTTTATTTATCCAAGCTACGATTTAGACCAACCATATACCAAGCTGCGAGGGAAAGCTTGTATGACTTTCAGGTGGAAAACACATTTCACGTAAAGATGTCAGAAATCCCCTGATTAAGCCATCTTCTAAAGCAATTTAAGCCGCGTATAATAGTTTAAAAGCCTACATGTTTCACATCGACTTTCTGATTTCAAAGACTGTCTGTTACTTTACGCAAAACGGCATTTAACAGACCAAAACACACATTATGTGCAACACCTCTTACAAATAACTAAACCAATTAACAAGAATTTTATTCTATTTTAATTTAATTCAAGAAAAGAATTGACCGAACTGCGTCACCACCGAAAATACCCACACAATGACAAAAAGCCTTGGTATTTTACGTCTTTAGCACACATTACGTAGACCCTACAGAAAATAGCCTATTTATGGTACACTTTATGGAAATCTGTCACTGAGACACGGCAGTCTACTGTGGCTACGGGGGTCAAACTCTGAAACTAAGGTTTCCCGTAACTTGGGCCCCAAGCTTCCATTCCACTTGTGTTTTTGGGAGTCCATCTCATGCAACAGCAGCACAATGTTCAGAGTAGGGCGGAAGCGCAGGGCAGGCAGGGAGAATGACGGGCAGAGCCTTCTCAAATGGACGACTCCACAAGGCCTGGACGCCTCAAATCCAGCCTGCACTCACTCTGCACACGTTTCAGCCACTAGGCTTTATAACTCGTCGCCCTGAGGTTGGAGCTTAAATATTATTAAGTGCCGTACGTATGCGAAATATACTAGTGGATGGGCGAGCGAGAAAATACAGGAATGTGCTGGCTATACCCACATGCACGACGGTTTTAGGAGCACCCCACAGTCATGGCGAGAGGAGGGAGTACACCACCATACGCCCCTTTCATTTGACCCCAAAGCATTCAGGGAGGAAAGAAAAAAAAACCGACCCCTTATTTAACCTAAATGAAAATACACCACTCCATTAATAATGTTCAGTAGCAACATAAACGTATATTTCCGGTAAATGTCACTTAGTAAAAAAAGCTTTTTGTAGAAAATAGCTAGAGGAATAAAAATTAAAAAATTGAGCTTCCACGAGTCAAACCACTATATAATAAAACTCAACCTACCTTTGACGTTTAGGGACAGAGTGCTCCACTTCGAGAACTTTCCCATGCAGTTCAACTTTACCTAAAAAACAAAATGAAACTATTAAATTTCAGTAATCTTTTCAGCTCCTACACGGGCTGCCTTCCTTGCTTTTGAGAGTGTGTTTGAGGGTTAGTGTTGACTGCTCATTTTATGTAAGGGACTCAAATCTAAACAGGCATATATGCACACATGCCAGCGTCCTGTATATTTTCAGGATAGTGTGATATTAGCAACACAAATTGCTGGAAGTGTGCGAGCCACTAATATAGCACGAGGACAGAAATGAGCCAGGCATTAGTCCAATTCGTAAAATTAGACGAGTTTTGCTAAATTATTTCGTGCCCTGTGTGAGCAGGCCGAACTTTAATAACACAGTGAGACAAACAGAATAATATACAAAAGCAAATGGTCGTGTGGCTCAGTTAGTTGGCCTACATTTGACCAACACAATTAAACCACCTGGTGTGTCAGCACTGGCGAAATGGCTTCACAATGTAGCCTAGCGAGTTGTGGCCACTGGAGAAGGCCTATAGTTTGAGACTTGGATAAGAGTGCAAGTTCAAATTGAAGCTGGTAAAAGCAGCAACACTACGGCCTCTGCCCACAATCGTGCCAAAGAGTGCTGTGAGATAGAGCCCACAATAGGGTTCACTTCACGGCGTCCAAAGCCCGCTGCCTATGCGCCCCACTGCCCTGAACAGCACATAACCTGCATTAGGGAAGCCTTGATTCTCATCCTCATGATTGTGTTTACTCGACCATTTTATCAAGCTATACTCAGTGAAATTACAAGAGCAGAATTTCACTCAAACCCACGGCAGCTATTTGTCTGAGTCCACGGTGTCAAAAGGCCAAGTAAAGGTTGTGCGAAAGAAAGAAATGCTTGGATACACCCCCACCATACTGGGTTCAAGTAAAAGGCAATCTTCACACAAATGCAGCAGTTCGTGCATCTTTCCAAATACCACTTTTTTTTGCCCGGAATCTCACCTGAAAGAACATCGATGGCCTTCATCGCAGCCTTCTCGTCCGGGCAATCCACAAAAGCATAGCCAGTTTTGACAAGAAATGGACCACTGTGCGGAATCTTCCACTGCTCAAAGATAGTTTCGAAGTCCTCCTCGCTCGCCTCAGCGCTCACGTTGCCAATGTATAGCTTATTCATGTTCTGCGCCGAAAAGGGACAATCTTCACGCTGAGGGAGAGAGATAGTTATTTGCTCTCACGGATGTGCAGTGTTTGGAGTAGCCTAAATCGCCTTTACTACTACGGAGTGGCTGTGGCGTGCTTCCCGGTCGTTCAAGCCACAGATAGATTTAAACTGGCAGCCCCACAGTGCGTTCGCTCTCCCTCGCCCCTCTGTCTCTATCGCGCAATAAATAAATGCTCAATTATTAATCTCGTGTCTCCAAACGATGGCGGGCTGGGTGAAAAGGAGGAGAAACTACTTTATGTCTTCCTCCAAACCCTTTGGCAAAGAGACAGAGAATGTCACACACGGTAAGGCTGGCGCCCGCCTCTAAGTCTAGAGCCTAGAATAAGAAGAAGAAGAAGAGGGGAGAAAAAAATCCTCTGCTATTCCGGCTTTTTTGAATGAGCCACGTGTTCAAACTACAAATCAGCCCACACGTGAGGAATCCCAATTGCTCAATTAAGTGTTTGGGATTGGGGAAAATTGCACGGGAATCTGGGGTGGGGACAGCAGAGGGGAGTGGAGAAAAAGGAGGGGAAGAGTGGATTGGAGTTGGGAAAAAACCTGGTGAGCTATGTGCGTAAAGGGATTCCGTGAGAACCCAGTGTATCTTTACTCGAATCACATTTGTGTGCCTTTCTCTGCAAATCCTCTATTCTCATTGGTCGATTGCAGAATAGTAAAACGGCAGTGCGCTCACGCACGCCCATAGCAGAGAGACGCTGATATTGCGGGGGCTTGTGCGCACGGCTGTGCTAAGTGCGCTGTACTGATGACACAGTAAGAGGAAAAGGGGGTGGGGCCATTCATAAATGATGTTGCACTATTGTTAAATTGCTCACTGGAAACAAATAGTTTTAAGAATCTTGATTAGGGAGGGCCCTGCGCCGCTCCTTGGGCCCTCGCGCAATATGGAACTGACACGTACTACTATCCACATGACGGCATCCATCTTCTCCTACTAGAGTGGAGCCATGCCCTCCCTGATCCACAACTCAAAGTCCAACAGCAGGCCCGACTTGCTCATGGTCACACAAAAATGATATTGAGGGGGTGTCTTTGGGCGAGATGGGTGCCGTCACGCCACTTGTTTCCCCCAACTTTCAGAGCGTTTGGCACAACGAGAAAGCCTTGGCAGTGTGGTCTGAATGCACATGGTGAATCCTCTCTGCTATACCTCCGGCATGGACTTGCATTTACTGAAAGAGGGAGGGGTCTCCTGCACTAAAGTGCCCCTAGCGTCCTGTGCAACGCATAGCCCAATTCAATCACGTGTGGAATACATGTCTTAAATATTACACAACTGTCAGTTACATCTTTTGTAAATCACAGACAAAGGACGATAGTTCACGCGTGGGTCATTGCAGATGATGTCCCTGTTTACAGGACTGATGGGCGGTTGAATCCATAGCCTACCTGTTGATGGCACAAAGGTCGATATGCTGTCAGAGCAGAATTTAGGTTTTCAACACCAAGGATTACACACAATGTCATGCTTATCAATAGACCATATCTGACAGTCAAAAACAATTTCTTAAAGTGTAATTTTCTTAAATACTTCTGGTGTATGCATCAGTGAAACTGAAGTAGGCCTACATTTTACAGTATCTCTCCATATATCTGTCTATCTCTACATCTATCTGTGCTTTGGTGCCAGTTTATAAAGTACAACTAGTTCAGTCTAATGCAATCTATTACAACAATCCTGCAAAAAAATTCTAACTCCATGAGGGTTATAATTTTCCATTTTTGTTGTAACAGTTTTTAGAGAGGTGTTATGGACTACTGTACTGTGTTATACTGAGCTGTGCTTCAAAATAACCATAAAGGTGAATCACCACTTCTCTAAAACAGTTTTAACAAAAATTGAACAGTCAAAACTTCATGAAGGTAGGATTTGCTATAGATTGTTTTATTAGACTGCAGTAGTTTTAGATTTATATACCCTACCTAATAAGCTGGTCTTGTGTCTGTTTATACTCAGCATATTTATAATATTGGTTCAAAGTTCAACTTTAATACCAACATCTTCAGAGGAGGATTCAGGCTACATAAGTGTTAATGTGTGCTCCATACACAGCACATGTGACAGTATAATTTGAGATATGAGAAATACCGTATGTGTTAGACAATTTTTTTTCTGGATCATGCACAAGAGCATCATTTGATCCCTTTAAATGTGTTATAGGAGTTATCCTGTAGAAAGAATTAATTGTAGCCACAACAATGGCAACTATAAAAAGTTACATAATAGCATTGCCTTGAATTTCCTTTTTCCTGTAAGTGTGTTTTTCATTGTAGTCTACATGTACGATTTGCTAAGTCATTTAGCCTTTAAACAGCTTGATTTTGAAAAGTTTGTTAAAATGTATTTCACCAAGGTGTTTAGATGGATGTAACCTCCACTGCAGCAATACAACTCCCAGTGCAAAAAGCTATGGTTTGAGCTGAAATGATAATACTGTGTCCCTGCAATGTTTCCTAATGAATGAGCATAGGTGTGCATGCTCATGTAAAGCAGGTTACAAAGGGAGTGTTGGTTTAGTGGGCCCTTCAGTCACTGGCTCAGACTGGGGCCATGGCTGTCTCAGTGGGTTTATTCCTCTGCTGCTGAACAAACACACAAAGCTCTCTGATTGGTCGGGAGGACTGTCCAATCAGGGGGCTGAAGACCCGCTCCGTACTACTGCTGCTGGCTCGGCCTCAACGCGCTCATTCATTGGCTCCGCGGCTCGACTATTCTATATGAATCAGCGCGCCAATTATGCATTTCTCCCCATGTTTCCTCTGTCGGGCTTTGTCATGAGCCATAAAGATGTAACGAAACACGAGCCAGGGGCCGATCCGCGGCACTTTTTAAAATAACTGTTCTCAACTTTTCAGCAAGTTTAGGCCTTGTTTACATGTATGGGCCACTCATATAAATAAGTTAAACGAAAAGAGAATAAAAGAGAGCGTTTAAAACCCGCTTTGAGTGCACTTCCTACTAACTTTTAATCGTCTTATAATTTCTTTCAAGTTTCGACTCCGGAAAAGTTTCTTAATAACCTTTCCATTTGTGGTTAGATGCATGTATTCTTTCTGTATGGACCAATATAAGGCATTCATGAAACCTAAGCGCTTTCCGTTGGCCTTGTAAGACTCATACAATTTTTTATAACCCAGTTTATTTGGCTTTAATGATTTTCACTGCATATGAAATAACGAAACGCACACGCAGGAACCAGGTCTACATGTGCTCTCTCTGCTGGGTAGCGCCTTATAGCTAGATGGTAGATTTGTGGACTGAACGTATAGAGGCAGCAGTCATGTGAGCGCTCTCATGACTTTGTCGGTGAACTGATGCATGGCTGCAGCCTGTCTGTGTGTGTGTGTGTGTGTGTGTGTGTGTGTGTGGCTGCTGGCTCTGCAGGAGGAGTAGTGAATGTATCGCTGAGGAATGTACAGAAAGTCTCCCCGCCCCCAAGCGCAGGACTCCTCGCTATGGACGAATTCCATAGGGGGCAAACTGACATAAAGTTTTAGACTAGACTGCATCCTATATGTGGGAAGATTGCTGCGGCTAATGTCAGTGTAGGAAAAGAACTGACAAAATCGATCTGTTTAAACATAGTCTGGGATATTTCTAGAGAGGGAGAGGGAGAGAGAGGAGAGGGGAGGCAGATTGTTTAAGTAAAACGCAGCTTATAGCCCAACTTTGAGCTACTGGCCTCACTCCAAGATCTAGATAGTCTACGTCGCCAAGCGCAAGGCTCTTTCACAAACCCCTTTAGGCTACACAAGGGATTCTGTTTTCCGGTGAGATGGCTTTATTTTTTTATGTATTGTTGGGCGATTCAAATATGTAACAATGTTTTCTTTCCACTTGAGATGTTACCATTAAATCCACTGACTGACCGCTTCGGACAGAGTCAGGGAACACTGTGGTGAACGCCATGTTGAGGAGAATCTAGAGCCTTGCAGTAACATGAACTGATGGGAACAATGTCCCTTTCTGCGTTAATACAAGTCTTTTCTGGGGCGGGGGGTCCAGACATTTGTTTTCTATTCACCTCATGAGGTTACATGTAGGCTGCAAAACAACAACAAAATTTGAATGTGTTTTCTTCTCAGCTTCTCCTGTGGGATGACACCCTTCATCTCATTAGAAAATGGCGGTTTGTGCCCCCTCATAACACATGCCAATGAACATTCCTGTAAATAACGAGTTAATGCTAACTGGTATAATATTGAAACGGAAATATATATTTAATATACTGTCTTTGTTGCTTTTAAAAAGAATAATAGCAGTAAATGAACTGTAGTTTTCCTTTTCCTTCTCTTTGGGCTAAACTTTTTTCCTCTCAAACAAAAGTCAAATCCTGGAAATTAGTGTGAAAAAGTTAACTCAGTCTAGGTCAACAGTCACAGAAACGATTATTTTAAAGGGGAGATATTTTTGAGGAAATAATTGGTGTCTTGTTATTATTAATAACAACTCTTAAAAAAGCTATTAATAGCAGTCAAAGCTGCCGTCATCCTGTAGTTTTGTTTCACAAGTGGCAACAGCTCTCCCTGTATTTTTAATGAAATGTTTGTTTAATTGCAAGTAATTTGATTAAAATTTGCACACACTGCATTTCCCACACAGCAGTGTGTGTAAAAGAAATAGCTTGAAATTCTTATTTCTTTTTATTTCTCATTATTTGAACAGAAAAATATACACTTTTGTAATAAAAATCTGTTGATTTTTGCATTTCTTGTGATCTTTAGATAACTTCATTATTATTGTGCATTTGATCAGATTAACACCACATGTTCATGCAGCACAAACGTCTGATGAAAGTGGGTGTTTTCACAGCACAGGCACATGAATATTTTCAAACTTTGTCATACATTGAAGCTCTACTGTATGGCCATGCTTTTAGCATGTAGTTTTGGCTCTCTTATAGGAATACTTCCCTTCTGGCAACTGTTGTTTACTGGTTTCAGCACCTTGATTGATTAGTTACACTGTCATTTGTGTTAAGAAAATCTCTCTTGAAGCAATTCAAAAGCAATCCCTTTCTTCAAGCTCTTGTTTTCTAAAAGAGGAGAAACACATGATTTTATTGTGCTTCAAGTTTTCACACTTGTAATTTTACATTAGATTAGGTTTACTGCAAAATCTGGAATATACTACATAGTGTATTTCTCTCATGTGGAAATGTTTCAGCAAATTATTGTTTAAAATATAGCTGTTATTTACTGTAGCCTATTTATCAACTTGATGATTCTGGTAATTAATTTCAGTAAAGAAGTACATATTATTTGATGTGGATTTAACATAATTTTTGAACCAGAGGCTTTTTAAAATGTTATGGTAGAGTAAATTAACTTTTTCCGCTGTTTGTACATTGTCACTTGTATTAAAATCTTCACAAGTTTAAAACAAAGTTAAAATTGATAATTTACTAATTAGCCTACAAAAACAAACAATAAAACACATTTCTGGCACAGTACAGAACTGTTTGTTGGTTGAGTTTGGATACATTTCTTTAAGATATAAACACATAAATGCATTAGACCTCCAAAAATGTCACTTTCAGATAACAACTCCCTCTGACTTAAGATAAACCCAAAGTAAAAGGATAAAAAGGGTCAGGTGACATTTGCTTTTGGATATCTGAGTCATCAAGAACTCTGACTGATAAGTAAGAAAATCAGTGTGCTGATGTTGTTAATGTTTGTTGTTCCAAGTGGAGCATCATATTTACTGGTCAGACATGAACAACTCAAGAAGTGGTTAATTTAAGCCTTCACCCCCCACACCAGTCATCCTGTGTTCAGACCAGACTACATGAACATGCTGTTGCCTGTTAACCATTAGACATTGTCCTGTATGTCCCAGTTTCATTCTTATCACAAATACATGTAAAAGCTACAGGTAGCACCTGGTGTAGACCTCAGGCGTGTTTGCTTCTCTCAGAAAAACCTCAGTATAGAACTATATGATAAAGTTGATGGAAAACATGAAAATATGCTTGTAGTATATTTGATATAGCTAGAATTAGAATGCACTTTATTCGCTGGCCCCAGAGTGCAACAATGATTTGACTCATCTCTTTTTTGTGTGTGAGAAGTAGGTGTGGACTGCTTCCCCCAGGCAAATAGTTTACATTACTCTTGATATTGTCCTTTATCTGACCCAGATAATAATGTGTATCTTTCTGAACATTTGAATGCCAAGCTCTGTTGGGGAGATGTCGCTATATGGAATCCCAATAATATGAAACTTATCTACCCATTCGGTCCCCTACTGGTCAACCTGCTGGTGGATGCTCCCCGCCATCGACGACGTCATAGTGCATGGTTCAGTGAAGAAAAAGAAATTCATATATCACAACACAACTTGCATGTCATAAAATCATGGGAATCATCTGCATCATCTCCACCTGTTGTCTACAATATTAAACTATGAATTACTGCACAAGAACTAAATTTCAGTTTATTTTATTCTACAAACTTATACAAGACAAATAAGGAATACCAGTGATTTAAGTTCAGTTAACATAAATATTTAAGGCGAAAATTAGCACAAATGGATACGACAGACTGACTATGGCTTTGACTGTTAAATCTAGTGAGAAAGCCTTCACACTTTGACCATTGTGTCCTTGCAGCTAGTGGTTACCTTGGAACCTAAAGAATTATCTTTGAGTTGATGTAAATGAACGCATCTCTCTGAGGGGCCCCATGCAGTGTCAGCCGTGATTGTTAACCCCATTTCAATCAAGTGCTTTGTTGTTGGGGCTAAAGTCTACATATAAAGAGCCCTCCATTCCTTCAGGTTTACTTCTGACATTAGGCAATGTGACCTTGAACAAACTTGGCTGTGTTGACTCATCTTTTCATAATGTTAAACATATTTGTTACTTTGCTTTAAGGAATTGTTCTAGTAATGCCATTGTTACAGTTAGGTATGTCAGACACACCAAAGTGAATTTAAAAGTGCACCATCTTAATACATTTTGAGCAAAGCACAAGCCCTTTTGTCGTTACTGTGAACAGAGTGAATAATAGTCTGTTTTCTCACATGTGAACTTTGTATCTTATGTAATGAAAGCCACGCAATAAAAGCTTGGTAAAAGTCCTTCTTTGCGTGTTTTCATTGGTGGAGCGCGAATGAGAGAAAACTCAAACTTTTGGAGAATCTATTGTGACTGTGAAGAG
This sequence comes from Micropterus dolomieu, assembly GCF_021292245.1. Classification (NCBI taxonomy): domain Eukaryota; kingdom Metazoa; phylum Chordata; class Actinopteri; order Centrarchiformes; family Centrarchidae; genus Micropterus; species Micropterus dolomieu. The sequence continues at coordinate 19,261,655 of NC_060158.1, read as the reverse complement.
ATGAACTACTTTAAATGTGTGTGAACATAAACTTATCATGCACAATGTCTTGGCACTGGTCTTGTTCTGTGAAACTCTCCCGGCTTGTTTTCCCACCTCACCCACTCAACTTAAAGTATTAACTCCCACCTATACAACTAAAGCTCAACTTCAATTTCATGCACATCAAGTCAGAAAAACACATTACAAACTTTGGAGTTTTCATGTAGTTGTATTTCCATAACAAACAACAATAAAAAAAAAAAAAATGTAATACATGATAATAAAACTCTGGAGAAATGCAAATGACTTAAAAAAAACAAAACAAAACAAAAAAAACCCTCCAGCGACTTTGAATGTGAGCAGAGAACAAACAACTGATTGGTAGTAACACTTACTTTTACAGCCCGGTTTACCTGCTACTTACCAGCAAACTCAGTTACTTCTAGGTTAACAATGAGATTAATCCGTTATCTTTCGAGGGTATTCTTAATAGTTACTTATAGCATACAATAGTTACAGGTTGTAAAATTAAGTGTCACCATTATTTACTAAAACACAGTTTTCTGTCCCCATCATTACCAGGACCACGTAAATAGTGATCAGTGCAATAAATCTCAATCACCCTCTTTTGACAAAGGTGTCATTGCTGCAGGCAATTAAAAGGGAGGGAAAGATGCAAGTCCCTAATGAAGCAACAGTAACAGTTGCTGACTTTGTTGCTCATACTCACAGATGCATTATAACGTCTAAAAAAAAATCAAGACATCTATCGCATGTAAACAAGAACTATCTGAAACTTAGGAGTTCTGTTGATATAGACATGCTAATTCAAAATGTTCCTCTTAGAAACACCTTGATGAATCACACACCATCAATTATTGGAAGGAAGCTGATCGTTGAAAGAAGCAACTTAGTATCGTCCTGTAAAAAGAAAATAGGAAATTTACATTAGTTCAGTTATAGGTCCACTACTGATAAAAATCAATGTGTCACCTGTGATCAAGGTAGGCTACATAAAGCCATTTGAATATGCATACCAACAGTCTTATTTCATGTCTGAAGATGATACAATAGATGCAGTTAGGCAAGCTTTCTATTGTATGCATTTCTCTTCACACTTACGTGGGCTGTAGGAGCGAGACCTTGAGCGAGACCTGTATCGACTGTAGTAGGGTGACGGAGAGCGGCGGCGACTGCAGAGACAAAGAAAATTTAATCCATTTTCTCCCACGTACCAGTGTAACACTGACTTTGTATTCACAAATTATTACTCACCTATACCTATAGTCATACTCGTCGTATCTGTCATAGCGGTCATAGCCACGATCATAATACGAGTCTCTCCCCCTCCTGCTGCTACCGCCGCCGCCACCACCACCACCACCACCTCCGCCGCCACCATTGCTGTTGAAAGAAAAAAATAAATAAACAACAAGGCCACGACTTCCAGGCGTCTTATTTCTTGAAAAACACCACAAATCACGAATGTTTCAAGAAAGGATGCACAGTTGGATTATTCAATGCAACACAATATGCTAAGGAAACTGATGAGCAAGACCTGACATTAGTGTTTATTCTTACTGAGTTGGTCGGCCCATGTAGATTCCTGGTGTGGGGGTATGAGGTCGTTTGGTAATGGAATAATCCACTCTGATGCGCCTTCCGTCCAGCTCCATGCCATTGGCTCGCTCCATTGCCTAGGGAACACAAGAGGCAGGAGAAGACAAAGATGTTATCAGACTAATGTAAGCTCTTTGGTAAAAAAAAACAAAAAACACAACCAAAATAAAGTAATAATTCACAAAGGCCCAACAACATTATACACTGTTACCCCTTGCTATGGGACTGCAAGGTGACAGAGGGAATTTGTGGCAAGGCAGACACCTAGTGGTGTGCTCATGTAATCGCACCTAAATAATAAACTGAAACTGACTTACTACTAAGTGCCAAACAATAATTAGTTGCCAATGACCTTATATGGATGTAGAATTATAGTTTTAAAAATATTTTAACTAACACATAGAAGCACCTAATCAAAGAGTGTCCAAGGGCAAAAATCAATGCGATGACTAGTCATAACACTTTTTGCATAAATACTTTGATAATACTCTTTACCCCCGGTTCTCAGATCTACAGCCATGCCACCTTTCTCAGCCATCTAATCATGTAATATTTTACGCTTTAAAAACACCAGATGATTGTAATTAAGTACAACTAAAGACAGGAAACAATGAGTTACTTGGATCAGAACGAAAGATTATCTGAAAGCCACAAACATTTCCCATACCTCTTTGGAATCGTCAATTCTCTCGAAGTATACAAAGGCAAAGCCACGGGAGCGACCCGTGCGCTGGTCGTACACCACATTGACTCCTGCCAGAGGACCATAGCGTGAAAACACCTCCCTCAGGTCACGCTCTGTGGTGTACAGGCTCAAGCCAAACACTCCCAAACATGTGCTGGGGTCAGGGTTTGCCTGGAAGGGTCAACAATCAGGGTCAGTTGATAGTGCGGTTTACCACATCTACTCATCTAATGCTTTGCATACAAATCCATTTACTGGCCTTAGTATGCAAAACATGTTTCTTCACACACGGAAGCATTTTACATGTTTAATGCACTGAGAATATAGAAGTAAATCTTTCCAAAACTTAAGCTCAGAAAACAATTCTGCACCAAGAAAAAATGGCAAATGTATTTAGAACTTTTACAAACTGCCTTATTTATATACTGGCTGCTTCAGATCAGTTTTTCACTGTTATGGAAGAGAAACCACTCCAACTACATTGGATATTTGCTCTTACAGGATGACATCAGGCTTACAACAGAGGCAGTTATTGAATTACTACTAAAAAAGGTAAGAATCTATGCACATTTTCACAACAGGGTACCAAAACCTCCCTCACCAAGCATTTCCAGTTGTACCAGTCCAACGGTAAATGCTTAGTGGGTAAACTATGACAGCTTTAATAACCCCTTAAACAGCTTTCAAAAAATGCCCCTGGGACAGCTATACAATGTACAAAATGATGTCATTTGCCTCTTGTTTGCTTTAAAAGTGTCACTTAATTCCTGCTTTGCATTTGCATTTTTAAAAGCAGCAGCATATTAAAATATTATTGACATTACACAAACTGTGGGCTAACATGGTGCTGCAAGAAAAGCATAGAGTTATTTATTACTAAACATCAATATTTAACAAGTGTGAAATTTTGCTTGTCATAATGAAACAGATACAGCACATTATAAACAAAAATACATGAAAACTGCATACACACACATTTGAAATCAGCCACATATACTGATGCAATAAAATTAACACACAGTTACTCAAATACTGTTAAGATGTTTTTTTCTAAGAATTGATAAGATGGCTAATGCCCACTTTACCTTAATTCAGTAGGTGATCCAATGCACATTGCAGACATCAAAATCAATATGTAATATGCAGTTTTGTTTGCAAACCTGCCGCATTGTCTAAATACACCAAGCTCAATTTGATTTTCACTAGGTTATATTTACCCCGTTATCCCTCATCCAGTACTACACTGGGCCACACACAAACATTACATTGCTCCTGCCCAAAATATGTCAGAAGGTCCACATACCCTAACATCAGCATCACCGCCATGACTGCATGCTTCTTTAGTGAAGTCATGGCTCTGTTGATATAATGAAAGGAGGGGGAAGATTAACAAAAAGGGGTTATTAAATGTCATTTCAAAGTAGTTTCCCACAGTATTACCACAATTAACTTCCTAATAAATAAAAGAATGAGAAATAACCATGACTTTAAACTGTTATTTAAATCATGCTTTCAATAATCCATCTCAAATCCTTATGTAAAACATTTTATACACATTGCGTTTAACACATTTTGCTCATTAAAAGTGCTGAAATAATTACATTAAAAAAAAAAGGAAAACAGTTTTGAGGAGATTGGCCTGATGGTTGTGAAATCACATAGCAACTTTAAAAACACAACTTCGCACCATTTCCTTGTCTTCCCAATACATTTTGAGCACGACTGATATTGTATTCAATCTGTTAACAGGTCATACAGTATATGCCAATTTTCTCACTAATTACAGGATAAGATATGCAACAATCTCCCCAAAACTAGATTAATATTTTAACACCATATGCACATACAGTGTCCTTTTGTTCTCCTTCTGTAATAGCCGATTGTACTTTACCTATCTTCAGATCTCATTACACTCACCCTGCTGCCGGTGTGACGCCGCCGGTTTGACATAGGGGAAGTGCTCTGGCTCCTCCTGCGGCGGTACTCGGGGCTGTACGAACGAGAGCGGGACTTCTTCCGGTGGGAATAGGACCGAGAGCGTGAACGGCTATAGCGGCGGTTTGAGTGCCGCCTTGAGCGAGACCTGAAAAAGATGCAGAACAGGTATTGAATTTAATGGTACACAACTTATGACACAGCTATAGATGACATATTATGCAGAGTACGGGTACAGAGCACCCTGTAGTGACATATTTCAGCCCCTAACGAGCATTTAGCATTTTGTAATATGATGTGATCACAATAAAGGCATACCTAGATTTTGACCGAGAGCGGGATCTGGACTCAGAGCGCTTGGAGGCCCGGGATGGGCTCGGGGAGCCGGACCTGCTCTCTGACTTGACCCGAGCTGGACTTCCACGATCCGATTTAGATGGGGAGCGTGACCCCTATTGCCACAGCAGGATGTTAACAACATTTTCTTGGACAAATATATTTATTTCTTTATGCAGAAAATAAATCAAGCACAGAAGAGTGAGATGTGGTAGAGTATGTTGGAAACATACAGTACATGTGTCTAAAATGCACAGCTTATGTACTGTGGAGGAAAGGGTTAGTAATTTTATAATTACAATAAAAAATCTTTGGTTTACAGTGTGGCCCATTATTAACCATACCAATCTAAAGTACATGACAGGTCTATTTCCATGTCCACCTGGACCATCAAGGGAAAAAATAAAACATGCATTTTCATGTTACATAAAAAGGGAGCATGGTAAAGAGAAGACATTTGTGACACAAACAGTGTATTTACTTAACCTAGGGACACATTCATTCTTCCAGATTCTTTACACGCTACCCCCTTCTCTCAGGATTTCTATCCTTCTTCATTCTTCTTTTTTCAGTTTTCTCATTTTCTGATTCCAGGTCTGTTTTTCCTCTCTTCACCCAAACTGAAACCAGTTTCATTTTAGCCTTTACACTGCAAGCGCTTCTATCTGACACCATTCTTCCGTCACATTTCCTCCCTTTCCACCTTCTATGTTCTGCTCTGTACATGTTTTCATTAGCCTTCTTTTATCTTGAAAATTTTCTTCATCATTCTTGGATAAAACTCTTCAAATCCTTCACGATCAATAACCTTAATGAAAAAAGAACATTCAATAAAATTAAGATCATAGGTTTAATAAAAAAAAAGAGAATAAATAGGAAAAAAAACACTGAATGCATTACAATTACATTGTTGCTATACTGAGTTCTAATATTCCAGAAATCATGTAAAAAGAGCAAAGTTACAACAATTGAAGCTACATGGTTACAAATGAAGAGCTTACATATGTGTAGCAATGTTTCAATTTGATAAATAAGAGCGTGAAAACAGGGAAGGAAGAGAGGCTAAGGACTCCTTCGTGGTGGTAATAGTAAATGCTAGATCAGAAAAAACAAATACTCATTTTGCCAATGTGCAATAATGGCTGCAGCAATAGCAGTGATATCCGCACCAAAGGACGATATCTGAACGCCGTAGCTAGCTGGTTACATTTACGTTACATACGTTTCATGAGCGAATGAGACAGGTGCAATACTTTCAACTAACTGCGCAAAAATAGTACAAATCAATATGAAGCACTAACCCCGGTGATTTTTTGAAGCTAGCTAACGTTAAGAGGAGTCTTGTTGAAGCAGTATTGCTTAGCAGAGCGGGAACCGTTCGTGTAAAAAAAATACTTTGGAGAATAACGTTATTGTTGGCTTAAGGCAAAACCAGAACAGGTCTCTGCCTCTCTAACACACGTAACGTTAGCCAACAATGCACGTAAAGCTAACGTTAAGCTACTGATTTAGCGTTGCCTCAATATTAGCTGTTACATTAGCTAGCGTGTGTGTGGTGATCTCGCCTACAGTGTTCTCTATCGGCAGCCACACGGGAGGAAAAGGAAGAAAGGGAGATATTCGACATCATTCGATGGAACTACTTACCCGTCCTCCGTAATTTCCATCTTCAATGTCACTCATTTCTCAGTATATATAATACAACGCAGTATTTCGATAGAAATTAAACTGCAATGAGGTTTTAAACAATGTTTTATTCTGGTCGGTTCCTAGCTACAAGATGGCGCATGAGTTGGGTGGTATGTTTATGTGCTGCAGAATCCGACGTCACGTCCCGTCTCGTGTCCCACGCCCCCTTAATGCAAAAACTTGGCGTACTTGAACGTCTCATTTCACCACCCTGAAAACTTTTTCTAATGGTCCACCGTGATCAGCTGTGCAAGGACAATTGAGAACTTTTAAGTAAAAGAAGCAACACCACAGCATAAACACACTATTACAATAGAGTCCTACTACTGTACACCTTTTGGAAAATGACCCATTCAGTGTTACCATGTTATTAAAATAATAATGAAACATTGTGCAAGCAGCATATAAAAGTTGAAGCTGATTCAGATGGAGCTCCTTTTAACCACTCTATATACTGTTGGGTAGCTTAATCTGCCACCCATATTGACCGTGTCTCATATAATCCACAAGTAGTAGCCTACTGATGAAAGTATTGTCAATATTTCTTGCCGCACAAAGTCATCGTGTTAATGAGCATCATGTTGAGCAAATTAAAGATCTTCTTCCTCTGGGACTGGACAGGGTGAGGTGTACGCTCATCTCCCCAAAATATCTTTGAAGTCAAAGTTGGATGAGCTCAGTAATTTTAGAAAATCTCTAGAGTCACAGTGCAACATGAACCCTGAACATGTGTAAGCAGCACTACTGGGCTAAAGACTGACAACACCGTACATTCAATCTGTTCCACACCTAAATTAAAAGATCTCTCAATACCGGGCAAGGTAACCATTGGATTTCAACTGAGATAAAGCACAGATACACTCATGTTTAGGTGGCAGATATGTATGACCCCATCACAGTCTTCATACATGTCAAACTGGCTTGCAGCAATTGCAAATACACATTTAGACTGCCTTCAGATAGTGCGCAAATAACATTCTTTGGATTATCTCTTACTCACGAACTATACAGTTTAATTATGCTTAAAATTATATCTGTAAGCTCAAAGTAGAACTTTTTTCATACAGTACTTAGCAACTGTAGCACTGTAAAAAGTTTACACTGTAGATGTGGGGGCATTTTTAAGCCATCTTTTTGACAAAGCATATGAGAATGATGTTCAGTTCCAGGTGTGTTTATACTGCTCTGCATTTGCTTTAACAGTCACAAGATTCATACATGGCATCATTCAAATGCTAAAATTCAAGGCAAATAAAATCAGCAATGCAAATATAAAACAAATTATAAAATGGATAGTCTTGGTAAAAAATAAATATCAGCATGATAGGACAGAGCATAAAGAAGTCCTTTTCCTTCCCTCCGAGTTGGCTGAACATTTCTGAGAAGCATCGCAAATTCCCAAGTTTCTGCGTGTCCATATGTCTGTATTACTTTTCACTTGCCTGATAGATGCTAGAAAAGTGTAATATGCTAAAAAGAACAAAAACAATACATCTATCAAGACTATGCTCCTTGATGTGGACGAGGCCTATTAGGGATGTGTGGGTGAAGGCGTGACATCCTTTGGTGGCTGCCAGGTGTCTCCTGCTTTGAGGATTTCTGTAGTGCAGCGGAAGCGGAGGCAAGGACGCCCCCCGCTGTGTTGGAGGTGTTAGTGGACGAGGCATTGACCACCAACTCGATTTTCCCCTCCAGTTTGACCAGCCGTGTCAGAATGTCATCCAGTAAAACAGCGATAGTCCTCTTCAGATCAGCTTTGTGTGCGCATGTGAGAGGGGAAAAGGAAGGATGGGAAAACAAATCAATGCTTCAGGATGCTTTTTCACAACTTTAAAAACACACAACATTCATACAGGAGTAAGCAAGTAATTTTGTGTGCAGGAAAGAGTGTAGTAACACCATATACTGCACACCATTCCTGACTACTTCTTAAAGGCTTACCATAACCAGCCATGGATGTTCCCTGCGGCCCACCTGGCGCATTCTGGTTTTCCTCTGTCAGGACCTTGACATACCGTCGGCTGAGCTCCAGGATCTGCTCACGAAGCTCTGTGCTGCTCTGATGGCGAGGCTGCTGCACAGTGTAGCGCAGCAGCATAAGCCCCCACGCCAGACCAAAAACCAGCAGCAGCACACTCAGCTTTTGGGACATGTTTCTCCGCAGGAGCGCACCGAGCATGGTACTGGGGGTTGCAAAGGGGAGGGGATCTGGAGAGGCCCGGTCTGAGGCTGAAAGTCTTTCCTTGGATGTATATGAATCAATAACTGGACAAATAAAAATTCTCTGCTCTGCTATCTATATCCACAGAAAGGTCAGAGGTCAAAGTCCACTACAAAGTGTTCCTAGAGCTTATCTGGATTCAGTGCCACGCTTACATGTGCTTGACCAATACCCATGCAGACGAAGATGTTTCTCCAACCACTACAGCATCCTTTACTTCCTCAGAGGAGGTGAGAAAGCTGAGGCCAGGAAGTGAAACCAGGAGGAAGAAGACACCCATAGACACCAGCAGTCAGGGGTTTCTGGAAAGATTCTTTGGTTGCAAGATGTCCAACTTCAAATCACTGATACAGACTGGGCGTTTAGGCAGGGGGTCTGCAGACATCGTTGACTATGTTGGAGAAGTGCACCAAAAAAAGACAAAAATGAGATAAAAGATAAAAATGAACAAAAAAAGAAAGATACACAGACATACATTTCTTATTGCCAGTTTAATATAGCAGACTTTATTTTATACTGCATATGTTTTTATTGTGCAGCAATGCAATGTCAGAATTGAATCTACAACACCAAAAACCACTTCAAGGATAATTTCTGTAGCCCTACCATGTTTATTCATATTGGGCTCAGAGCCGTGTTGCGTTTTTTTATTCATACTGACTGTGGATGTGTGTGGATAGATGCATGCAACATTTTCCATCAGACTCCACTGCATGTGCTGGATGAAGACAAAATCCACATCATTATTGGCATTATTAAAGTGGCTTCCTAGACTATTTAGTTATCATTAAAGACGGGCTTTGGGTCAGGGTGCACAATAGCCCACTCATCAACAAATGTTTTTCAGCCCTTACAGCCCAGAAACCCAATTACCCGTTTAGATTTCATGGGACCCACTTTGCAGCTCCAGATTGGAGACACAATAACAGACAGAAGCAAAGAGGGCATTTATTCTCTAATCCCACATACAGAATGGTTATTTGACTGACAAATAGCCTTTGAGTGCCCCGTGCACATGCAGAGGAAATTAGGCGATCATTTCTCAGTTTTCACAGCTTTGTCACCAAGTTCATTCTCTGCGCTCGCTCTCTTGGGAGTGGGAGTGTCACATTCTGCTGAAGTTAGAGACGGGACAGTGACTGAGAGAATAAATTATGAAAAGAGAGGTAACAGAATACATTTAGGGAAACTTCCCAGCCTCTAACCACACACACACACACACACATCCTTCCTGTGACCGGGGTGCTACAGAGGAAAGCACAGTGCAAAGGCTTGATGAGAGTAACAGTTGAAACTAGTGAGGAAGTACAAAACTGACAAACATTCAAACGAAAGCTCTCCCACCAACTTTAGAAACGCAACTTTTAGCTCCTAGTCTTAACAAGCCCCTGAAAAAGTTTTTTTAACATCACATTCTGAACATGAAAAGTGTATCACATTAACTTCATTCAAGTCACTGCAAATTTAAAAGAAAACAACTAAACTCACAATGCATGATACACAGAGAAACAGGTAATATTTCAAGCTGGAGTTAAAACTTTCTGTGGAAGATGATAAAGGTTAAGTTATTCCATCCCCAGGTCAGAAAGTACCATCCATACATTGGTCAACAGATCATCTTACTTTAACATAGGGTTGACACAACGGAAGAGTTTTGGTATTCAGATACTCTCCAGTAATCACTGTCATGCCTGATCACTGTTCTATGGAAAGACGCACCAATTTAGGCCACAGCTTCAGACAATGAATGTTCTACTTGTTTAGGACTATTTAAGTATAGTGAACCTAACGGGGTGATTTCCAGTGATAAGGCACACAATATCAGTCAAAATGCCTAATCTAGAGGTTAAATATTGACCAGAACCGCGGTCACATGAGATTCAACAGAGGCTTAGCAACAGAGGTAATGAGCTGTCATGCAGAGCATATATGCTAAACACTGAAATGTCAATAATGTTAGGGTGGAGGAGGTAAACGATATGAAGGCGTGGGTAATGTTACTGTGCATGCTATGACACTGGAACGTTGAGACTCCACCAGCCTGAACGCACACAGATTCTTGATAACAAATCACATATTGACTGGGCGAACACGTTGAACTTCTCACTATGATTACACAATGTCAAGTAACACAAATACATGACAAACCTAATAACTTAACTTACCAACACTCAGTCGACAAACGACGACAAATATAAGATCCACTCATGCCGGATAGTTTGTCTTCTTTTTAAACTAAAATAGCTTTTATTTATAATTGTTAGCAGCCGCTCGAGCTCAGTTGATACTGTTTCCAACTCCATCCAACACCTCATGTTTAGCTCGACATGTTAACTTAGTTCGGCAACGCGCAAACGTGACAGTTAACAAGAGGTAAACAAAATATCTGCTAATGCAGTCAAAGACAGATCATTTACACCAGTGTCTGAAAAGCTACCTTGTTGTTGAAGCAGGAATTAACAGGCTCCAGAGAAGCAGCGACGAGGCGACTGAGCTGTAGCTGCTATCTGGCTGACACTGAATGATGCTTGTTGTTTGGCAACCTTGGGCTGTCGTTGCTGTGGCTGGGGGAAATATCTCGAGTAGCCCGCTGTCCGATAAAAAGTTAACTACCGAGCTTCGCGTTAAGGTGTCCGCTCACTCTGTAAGTCATTTCGGCGTCTTCCTCCACGGTCTGCGATGAAGTCTTGCAGGCAAAAGTCTGTAGCTGGAATACCAAGCATGCAATTTTGCTGACTGTCATGGTTCCCCCTGAACGTCTACTGTGTGCGTCATTACTACGGCATTATGGGGAATGTATTCCTACTGCCCGTCCTCGTCGTCTTTTTATAACGTTAGTCTTTGGTTTTCTCTCAATTTAACGCAAGGCAAAGAAAAAAACGACTAGTAAGCGCAGGTAAACCGTTAAGCGACAGTTACTCCGTTTTAATAAAACAATAAAACCAGGTCATATAGCGCAAAAATAAAAATCGGCTAACAAGTAAGTGGAAATACAGTGCTAAGGGTGTTATTAGCTAAGCTACATAGCTACCAGTGTTAATGCTTCATAGCTAACGTTAAATGTAAGTTTAGATATACTAAACAATATGTGTATATATATATATATATATATATATATATATATATATATATATATATATATACACTAACTTTTCCTCTGTTGATCTTTCCCTCTATGTGTATGTGTGTGCAGTGCACTTTGCGACCGTTAGAGGGACGTAACGTTATACAATCATTCCCATAGTAACCTCGGTGGCTGGTGGTAAACAGTAACGTTAACGTTACTTGTTTGCAGTAAAGGCAAAAGGCCCACAGCTATCAGTTTTGAATTTTTGACAATGGAGACAATATATCTCGATAAATCAGCTGTGAAAGCTGTGGATGACTACTGGGAGTACAGAAGGTTTGTCTCAACGGTGTGTGCTTTTATCACCTAGCTTTAGCTAAACGGTTAATTAATCTCTAGATGGTTTTCATACACGTAGGAGCAAGCCACCAGCATGTGACTACTGATGCTAACTACAGAGGAACTGATGTAATTCAACTAAAGTACAATACAAGTGATGCAATATCACAATAACCCTTTTGTTATAAGCAGGTCAGCTCATTGTATGAGTAAGTTATCATAGTGTTTTTGTTACTGGTGGTTTGTCTTTTTCAAGGATTGTGGGTGATGATGATGGAGGAAAACTGTTCACTCCAGAGCAATATGAGGCATACAAGAGGAAGGTGCTCCCTCAACGAGTGAAAAACAGGCTGTATGTGAGCTTTGGGGTGCCGGGAGGTATCGACTGCAAACTCATTGGCCCTGAGACACAATGCTTCTGTACACACAGGTAGTAAATTTCTCAATAACAAATGAAATCAGACATCCTTCTCCCCTACACTCCACCACACGCACAGCCGTATATAAATAAACACACTTAGGAGTAACATAATTTTGTCCAGGTACAAGCAACATAAGACCGACTTTGAAGTGGTTCCATCTGAGCGACCCCTCACCCTACCATGCAGGGTCAGAGGATGTCATTGTCCTGCCTACCAGTATGTTCCCCGGATTGGGCCAAACCCTGTCCACTGCAGGTGTAAACACTTGCCTCAGGATCACAGTGAAGCCACTGGCCACTTGTGCAAAAAGTGTGAGTCTGAAATCACTACATTTAAAGACAATGGCAGCGTACTTAGATGGAATCTAGGTAACATATGTAGTTCATGTTCAAGATCATTTTCGCAGACTTGTTTCCCAATAACTCATTTTCAGGCACTTCCTGTTCTGGGTTCCAGAGCCCCTTCACCTGTTTGTGTGGCCAGGCCAGCTCTGCCCACCAGACCCTGGTGAGTAGAGTCAAACATCAAACACAGGTCCTTGGTGTAAAAAATTAAATTAAATCAGGCTAATGCTACACATAGATTTACAATATTGCTACAGTTTGTTCACAGAAATAAAGCTGCAAACTCTAATCACATTATTTTCTTGGCAGGTTGAGACAAAACTAGAGAGGGAGGCACGTGGCCAGCCCATAGGCAGGGATGTCCCTTATGCTGCCATGGGGGGGCTGATAGGGTTCAGCTCCTTGTTGGATGGTTATCTTGCTTTGGAACCCAGTGGCTCAGGTGAGCATGTGACAATTTAATCTCTGTCTGCAATGGAAAGCTGAATCAGAAGGATCCATTTTAAAGTTGCCACGTGAGAGGTGCTGTACATGTAGTTACATTGAGCATAATCATCCCACCAGCAATCGTTTAGCTCAGACATTCTTTGATTCATGAAGTCAGACTGTTTTGGTGTGTGTGTGTGTGTGTGTGTGTGTGTGTGTGTG
>NC_060158.1:19215407-19248267 GCF_021292245.1 Micropterus dolomieu | reverse complement strand
TACACACAGGTAGTAAATTTCTCAATAACAAATGAAATCAGACATCCTTCTCCCCTACACTCCACCACACGCACAGCCGTATATAAATAAACACACTTGGGAGTAACATAATTTTGTCCAGGTACAAGCAACATAAGACCGACTTTGAAGTGGTTCCATCTGAGCGACCCCTCACCCTACCATGCAGGGTCAGAGGATGTCATTGTCCTGCCTACCAGTATGTTCCCCGGATTGGGCCAAACCCTGTCCACTGCAGGTGTAAACACTTGCCTCAGGATCACAGTGAAGCCACTGGCCACTTGTGCAAAAAGTGTGAGTCTGAAATCACTACATTTAAAGACAATGGCAGCGTACTTAGATGGAATCTAGGTAACATATGTAGTTCATGTTCAAGATCATTTTCGCAGACTTGTTTCCCAATAACTCATTTTCAGGCACTTCCTGTTCTGGGTTCCAGAGCCCCTTCACCTGTTTGTGTGGCCAGGCCAGCTCTGCCCACCAGACCCTGGTGAGTAGAGTCAAACATCAAACACAGGTCCTTGGTGTAAAAAATTAAATTAAATCAGGCTAATGCTACACATAGATTTACAATATTGCTACAGTTTGTTCACAGAAATAAAGCTGCAAACTCTAATCACATTATTTTCTTGGCAGGTTGAGACAAAACTAGAGAGGGAGGCACGTGGCCAGCCCATAGGCAGGGATGTCCCTTATGCTGCCATGGGGGGGCTGATAGGGTTCAGCTCCTTGTTGGATGGTTATCTTGCTTTGGAACCCAGTGGCTCAGGTGAGCATGTGACAATTTAATCTCTGTCTGCAATGGAAAGCTGAATCAGAAGGATCCATTTTAAAGTTGCCACGTGAGAGGTGCTGTACATGTAGTTACATTGAGCATAATCATCCCACCAGCAATCGTTTAGCTCAGACATTCTTTGATTCATGAAGTCAGACTGTTTTGGTGTGTGTGTGTGTGTGTGTGTGTGTGTGTGTGTGTGCGCGTGCGTGCAGGCATTGCACTAAAGCTGAAGAAAGTTCCTTTTAAAGGCATGTGAGGGCAGCAAAGAGCAGCACAGTAACCATGTCTGCAGTGTGAGGATTTGTTCAGGTCAAATGTGTGTAGTAAAAACAGCATGTGTATCACTTTGTCAACACATGATTTCTCACTCAGACTAATAGAGGTGCGGGGCAGCAGGGGGGAAGGCAAATATTCACGCATTTTATATTGTTGAGAGATTAATTGAGATTAACTTCTTTTTAAAACACGCGTATCTTCACTATGTGAGATGACTACAATTAATCGCACAGAGGTTCTTAACTGACATACATCCTAACTTCACAAAGCTTACGTGCACATTTAATTACAGATGTTACTCTGAAATGGATGAAGAAAACACTGTTCAGCATGCAATGTTAAGTTTACAATTGATATAAGACCAATCATTCAAGCTTCTGCAGCTTTCGAGAAGTCATTTTCACCTCTTCTGAAAACCATGGAAATTGAATTAATGATTTAATGTTCAACATTAGTTACTATGGTTTTAATCCATTTATGTGTAGTTAATTATGTATGATTTAAAATGCTGTTGAGTTATTACGCCACAATTTAGCATTTACTATGCACACAGTGGTACTGAGTTTGTCACAAATGTCTCTTCCAAATACTACTACATACAATATCAGATTGGATGTAGCCATCATAACTTCTGTTTTAAAGTTATCACTCAATATATGGTTTTATTTATATATTTTAATCAGAAACATAAACGTTTTATGTATAATTACGATAAACACATCTTTTGTTCATCAGTGACTGCAGATAAATGCATTCTATAAAATATAAGCCTTCAGTTTTTACACCATCTGTGCTTCAGATCCTGGTATGGTTAATGCACACAACATAATTCCATACATGTGAAGTACACAACATGCACTGCTGCTAACCATCACATTTGATTTTTGTAATCTCTGCTGTATCTTTTTCAGAGCAAGACAGAGAAGACGGCTGCCAGCAGAGATGCTCAGCATCTTGGATCAAAGAAATGTCTCCTAAAAATCCATCTGTATTCACTGTTAGAGAGAGACCAACAAACAGTGAAATGCAATGTCCTTCTCAGAGTTCATCTGTCAAACCCAACCATTAAATATTACATTCCTCAAATACATCATACATATCTTCTGATTTGTAACCTTTAATCAGAACATTTTGATCGTTTCACAACTACACTATTATTTTTGTGTCTGTCTGTCTTTTTCAGTGTCGTGACATTATGGAATAATCAGCTGTCAGCAACAGTGGTGATTAAATCCCACCTCACAACCAAACAATTAACTGACAATATATTGATCCAATCAGAGGTTTGAGTGTGGGAATCCACTGGCAGCATTACTATGATAATTTCTGAGTTTGAAGTGTTGAAGTGTTTTTTTGTTGTCAACTTTTACGACATAACCTGAACAAATCACAGTTTGACACAGCCTTAATACATTTGAATACATAGTCAAGATGAAATAACGGTGGATTTATCACATTTGGAAGGAAAGCATGGTTAGGAAATCTTATCTGTGTTGTTTTATGTGAGCTGCAAAAATTCCATGTATAAACTCACAGTTGTATCTGTGATGGTAAAAATAAGATATGAGATTAAACATGTAAAATCCAAGCTATTTTAGAATGAGTTGTTTTAAACATTTTAAATTAAAATATAAAATACACATTTTGAAGTATTAGTGTTAAGGTTGGGTGGTGGTAGAACTCAGGTGCAAACACAGACCCGGTGAAGGTGTGAAAAAAGGTTTTATTCTTGAGAACAAAAAATAACTAGGCAAGGGTTGGGGAGGCCAGGCTGGGAAGCTAGAGAGCTTGTAGATCCAGGAGTGTGGCTGGCGAGGCAGCAGAGGTCTGGAAACAAAATGAAGAGACAAAAAACAGTTAGGAACAAACTTTAAGGCGAAGGCTCGAGTAGACCGAGAATCGTCTGAATAGGCCAAACAACTGTTACCACGGATGGCAAAAAACAATCTGGCACTGGCCCTCCAGGAAGTTGGAGCTTAAGAGCACAGCGGTGATGAGTTGATCTGCTGCAGGTGTAGAGGAGAGCCAGGTGCCGAGCCAGCTACCACGCCCCCTGCACAGAGAGAACACACCTCCCAAGCAGCCATACAGCCCAAGCCGTAACAATTAGGTCATAAAGGCCAGTTCAACATAGCAATACAAAGTCATCTCTACTATAAAATTCCTTACAGTCATGTTTTATGCACTAACCAACCTGTAGTTACTTTTATTTACAGCAGTTTTCTGGCAATGCCTTATATTTCCCTCTTGGTACACATTCCATAAACTGGTCAGTTTACTCATCTGAGGTTTGTGTGACTGATGTTTCTCTTTGTGAGAAAGCCGCCCACTCAACATGTCACCAAAATAACACCACAACCATGGAGCTGCGTGTTCAATGATGAGTGCAGTTTTTAATTTGCAGATAGATGTACTGTCTACGATTGATTAATCCCATTCCTCACGGCAGATCAGCAGTGATGAGAGTTGAT
Source organism: Micropterus dolomieu (assembly GCF_021292245.1). NCBI lineage: Eukaryota > Metazoa > Chordata > Actinopteri > Centrarchiformes > Centrarchidae > Micropterus > Micropterus dolomieu. The sequence continues at coordinate 19,244,724 of NC_060158.1, read as the reverse complement.
TTAATCCAAGCAGTGAATGGAGATTGAAGCATGCCATGTTTTCTTCATTGGCGGCCCACTTTCCAACGTCTTTAACTAGGAAATAAAAAGAAACAGGGAACTAAATGAGGATTGACTCCCACTCAAATGTTTCCACTGGGTGGATGGCAAGTCAAACTGTATTAGCATCTAAACCAGTGCTGGCCAGTGCATCTCAAGTCACCTGTGTCATAATGTAAGCATTACATGAGGGAGCTTTGTTTGTGTGTTTATGTTTGCGTGTGTGTCGTTGAGCTGAACAGGTGTTCTCGAGGGAAAGAAAGTAGGGCTACGCCTGAAGGATGGCATGGATGCACCTGGGTCTCTGCAGCCGAGTGATGAGGAGGAAGCAAGTGGAAGGGATCCCATCTGAAAGCTGACCCTTAAGATTCAGTGTGTATCTACGATGGCCATGGTATCAGGTTGCCACAAGACAAAGTATGTACACACACATTCACACATTTGAATGTTTCCTCTTCGCTACTCAGAAGATCTTTGTTGACTGCTAGCATCCTTAAAAAAAACAGGACCTGTTTCTGCTTACTCCTGGACATTTCTTCTCATAGAGGGGTAGAATAGGTGGGTGGAGTGGGATGGGGGGGAGAGAGAGAGAGCGAAAAACCCAATTAATTTAAGAGGTAAAAGCCTGACACATTAGTCTGGCACAATTACAATTTGGGTAATTGGCTCTCCATAGAAACCCTGTTTAGGAGGCTACAGGTAATTTACTTTGGCCATTGGTTGAAATGAATGACTGCTAGACCTCTCTTATCCCCATGGAAACCACGCCCAGCTTGACTGACAGATCCGATACTACAAATCAGGAGGTGAGCACAGGAGATTAAATTGGCAATTACTGCGCAAGGAAACACTTAATTACCCCCATGACAGCAACGGTAGGCACAGACTGACTTAACTGGAGACGAAGAACACACTCCTCTCATTTCCCCCCAGACAGAGAAGAGAGGTAACAAAAACTCATGGGCGCAGGGAGACACAACAGACTGACAGGTACTGACAAATCACTTGAAACCCAACCAGATACTACTAAAAAATACAGGAAAATACAGCTTGAAATAAAATTTCCAAAATGCAAAAAAGAAGGACAAGAACATTTGTTATCAACCTCAGCGACAGTGCAGTACACTATATGTGCGTTCTCTAGGAAATGTGAAGTTGCCTTAACGTTGTCGAGTTGAATTATGGGTAACGTTTTGTTTATACTGCCATGTTGTGAGGATCTCGCTGCGATCCCGCTGCCTTCTATTTATGCACACACTGTAGGACTGATCTGTAAAATCATGTCTCCATTCATTTCTACTCGATATAACCAAATACTAAATATATCTGCCCACTGCAAGTAGAAAAACCTGCATTTTTTTAAGAAGGTCCAGTGTTATAGCAAATAATTTTCATTATATTGTGACAGATTAAACCCACGGCCTAATAACATAGCTAAATGTTTTTGAAATTTTGGAATTTGGTTTGGTTTAATAATTGAACCAAAAAGAGGAGTGCCACCTTAACTCTACAGGTATGGCTGCTCTCGTAGATTGCCGGCTTATGAATGAGCAGCTTTTGTACCCAGCCACCGCAAAACTGTTCATGAGCTTCTAGTGATTTATAACTTTTAAACTCACAAATCATGTAGAAGTTGAATAGAGGTAGTGCATCTTGGTCTGTAATCCAGTCTTAGGCAGCCAGGTCATATGGATCTACGTTGTTTATGGTTATTAGTTTGTCCAAATACCATTTCTTGCAGTGACATTTCATTTCTCCTTGTAGGGTCCCTTTTCTTTTCCCTTCTCCTTCAGATTTTACCGAACAACTTTTCACATTCCCTATAGCCCATTTGGATGTTAATGCTAAAACAAATGGTCTGTGAGTCCATGAAATCTGTTGGCCTCAAAGTTCCTATCAGTGTGTCAAGTTGTGCGTCTAAGTGGTGCACAAACTTTTTCTGTCCCCTTTCAAAAGCTGAAAAAAGTTCAAGTTTACTACACGTAAACTGATTGAATTCTTATCAATCATTAACAATATTGGGGGAGCAACAAATGGAAAAGGTCCCAGTTGAATTTGATTGAAATAAAAGAAATTATTCAGGTCAGCACGATAGCATCAGCAAAGTGTTGCTGTTTTTTATTTCCCTACATAAATCATGTCCATTCAACTTAGTTCCTCTCCATATTTTCCCCATGCCATCCGACCCCCAGTTTTAGAACCACCAGTCTAACCATTTGCTTTTATTCCTTCACAGTGATAATTATTGCCTAACTCTACAGTTCCCCTCAGTTCTATGGAACATTTCAGCATCTTCTAACTAATTGTTTTGGTTTTCCAGCTTGCAACTTTACTCTTTTAGTTCACTCTCACCACCTCTCATCAGGAATGTTTTCTGACGCAGCAAGAATCTGCAGTTTTTAGCAAAATGCTTTTATACAGCCACTGTACACTACCTGCCCAACACCAAATGGCAGGCAGTAGAAGTTAGCGGCTAACAATTAAACATAGTGAAACACACCAACTTAAAGTGATGTGTTAATTTAAGCTACTTTCAAACATCATCAACGCAGATTTTCACTGTTTCTCTATGTATTTCTCCTTTGATTATCAGTCAATTTAAAACAGATCTTACTCATACAAAATACAGCTTGTTCTGTTTCTAAGAAGAACAAAAAACCCATCACAATCTCCTAAAAGTGAAGCACAATCCTACGTATGTCTTTGACGCATTGGACGTGTGTGTGTTGCCTCTCTTTTGTGGTTGAATCAGTGGGAAATTGACAGTGCAGCAACTTCATAGAGGCTCTGCTTCAATTCCCTCCTGTGTCGACAGGCTTGGGGAGGAGGATGGAGAGCGAGTCGTGAGAAATGGATTTAGCTTTTTTTCACAAAGCATATTGATAATGAACAGAAAGGGATGTTGTATTGCTGGGTTAAATCAATTGTAATGTTTGACCAAGAGAAGTGTGTTTAAACACATGCAGCCAAACACACACACACTCACACATTAGTGCATAATACCATAAACACATACATGGCATGCTGTATGTTTGACAAAAAGAAATTAGTTTTAATAATTTATGTTTGTATAGTGCAGCGATATCAGTACCAATTAGCAATAGGGGACTTGTAAAGGGTCTATAAGTTGACATATTGTAAAAGGGCAAGGGTTGCCATGTTAAAATAAGCCGTTATAAATGTAAGGAAGTTTTGGTGGGTCAAACAATCCATAAGACAGCGTCTGTGTACTTAATTCAAGAGCCAGCCCAAAAGACAAAAGTGCCAACAGGGGATACACCAAAGAGATGGATCCATCAATTACCCATAAAGGCTGGACTTAGTTACTTGCCTTGGATCGAAAGGAGTTGGTGTTAAACCCAAAGGGACTTATTCACAAAAGCCATTTTGTTTATCCGCCCCATAGGCTATAGTAATATAAAAACTGTACAACTGTAAGCTAACTAGCAATGGATCCACGGGTCATGTCTATGGCAGTGTGCTTGTGTGTTGATTTAACTTATTTCTCTCTAGTATCTCTGTCCTCCCGCCTCTGTATGTTCATGAAGGCGGTTCATAAAGCCCCTGGGATTCCCGTCTTGGTGTCAAATCAAGCCATCCCCAGGCCAATTCTAATCATATCTTTCAGTTGACTTTATGTGCAGTTGCACCGCCTCTAAACTTCACTTCACACTCTGTCTGAACACACAGTAAAATGCTCCTTAATTACACAAACATGATATAACTTAATAAGTGAGCTTTAGTATGTTGGTAGGCAGATTTTGTTATTGATTTTGTTTGTTACGCTTAGACCAGACAGAACCATGCTAGATGTTTCCCTGTTTCCAGTCTTTGTGCTAAACTAAGCTGACCGACTGCTGACTAGTAGCTTTAACAGACACATTTACGAGTGGGATTGATCTTCTTAATTAATAATTGGCAAGAAAGAGAGCAATTATAGCAATATTTCCTAAAACCTTTGCTTTAAAATGTTTTAAACGTTGTGCCTACTATGTCAAGCCAAAAAATTATGACCAAAGATTACGGTTTAAATACTTCTTGTCTCAAGACTCATCTTTTACCTGGTCTTAATTTAAAGAGTCTTAAACACAGTACAATTGCTTATCAGTAAGTATTAATACATTTAGTTAGAATCACCATTTACAACTCGAACACCCTTAGAGCTATTCCTTATAACAATATTGCGCTTGTTATAAAAATTAATCTCTAGTTGCTGCTTTAGTGTGAGTGTTATGTGCTCCTTGTGAGTATGTCCTTGTGTGTAACTGCTTGTGCTCACAGAAATTCAGCATTATGCACCCTTCTACCAGCTACCTGAATAATAACATTAACTCTGGAAATGCCTTTAATTTGCAGAATACGTATTTGGACACACTCAATGGCTGATTGACAGCCATGTGGAAAAATATGTTCTTTCATGAATGCAGCACACTTTTGAGAACTGACACTTGCAACTGCTTTCTAATGCATTCGCTGGACTGCTTAAATCATACATTTCCCGTCCATTATCAGGCTCCCCGTGGGTGAAGCCTGCATCTAGCAGGCATCTAATATGCTGGTAATAAATTTAACCTGGCTGCACCTCTTCAGACCTATATGCTAAATGGCTGTGAAAGTGTGGTAAAAAATATATTCAGCAGACATATTAAAATGAAATTAACCACAACAGTAACATGATTTGGGCATTGTGGCTTTTCTTAATAGGTGTTTAAGGTATTTTTTTTGTCTTCATACTGCATAATGTAGATTCAGGTCTGCTACTTAAATCAGACCTGTAATATTTAGACACCACATCCAGCATAACCTCTAAGGATAGTAACACTGATTTTGTAGTTTATAATTGTATTTACAATACATAGTAATCAGTTATTGTTTAGTGGAGGAAGTTATTGGCTTGAAAGTGTTCTCAACTCATTAGATTAATTCAAAAAATAGAAAATATCCTATTGCAAGATATATCATAAAATTAAAACATAAATGTTATACAGGTAAAATTTCTGTCTATTTATATTTAATGTCTTTGGCATTCACATATACATGCAGACCTCCTGACAGTACCCTGACACATTGAGACTACTGTGGTCTCACGTAGGTCACAACTGTTATTAAACTAAAGTTTATCGTTTCTGTTATAACTTTATCAGGTTTCCTTATATCAAGGCTCAGGACTCTGACCTGCACACCTGAGCCGAACCAACCCGTCACAGCTTGGTGGCTTGACCTTCTGTTCATCTGTCAATCAAAAGACCTTATATGATATTTCGCTTGACATGACGTTTGTGCTGCTTTCACCCCAGGAGCAGATGTGGCAGAGACACATTTATACACACACAGACAAACACTGAGAGGTGAGGTAAAGGCAGGTAAATTAAAACACTAAAGACTAGATAGGGTGACACTTAAAGCAGTGGGGGTTTAATTGGAGCAATAGAAGAACAAGTGAGGAAAACGACAAAGGACATCATTCCTTGTTATTTCCTCATTGAGCAGTTGTCAGTATTGTACTTACTCTGAACTGAAAGTGGAGAAAAGCTTGTGTTCGCCGAGATGTTATATGGTTCAGTAATTGCTTGCAAAGGCTGTCAATTAATGTCAACGCCAGAACAAAGAAGCAAAATTTGGGGACATGCTTCTTTGAAGAGTTGATAGCTAACAGCTCAGAGAAGTAAATAGCAGAAATGATGAACTTCGACCAATTCTGTGAAAGCAAGCCAATTATTGTTACGGCATTAATGCAAATTACATTAAAATATATTTATTTTTTATTCAATTTAACTTAATGCAACATACTGTAGCAAAATTTGGTAATCACATTGTTTTGGTAGATTTAATCAATGACAAACAACCTTAAAATAAAACAAACAACCGCCAATATTAACCTAATATCAGGATCTCTTTATTGAAATCACCTTCAGTTTGATGCTGCAACCCACGTAGCCAAGGGGGCTGCCGATGCTCTATCTAAGTAATAGTAGTGTTTGCTTACCAGAAGTAACAGATTGTCACCATGGCACAATAGTGTAGTCAAAAGCAGCAATTTAGATGTCAGATGTGTGTGTAAAAGTGGTGTAATAGCCAAGAAAGCACCAAAGCTGTATGTGTTTTTGTCTTTTTCCATATGTCTTCCCAGTGCATTTGCATGCTACTGCCTGATAGTGAAGAAGCAGGCAGCCTGCTTGTCAGTATTTCCGTTTTCAGTTGTACACACTGTAAATCTGAAAAGTGTGATTCACAGCAGCGGAAAATTACAGGCCTTTTCATCTTAACAAATCTTGAGAGATAAGTTATTGTCCAAACTAGGGGGCTGATGAGAGGAGGGGACAACACATTTGCATTTAAACAGCTCGCTCTCCAAAGGACTCATTCTCCACAGAAATTATTTCTGATAACAACAAGCCAAGCTCCAAGAAATTCTCTTATACAGCATATACTGCAGGTGCTACATTTAGAGCAGCAATATATCATTGTTACATTAATTGCTGGTATGCTGATTTGTCTAATTAACGTAAACAACCGGGAATGTACTGGAGATGATTGGTAGCTATCTTGCTAATAGCACTGATATTATTAGCGCTGAAACTGATCAAAATGAATGACCATATTTCGCCCAGTCACGTTGCAATTTGTCTCCCCTTGAGTTGGAAGAATAGCGCCCTCTTTTGTGCCCCACAGACATCCAGCAGATTTCTTCCCAAATCTGAGCTGGTTGTCAGAGCCATTTTAATTATGAAACATGTTGTAAATATTTAATGAAGAATAGAAAACTGGCTGAGACTGATACCACCCCAAGCATGGACTAATCCACTATATGTGTCGTGATAGCTTAACTCAGAATAAAGCTGTAAACAAGCAAAGAAGATGTCTAAGGGCAAACATCTTCCAGCTGCGTGGTCCTAGGTTGATTTTGTTGATTACCTCTTATTACGGTTTGTTGTTTGAAGATTTTAACATACACTTTGAAATATAAGACTGCCATTATTCTGTATTGTTCTTACTGTCCACAAATTCAAGGCCAAAACCAACAGTGTGCTAATCCGTCTTTTAAAAATTCCTGACTTCTCTACCCTGTATTTAGGAACTCAGCCACAAGCCCATTTGTTCCTGCTGAAGATGTAAATCCTTAAAAACAGGTCACAAATATTCACTCAATCATTTCGAAATCAGCCAGGCACATTAGTCTTCAGCAAATGTTCCTTAATTAGGAGTAAATTGTGTATTTGTTGGGGACTATTTTCAGCTGTGGATTAATACATTTGTTGCATTAGTGATGTATGTGGGATTGTGTCTCACTGACATGTTTTTTAACGTTTTTTGGAACAATGAGCTCTGTTTCACAGAGGAGCACGCCACTGGATGTCACGCTATGAATGCACAGACAATACTTGTAATTTGGATAAACTCATTGTTGGTTTTGGTCTTTTCATGGGATTTTTTTGACAGCTAGAAAAATATTGAATATCAGCAGCCTTATCCTTTTTAACCCACCTTAAGCCACTGAGAGCTCACAGTGTTCCGCAGCAGTGCCGAGGCTGTGGTATGAATGTGGTGATTCGCTGATGTTAAGTTGCATCACCTTCCCTTAAAATTCAGTCAGTCAGCAGATGCAACACTCACATGAGGCGATGTGTTTCTGTGTTCATGATGTGTTTCATTTTCCCGAAGTTTAACTATCTACTTGGCTTCTTTTCTTACTGTTACATGTACTGTTACATGTATCCTTGCCACCAGGAGCTGGTGGCAAGGATACATGCTGTTTATAAGGCTTAAGTGCAACCATAAAGACATAGATTGGTCTGTGTTTACCTTATATCATTAATTCAATTTCACTTTGTATAGTCAAAAGCATATTTAGTGTGGGATCAGTTCATTATGTTGTTAACATTTTGTTCCACCCATGGTTGAGATCAAGGGCGAGCAAGGGCTATAAGAGTAAACTGAAATAAATGTCACTTTGGTGGAACCCTTTTGAGTCTATTCAGCTGGAAGCATTAGGGAAAGGGTAGACTCTGGCCATGAAGAAATACACATTGTCTGCAACAGCTTTTAAGTGACACTCAGCAGGTACTGAGGAGCCCAAGAAAACATTCCCCAACCATTACACCTGCAGCAGTCTGTACTGTTGACCCCAGACATTATAGATCTATAGATTTATGTTGTTTATGCTAGATTCTGTCTGTATCTTCAACATAGAAAAACAGATCTGTCAGGCTATTTTCACTTCTTAGTCTTTAGCCATGCTAGCGGCATGGCAATGGCAGTCAGTTGGTCGTTCCATCACTTTGGGTACATTATGTTTGCCAGAGAATCCTTCAGCCTTTGGTGATCCCTTGACTTTTCCTCTAGTGCCACCATAAAGTTGACAGGTGTAGTTTTGAGTGAAATGTCTCAACATCTATAGGTTGGATAGTTTTAAATTTACACATAGGCCTATCTATGTTCCCCCTTTGGATGAATTGTTTAACTTTCGTGATCACTTAACTTTTTATCTAATGCCATTAGCTGGTCAAAATTTGATTTAAATATTGATTTATAACCAAATACCTGCAAAATGAAGGACATTCCCATCAGCCTCAGCTGTTTAACGCTATTTAGCAAATGTTATCACGCTAAACTAAAATGGTGAACATGGTAAACATTATAGCCTTCCCGCTTAACATCAGCATTTGTCTATATTTAGTAGAGTCATTTTAAACATGTTGCCAAGCTAGCATTAGAATTTAGTCCAATACACCACCACCATTGGAAGTAGCCTGTTAGTACAGCCTCACAAAGCTGCTAGGATGACTGAAGACTCCCAGTGTTGTTTGTTATTTAGCTGACAAAAGTGTAACCCAACGTGGCGTCTTCTATTTTAGCCTGCCTGCTTCAAGGATCGATGAGTAGAAGATGCACATTCGGTCATAAGATCTTAAGACGTCACCTGTGCCTATGAAACCAGAGGCGATGTATCTATCCCCTAATGATCATATTGAATTTAAAGTCACTTTACCAAATCTTATGTTTAAGCAAACATTAACTGACCTCTCTCTTTGTCCATGTGCTTTTACATCTGCTTCATTCACATGTCACACACTTCTGTAGGCTCAAGCTGTTTGCTTAAAAAAGGTGTTATACCTATTCAAGTAAGTCACTGAGTGTGTGTGTACTCCCTGAAGAGGACTATAAGTACTCATTCCTGTCTGTGATTATCATGATTCGGTCATGACTTTGTGCTCCACGTTTTCTCATTTGTGCCTCATTCCTCATCTCCCTCTTAGCATCCTGTGTTATACAAAAAGCCCTTAACACATCCTCTGCACAACTTAAAAAGCAGCACTGCTGAAGAATACTGATTTTGATAGATTATATGGCTGCGAGCTGGTATACAAAAGGATTATGAATGGGAGGTAAATGAAGCACTTAGTGATACAGATTCATTTGAAGTGCTATTTGGGTTTTCTTATTAAGTGGGTTTCTTGGAGATTGGGCCCTTCTTTGACTGACGTGTCTCGATATTCACATTTAAGCCTTTTATTCACGTTGAGTGTCCCAGTCTCTCTTCCCATCTGATAGAGTGAACAGCAAATCCAAAATAAGTGGACTGATTCAGTCACACAGCGTATCAAAGAAGGGTTCGTGTACATGTGAGTCTGTTTGAGATCTTTTTATTCCAGATCACCCGAAGCGTCGTCATGAGCTTCTTTTGGTGAGGAGCCCGGCTATAGAAGATGCATTTGAAATTAGCCCATAGTGTCACATTACTGCCATTCTTTAGTGACTTCAGATGGAATTATTGATCTCATTATGCAGAAGAATCACTACTTGATTGGGAAAACATTTATCACCTTCTTCCCCATAGAGAAGCCTCATAAACACCAAAACATCACACTCAGCACGTGTGTATCAATCTGTCTGACAGTGTGTTTGCACAGTTATTAAGAGGGTGGCATGTGTGGCACATTTGCCACATTGTTGGTGCATTTGTCAGAGATGTGGCAAAAGTGTGTGTAATGTGCCTGTTCATATACACACACATGCATTTGAGACATAGAACATGTAGAGTGTGTTACATTAACAACAAAGGAACTTCCAAAGGGAGTATAAGATGCTCAGTTGTGGCTTTGTAGTGAATATATCATACTTAATATAATGTTATTAGGCTACTATAATATCCATGTAACATTCCTATAGGGACATTCGTTTTTTGGTTGGTATCCTAAAATGTGATTAGCAGTTGGATTGGCCACTTTAAAACCTTAAAAAAAACACCCAAATCCTGCCTGGTCTCAGTAGAAACAAGGCATATCAACTCACTCTATTTTTCGTTTTGCATTGTTATTTTACGGGTTTGTTTAAATTAATAGAAACATCTTTTTAAAAACACACTAATGACAGCATCACCAGTGACGTTTACATGAAGAAAGGCTGAGCCTTGCGCTAAACGGAGCGCAGCTCTGACGCGTTTTTCTGCAGCGCTCTGGCGCACACAGATATAAAACCCACCGCGCACCAAACGCCCGGAGTAGAAGAGACCCACAGGACAGCGCGCAAATCTCCCTTTGACTCTCTGGGAAATGTAAGTACCTTGATATGATTTACATAAACCTTGACATGAAACTTATTTAAAGTCTCTCGACATGACTGCTGATGATTGTCTGCTGGTTATGCAGTTGCAAAAGTACTGGCTTTTGGAAATCTGTCACTAATAATAATGTTTGCATGGTTTTACACCCCGACTATAAATGTATTCCTCAAGACGTTGAACAGTGATCAATCTCAATAAACCGCATTTTTAAGGAAATTCAAAGCAGAGTGGGTGTCCAGTAACAGTTTTTACTTTTCCCGGACAGATGCATCCCAACTTTGTGAGCTGGCTGGGGACTCTGGGGTTCCTGCTTTGGGCGCTGCTGTGCCTGGGCGCCCTAACGGAGGGATACCCAGTGAAACCGGAGAACCCCGGGGAGGATGCTCCGGCGGACGAGCTAGCCAAGTACTACTCAGCCCTGAGACACTACATCAATCTCATCACAAGACAGAGGTAGGCGACTACCTCTTTGCTGGAACAGAACAGAATATAGAAAGCTTATTAACAGAGCTGGAGTTAATTTGGTTTAAGGTTTAAACTGATATCATGGAGGACTTTGTAATAGTTTTTCTGCATAAATGACGCAAGAAATAATAATATAGTAATATTTGTCTAATGGCTGGTAGCTTACCAATATTATTCTATTCTATTTCATTCTGTCCATTTCTACAAATGTGTAACCACATTTATAGTGAATAATTAATATAATGAGATGACTACTATCAGATAAAACATGCATACAAGTTCAATGGTGCTTCAGTAATTCTTCCAGTTTAAGCCATTTTCTCCTGTAGCCCTAAATACAAAAGTAGGAATACAGGATTTTAATTTTGTTTATCATCGTGGCTGGAAGTTCACAGGTTCCACAAAAAAATATATATATTTCATAGGAAAAAATATTCAATTTTCTTCTGTTTCTCTGCTATCATCCAACAAGTCAACAATGGTCTTCCTCAACATTTGGTATTTTCTCAACATTTCTATCTTCGATTAGAGCCATGACATAGGTTAGTAATCTGACAATAGAACATTTTGACATCAAACAAACAAAACCTAGTCCATGTAAAGTTTTGCCTTCTGGATCTGCCAGTCTAAGACTTGCAGGTCTGGCTGTAGCTTCTTGTTACAAAGAAGGGGACACCTGCTGCCCATTTATCACCTAAAAAAAAACCTGAGAAGAAATGATTGCCACGGCCAGCATGCTGTGTCAAATCACCCACAATTTTGAGCTTTCTTCTGAATGTCAGGGGCTTGGACGCCGCTGCAGGCGTTTAGCCACCCAGGTGGACAAGCGTGCCAGCATTGCTTATCATCTGAGGCACAGAAAAGGAAATATAACCACCTGCAATGCAACTTCAGTCTGCTCCTGCAGGGTCTGACTGTGTTCAGCCTTCCCTGAGCTTATAATTGGACATATGACATGAGGACATGCAGAGTAATAGTTCAGTTATTTATTTGCCTGTGCTCAATTCAGCCAAGGTCTCTCTCTTTCTCTGTGATGTTTCACTTAACAACCAAAAGGTCTAAGTTAGTGTTACGCCCTTTAAATTTCCCCTCAGCTTGACAAATCATCATCCCTTTGCCTGCCTGTCTGTCTGTCTGTCTGTCTCTTTGTGTGTCTCAGGTATGGAAAGAGGTCTAGTCCTGAGATTCTGGACACACTGGTCTCAGAGCTGCTGCTGAAGGAAACCACAGACACGCTTCCACAGTCAAGGTGCGTGTAAGACTGTTAGTGTACTGAATTGCTCTAACTCTCATAGGAAGCTGACCTCAACTTTTTCTTCTCTCTTACCAGATATGACCCATCATTGTGGTGATGCTGTCATCAGTGTTGGCTCCACCTCACTGCTGCCCCGCCACCGCTGACATTCTGACCTCTAGTCTACACATCTCTTATGCCATACCCTACACCAAATGACCACCCTGCCTCTGCCCCTTTAACCTGTATGAGCCCCCATATTCAACCCCGCCTCCTTACCCATCAGTTACACTCTGCTTATAGTATGTGCCATAAAATTGTAAATAGTTTATTCAGAGTTATCGTCTGTGGAACCTAAAAGTAAAGTGGAGGAGGGCATGTTGATTGCATTGTATAATTGTGCTATTAAAGATTAATTGTGTGAAGAAATGTATTTTTTGCATCCATTTGATATGCTAAAAGTTTCATGTTATCTAATATTTGTTTTCAAAATGTACGTATTGAGCACATTCGGGGGATGAATTGAGAAATTTTGGACTTGCTGTGGCACACCTTGCCTCCCAGCTGAAATCCATCCCTCTAGCAGCTAATGTATCTCTGTGACACTGGATAAGGGGGCACGTGCATGAAAAGTCCATTTAAACAGGGTCTAACGAGTATGAATGGTCCAGTAAAAGCTTGCATGGTCAGAAAAAAATCAGTTAATTTGAAGCTGACAATTTGGTAGGTAATGGCGCTCTCTTGTGGCCATATGGATGAGCACCTACGCTGAAAGTAAATGAAGGGAGAAATGGAATTTCCAGGAGCATTATTGCAATTATTCGAGTGGTTAGCCTACCGCAACCTGACATCTAACCAGCCCGCAGAGCACAAATCAAGCAGTTAAGAGGCACTGTAGACACACAGTCTGTAATGGGAATGAGATATATACCCAAAGGGCAAAAACACATTCAGAGGGACACTTCTGAATGAATTCTTGGTATTCGTGTGGTGTTGGCAACATTTTAACCCAAGTGTGGGACCCATTTAACCATTAGCAAGATACCAACACCTGGCCATTGCCCGACACTGAACCATGAATTGAAAACTTGAATATAATAATTGAAATATTAGCCGCTTCGTCGCTCTCTCACCCTGCCATCTAAAGGCGTGGGTTGTGTGTGTAGAGTAGCCTACATAAAAGCAGTCTAGAGCATAAATGAATTGGGACACTAGGCCTACATGGTTGCCTAAACAGTGGGACCTAACATTTTAACCTAAAATCCCCATTTAATCTGTAAATGTGAAATGTCATCCCATTAATTGAGTTGGCAGGCAAAGTCGTTTGCCCAGCCTGCTGCTAACCGTCCCAATGGCTAGCTATTGTTTGGGTGGTCAATACTACCATAGGCTACTATCACGTTTATGTTACTCAAAATGTGCATTGTGAGCGGCCATTCTTAATATAGGCTACCTACTTTAAAATCTGTCTTGGTATTAGCATGTGGCTGTGTGTAGGCTGGCCTAAAATAGCCTAATTTTTTTTGTCAAAACGAGTAAACAATCTTATACTTTTTAAGATATAGGCCTATAGTTTATATAGCCTATTATGATGGCTTCATATAAGTACAGCGCCCTGGGCCTTATACTTTTATGTTGCAGCCTACTTCAATATCCATAGTCTTCATGATGCAGTTGTCTATTTATGTGAGTGGACGAGTGTATGACATTGTGAAAAAAAGAAAATAATATGCTACAATGAATTCACTTAGCGAGGGTTGTACCTCAGCTGCCATTGGTAGATGTTGTATGACGCCAGAAAAGGAGGCGGGGCGTATCTGTTTGATTGGCGTCGTGTTCTCTGGTAGTCGGCTGCGGGACCAGGACAGACAGCTGAGGGGGGCCTGAATGTCCAACCGGGACGGTCGGTGGACTACCGCGAACTCACACGCACGATTCACACAGGTAAGTCAAGGCTCGTGATCATATTTGTGGTGTGAATATGTTGAATTAATTCATCCCCTGGTATTCAAATGGGAGACAAAGACACTTTGCGTGTTTGAGGTGCAGTAGAGTTTGACAGAAGAGGAGGTTTGCCCCCCTATAGAGCCCGCTGTGCTGGGAGAACAAGCTTTATTCAGACAGATATCAGTTTGCATTGGGCGTCAATTGGGAAGTCGGACGCGTCCTTTCCTTTTTCCTGCATATCATGAGGAAGGATACAGCGGTTGGGTTGTATTCGTAAGTGTGCGCACGCCACAATGGCTCGAATGGGTAACAAAAAATGGCCGCACGTGTGGCGAGATCGGCGTGAATGCACAGTTGTCTGGTCAGCCAAAACGGCGCAAGCTTTTGGCATGGATCTGGCGCACGGTTCGAGCGCACGGATGTTGCCATGCGTCAGAGCCGTGGCGTCGATCCATGACTGGGAAGATAACGAGGGAAGAGCCGCAGGTTATAGTGCTGACAGGAGGTTTGAACGCGCCACCGACCCGAAATGATGGACTGCAACATGTACCAGCAAAAGGTGGTGAGCTTGAGAAAAGACACATAGAGTGCGCTTTTTACTGTGACATCAAGTCAAGTTAGGAAAATCGGCACAAGGTAGTTCATGTTCTCTTAGTTTGTTGTCTGGAAAAACTTTCACAACAAAGCGTTGTTTGTATTGAGCCGATGCTCTGTGAAAAGGGAGAAGTGGCTTGGCACAGGCTGGCCGGGCGCAGCCAGACCGTCCTATTGATTTTTATTTTTTGGCCCCCACTTGAGATGTATTGGTGCACCATCTAATAATAATGCACTAACACGATGTCAACCCCACTTTATGTGAGCACTTAATCGAAACATGAAACCACTTACATATCAGAGCAGACTGCAGCTCTCAATGAATCTTAGGACTTCATTGCTCAGAAGAGCACGGGGTCACTTGGCAAGGTTCATAAGCTGTTTAGCCTCGCGCACGTGATCGGGGAAGCCCATGCACATACGCAACATCCTTGGGGATCCTTCCTGGGAGGGGCTATATTGGCCACCAGACCGCTGAGAGGGGTAGCATGGATCTTGTTGCATCTAAACTAGAGTTTATGGGTCTTTCTCTCTTCCTTTGCAACCTTATAATAAGCCCTAATCAGATTTGCTGAATCTAATAGGAGGAACAAAAGGAGGAAGGGAAGGAGACTGAGACAGTTTAGTGCATAGAGCAAATCTGCAGTCTCTGGGCAGGGATATCCAGTAAGACTTTTGAGTCAGGTTCCAGGATGACCTTTATTGTTCTGCTAAAGTAGGCGGAATGAGGCAGAAAGTTAGACTTCTCAGCCCTCATATGCATATTCCTTTCCGTCAGCAGGGTGAAGGAAAACATGAATTTCCAGTTAAACAAGCTCCTAATGTTGAAACATATGAGAATTGTCAGTGAGTCATTCAGAGACCAAATCTAACATTCAGAAGCTTCTACTCTTCCATTATTAATTCACAGCTATGGGAGAGATGGTACAGGAAAAAAAAAGGAAGGAAAGGGTAGAGCAAGAGAGAGACGGAGGAAGCGACACACACACACACACACATACTGTGCTGGAGTGACTCAAACCTCCCAGCTATGAACAACACATGGATCAGAGAGGGCTGTTATCTACACACCTATAATCAACCCTCCCTGCCCTGCACCTCCCTACAACACATAACTGACCCCACAACAGCTATCATGAGCTAACTGCATCTCTGTTGAGAAAATACGCAACTAAATGACTAACCTGTACAGAGTGGAACATTACTTTGTGTAAGAATTGCTACAAGGCAAATGTTTTTGGCAGTTTTTGCTGCAGCCTTGAGTGCTGATTCACCAGATTTCATCCATCACTAACGCCTTAAAGGGGCATGTATCTTTCGACAGTTTTGCTTTATGCAAAACATCTCCTTTTTGTCTTTCATCACCTAAATAAAGACGGAATGTTGAACCTCTGATGCTATACTGGTGAAACCCCACTGACAACAGACTGATTAAAATGGGAAAGTCGACAGAATAAACACATCTGCTGAAAACACATCTGCAATGAGATTCTTTAAGGTCATGTAAGCATACCAGCTCCAAGTCTCAGTCTTTTATACTGGGGCAGCTCCAGCTAGTATAACACCACAGTATAGCCCTTGTTCTATGAAGGAGATGCAAGTGTTTGTAATTCTTGCCAATATTTGAAAATGTGACAAGAGGAATGGAGAAAGGGGCAAACAGGCTGGGTAAACTCATTTGAGACTAATTTCTCTTCCTCCCTGTCTCTTCTCACATCACATTTTCACCATCCAACATCACACAACATCAATTTTCTCATTTTAAAACTTTGTAGTCGTGTCAAGTGCGGTTGCATCACCCAACCCCCACCCGCCTTTTCCTAAATACTAATGATCAGTAACAGGATGCTGGGAAAGGAGAGAGACAGACGAGAAACTGGCACGGCCATGTGGCGGGGTAGATTATGTCAGGGGGTGCTCGTTGTTAAGATGACTTGACGGCTTGGCCTTGACGAGCTGCGGACGGCCGTGTAATTATATCATACCGAGCTGCCTGGCAAAGCACAGACATCCCACCAGCTGGAACAGCAGGGAGGAGGAGAATGAGCTCATTTTTGGTGATGCGGGGAAAGTGCTGTGGTACAACAATTGATGCCTCTGTGTTAAGTGGTGGTAATTTAGATTGTAGTGTCAGGTGAAGAGCAAAGGTAAGCATGAATCAGCAGAAAGCTGCATTCTCCTCATTTGTGGTAGATTGGGAGAAACTGAGCTGTTTTCATCAACTTTCTAAAAGACAGCCGCATCAACAGCTGCAATAATAGAGCGATAACATGCTTACGTTTAATATTCTGCAGATATTGATCTTCTAAGATGGCCATCTTGGGGGTAACACTGTAATCCTCTTATTGAGCGGCTGTGTTAAGACATGGAGTGACCTACATAGGGTTTGTTTGGAGGCTGAGACTGATGGCTGCTAGGCAGGACAGGACGGGGTCTGTTAAAGGCGAGGGTGGTTCAATGAAAAGCCAATCACACACACACGTAGGTCCACAATTACACACTACTTCCTTGAATATCTTGTGCCCCTCTAGCACTCACTGCCATACTGGTGTTGTACAGTGGGAGCGCTGCAGATCAGTGCTCAGGGAAGTTTATTAATTGCTCTTTGCTATCCCTGGAGTCAGCCAATGACGTGACATCTGGCCTCTCAGGCAGGGCAGAGCACACGGGCCCCTTTTGTGATTCTCAAGTCATTGAGAGGAACTGAGAGTGACGGCTGCTCTGTGCCCCTGTCTCTGTGGCGCAAAAGAGGGCAGAGAGTATGTTATTGTGCAGACACAGAATAGAGGTGGAGAGAATATATCGACTTGGACTGAACTATCTCCAGGATAGATGCCTTATGGGCTTGACACTGTGTGTCTATATTTTTGTTCATGACTCTAAGATTATATTTTCATAAAATGTGCTCATTGACAAACTGAGCCAAACATAGAGTCAGATTTTCTGAGAGCGTCACTCAAACTGGAGGAATTAAAACCACACAACCTGCTGATGTTTGTCTGTGCTTTCAATAGTACGCGCGCGCACACACACACATACATTTATATGTGACAGCAATGATGTTTTGTACAAAAACAAACCCTCTGATCCCTCGATAATCCCGCTTCCATGAGCTGTCCATCATCTGAGTGCTTGGCAACCAGGGGGCACTCGGAGAGCTTTTGTTTTTGTCTCGTCCTTCTCTACGCGCGAGCCAATGGCAGCCGAGATTGCAAATGACCACTTCCTGTAACTTTCCCTCTGTCCCAAGAGGAGTGGACAGTGATGGCGATAAAAGGACATCAGGGGAGTCTAGAGTCCAGTGCATGCTCAGAGTTTAAATCAGTGAAAAATGTAATTGTGTATTGTAACCCAGTTCCTAGTCCTTGAGATCACCTGGATTTTGCATGCAAATAAGTGCACGCACAAACTCTCCACATCTATTATATGTAAAGCAGACTCTCTCTGGACATCGAGATAAATAAAGATTGTCATTTGCTGCAGCTATCACAGGAGGACCTATAGTTACCTTGCAGTTTATAGAAACAGTGAATTAGATTACAAAAGCGTTTGTGTTCGACGACCACTCCCACCAGCCTTTTTGCTCTAAAGGCCTTCTCATCTGTTCCCTCTCCTCCTCTTATCATCTGAAGACTTGAGAGGCTTTTCCCCACAAATCTGTCTAATCTTTAAGGATTCTTCTCTCTTTCTTCTCTCCTTCAGGACTCCTAATGTGCCTTTTATCTATTCCTTACTCTCCCCCCTGCTCCAAATCTCATCTCTCACTCCTCTGAAAGTCTCCCACTCGCTCTGACCGTTTTTATATATACTTTCAAAAGTTGCGACCCTTTCCCACCTTTTTTCATCTCCTCTATTTGCTTCTCCGTCCCTGTTCGGACCTTTGATTGGCCCCGCCTGGCTCCTGCTCCATGGTGCGGATGATTTGGCAAGGAATTGCAGCGGTGGCTTTGCCTCCATTAACATTCTTCCAAGGGATATCCTTCCCTTCCAATGAGCGTGCCGAGCCTGATTGTAATCTTTGTTGCGTAATGAATCGACCTCTCGCTCTTTTTCTCCATCTTTTGCTCACACAATAAAGGTCCAGTTTTGGCACTTGGAAACGAGACTGGATTGGCAAGAACCAGGCTAGAGAGGAGCTTAAGGTCAAAGGTTAAGAGGACAGTGTGATCTCCTCCCGAGTATGTGAGAAAGTATTCTAACAAATAGAAATAATTTATAGGACATTTAGCGGATGCTTTTACACACAGCCTTAACAGAGTGAGCAGGTAGAACTTGTGATTTTTATGGGACAATCTTTGCAGCCACCACTCTATCTTTCCCTCCCTCTGGGCAAGAGAAAGAGCGGAAGTAGAGGGAATGAGAAAGAGGCTGAATGAAATGAAGCATGTAAGAGTGATAATCTGTTGTTTTCACGGAGATTGCAGGCATCAGTTATTTGTAATCACACTATTTCATTGGGTTTTTTTTGCTGGCTTGCATTTTATAATGGTCCATTTCACAATGGCTATTCAGAGCAGCATGAATGGGTTTAGCACTGCCAGACTTTGCGGTTCTATTAGACAGATGATGTTTTAAACATTGTACAGTGGGGTTTGGATTGTTGCAGGGGAGTCGGTTCTTTCTGTCCGCATTTAGAGTAACTCATGAATAGACACCAGAGTACAAGAACTAAGCAAATACTGTAAGAAACAGTGGTTTGGGGGCTAATGCAGATACCAATACAATACAGTTCATTCCTGACCTCGGAAATAGCAATCACCAAAATCTCAACTAAAGCTCCACTTGCTTGCTTGTTTTGAAGCTTTCGATCATCTTTCACAGTCGTCATCAGCAGGTGTAGTTTGTTCTGATGTCAAAGAATTAGAATATGCTCAAAAGCTCACAAGTGGAGCTTGATTTGAGATTTTTTTTGTCAACCTAATAACAATTTGTGGTTGATATTATTTTACATTTTGATATAAATGCACATCTTAAGCAGGGATCCGTCAATTTTGGTTTGCACATTTTTTTGTCTACAGTTTCTGTTGACTCAGGTCCTGCAGAGTATTATAAATATATTTGTTAAAAAATGTAATATAGGATATTATAAGACCAAAGCTGGATGTTTGATTCTGATACTGACAGTTTAAAAAGTTTAACAAACACACCATAACCAAACAACCCTGATACAAAGATTCTGTTTTTTTTAAAGAATTGTGACCAAGATACATACCGACCGGGACATTTCACAGTTCACATTTTACTTGTCGGAACTGTCTGGTGGACAAACTATGCGATGGTGACACAATTTGGCATTTCTGTAATGCAGTGTACACCAATATATCTGCAGTGAGCTAATATCTGTTGATATATCAGCCTGGCTGATTCAGTCTAGCTCTACAGTGCAAAAATTACTTTCTCAGTTACCTAAAACACTGCTTCCTGCATTTTGTACTGCATCTGTGTTTGCATATCAGCCAACATCTACAATGATATAGATATGTCTTTGATCAGCCAGTATTGGCTAATAATATTGATCTTCTAATTTAATGGTCTACTCCTATATGATGCATGTTTTTAAGTTTGCAGGTCATAGTGAGAGGAGAGTCTTCCTGGGAGTGAATGGATAGTGCTTTGTCACTACTTTAAGAGAATAGTGGCCATTTACTATGTAGACGATGGCACTATGCCAGATGATGATGCAGGCATCCTCGAATAGCTGAGGACAATGAATTGTCCTGGTCGATTCTGTGCAGATGAGACTCCTATCTCACAAGACACGGGGATGACAAAGATAGATGAAACAGGGGGAAAACTAAGGAGTCAAAGAGTGTGTGTGAGGGCTAAGCACGAGTATGTACCTGAATGCTCAAACAAGTGTGTTTGTGTGTGAGGAATGATGAAAAACAAGTGCGCAGGAATAAGAGCACTGATTGAATATTCTTGTCTCATAAGGACGAGTCTCACAAACGTTCTGTCTCCCTCTCTCTCTCTCTAGGTCTTCACAGTTGACTGATGAGAAGCCAGTAGGACTGCGGTTGGGCTACACCGACTGGCACAGGTAAACACAACTTCCTCGCTGCCTCTTCCTCAGTACTGACACACTGGAGATGTTTAGGAAAAGGTTTACTGCATGCTGTAGTTCAGTGGGAGGACTGCCAGTCTTTCAAGCAAGCATGTGCTGATGACTGCTCTTAAATTTTTTTAAGGAAGTAAGGAGGCAGCTGGTTTTTCCGCATGTGTTTATGTGCCCATGTGGATTAGAAGGTTGATAATACTTAAAGGGCCATGCTAATATTAATCTAAAACTGTAAAATAGAAGCCTATATATTTTAATTTGATTAAATCATTCATGAATCTTAACTGACAGTGACTGTCAGAAAGCACACATTACATTATTGGCCACTGTTCGGTACCATTAGACTTTTGTCATTGCAGGTTAATGTAACTTTAATTAAATCAGACTTTGACTTTGTCTCTATTGGTCCCCACATGCTAATAAATATTCAAGTCTTATCATAGGTACAGCATTCTTACTCATGCAGGCTTCTCTTGCCTTTAAAAATACCAGCACGCTTTCACTCAGTGCTATTTACATACATAAATTGGCTTATTGTTGAATAATTAACTAATTATTTTCATAAAACATAGCGCAATCTTATTTTGCTCATTATAGACTTGGAGCTTGGTGATCAGTTATTTTCTTTATATCTGTGCTGACTTCCCATGATGCTTTGTTTGTTTTTTGTTCCTCACACAGCTGTTCTGCCTCAGTCAAACTCTGTGTGAAATCGGCTCTCATCTTCTTACTTTCCAAAGAGCAACAATTAGAGGAAGGTCATATGAGTAATCAACAAACTGTGAACTGCATTTAGTTTTGTGGGTCATTTATCCTAATTTCAATTAACAGAAATATAGTGTACTGCTGTAATAATGTTCAAAGGGAAAATATCTTGCTTCCTTTAACACTTGACTCAGAGGCAGCATTTCCAAACCAGCCAGTGTATCATACTGTTAGCCATGTAGAGATGTTTGAACTCTGGATATGGTGAGAGAAGAAGAGAGAGATTCTGTAATCCCGTATTTTCGTGGCCAGATTAAAATCCCATGCCCCGGGTTGGGGGAGGGGTTGACTGTTCCTGTTGATGGGGTGGAGGGAGAGGCGGGGCGGATTAATGCCTACAGATCTGCCTCACGCACAGCTGTGTCACTGTGGGAGGGACTTGATGGGTGCTGAAGGGGAGGAGCCTGTTTTAGGTGACTCTTAACACTGGGATGTATTGGCTGCCTCTTTTGCTTTTCCTCTGGAGGTCAAGAAGGACACTAGCTTTTGCAGTTGGGTTGTGTTATGTTATACTGTAGTTTGAACACATTTTTTGACAAGTCTGCTTCTAAATGGCTAGTACTTGTTGCCTCCGTTGGTTAAGGGTGGAGTTAGGGTTAGCCAGTCAGAGGCAGAGTAGGGGGTAGGACTTGACGCTTGTGTCCGTCAAGTGAGAGTTGTCAAAAATCTGGGGAGGGGAAAAGATTACAGCTAGAACACTTGGTTTTTAGCCATGCTAGCGGCGTAGCTCTAGGGATGGCAATGTTGGTCTTTCAGTCAGTAGGTTTATTACGTTGGGCAAGACTGAAATATCTAAAAAAATATGGGATGTTTATTTATTTATTTTTTTACAACCATTCATTGTTCCCAGAAGATGAATGCTAAATAATTTGGTGATTCCATGACTTTTTATCTAAAGCCACAAACATGTCAAAGTTGTTACTTATCCAGTGAAATATCTCAACATCTACTAATGGATTGGCCGAAAATTAGATACATTGATGACATTGGTGATCCCCACTGGATGAATTGTAATCACTTTGGTGACCATCTGACTTTTAGCACCATCATCATTCCAACTTGTAATTTGTTAAATATTTTTGTTTATGATCAAATACCCACAAAACTAATGACACTCCTATCAGCTAGAGCTGTACTGGACAATTGTTAGCATGCTAACATGCTAAACTCAAATGGTGAATGTGGAAAACACACTTACTGAACATAAGCAGGTTAGCATGCTCATTTTGACCATGTTAGCATGCTGACGATAGCGTTCAGCTTAAAGCAACACTATGCCTACACTAAGTATAACCTCACAGAGCTGAGCTAGTATTGTTGTAGACTGCTGTTGCTATTTATTTCCACATAAAGCTTGATGAAAAGTGTTCATGCATATACTCTCTCTATGAAACCAAGGTTCCTACTAAGGAAGTTTTCCACCCAGTAGCTTGCCCAAAAGTATTTAAACTCAGGCATGGAGCAGCTTAATTTGCAGCCTAAAATGTGAATAATCCAGTCAGCACCTCATGTCTACTGATTTAGCGAGATGTAAGGTTGTAAGGGCACATTAATTTAAGGAGGAAGTGAGACCAAAGAAAAAATGAGAGAGAGAAAAAGCTCCCATTAGGCTGACACATGCTGCTGTAAGGACCGCTGTGGGAAAACGTACGAGCACAATCTGCACAAGCTGAGAGTTTCTGCATATTGCTGCAGCGGGGTGTCCAAACTATGAGCTGAGTGAATGAGAGAAAGGAGGAGGAAGAGAATGGGAATGTAAGGTCAGGCCCCCTTCAGTAACACTTACTTATGTAAGATTGCTTACATAATGACACATTCAAGTGTGTGTGTGTGTGTGTGTCTGTTTGGACAAGAAGGGGCAACTCTACTTTGGGTGGGGTTGGGAAAACAAGAGGTAGGGTACTCAAGCAAGCTCTCAGCAGGAGAGGATTGTGGGATTAAATGTGTGTGTGTGTGTGTGTGTGTGTGTGTGTGTGTGTGTGTGTGTGTGTGTGTGTGTGTGTGTGTTATCAACGGAGGGGAGGGGGGTAAGGGGTAGGAATGGAAGGTATTAAAGCCAGAGTGGAGGGAGGGGACTGACAAGCATTGAACTTATGTCCTCATCTGTGTATACGATCCAGCTTTATACCTCTCTGTCTCTTTCTGTGCCTGTCTTTCGGAACTCATCTTCACATCAGCCTCTTCCCTTTTTACAATTTCTCCCCCTCATCTCTCCTCCTCCTCTCCGCTCCTCTTTCCCTCTTCATCTCTTAATATCCCCTGATCTTAATCCCACTCTATTGTCGCTCTCTTTGTGTCTCTCATTCTGTCCTCAACCCCCCCCTCCCCCCCTTCTCCTCTGTACTCTCTCTATCTCCCTGTTTTTGGGAGTTTAGCGGGTCAGCAGTGCCAGACAAGACGATTGGAGGACAGAAGACATAGTTGCAGAACTGCTGGTGGTTTACTAGTGGTTAGCCTTAGCATACTTGTGGCAGCAGGGAGGAAGAAGGAGGGCTTGGCGATGGTCACGGCTATGGAGGATGCCTGTCCCAATGGGGTACGGGAGGAGGAGGAAGAGATGACGCCCCCGGGACAGCCTGGCATGGAGGGCCCCCCGGCCGTGCAGTCCACCCAGGAACCAGATACGTCTGGAGGTGAGGAAAGGAGGAGGAAGAGGTGGCATGTCACATATTTAGATAGCAGGGAGATACTGTAGCCTTTGATTTTTTGTTTCAAAATATGAGACAGAGGGATGGATGGAAGGGTTTTATGAAAGATGAATAATCAGAAGGCAGCAATGTTTTTCTGGTAACTACTACACATTGAAGTAGTTATATTTAAATTTAAATTATCGGACGATGTTTTAGAGCACTGGTTCCCAGCCTTTATTGTGTGATGTATCCCCACTGCTCTGTCAGATTAACTTCATTGTCATGTTCCAAAAGTGTTTAAATTGATTGTAAACTTGTTATTTAACATTATCACTTACATTAAACATGATGACCTTTGCATATAATTGAACCGTCAGTGTTAAGGTTGATTTGATCAAGTTTCCATTGGTACCACTACCACTTGGTGTTAGCAAAGTTGCTGGACATTTTAACCATTTATCCATGACTTAGCTATTTCAACCATTAAACATGTATCTGTTACTTGTAGCTATTTTACCTGTTTCTGTTAATTATGTAGCTATTTCAACCCTTCCCTTTGTCAATTACTTTTAACTAATGTTAACTACTAAACTGTTTATTAATTAGCTTAAAGTTTTATCTAACTATTTCATCAAGGTCTTTCCTATGTTCCCAGGGTGCTACATGTATGTACCCCAGATTTATACACACATAGTGGGAACATGACAAAGGCTCTCAGGGTCTATGTTCTCCAATTCTAGGGTTAGTGTTAAGGGGTTAGGGAACTTAGGATCCTGGAAACATAGATGTGATACCATTTCATTTGATCATATATTATCTGGAAGTTTTAGCTAACTATTTAAACTATTTAGCCATTACTTGTGGCTCTCTATTTCAACCCAAGCTATCTTTTAATACATTTATGCATTGCTTTCAGATAACTATATGAACCATTCTTCTTTTAGCTAACTATTTGACTATTAACTATTTATTCATTACAGTAGTAGTAGCAGTAGCTAACTACTTAGACCTTTTCTGCTCCCTTGCTAACTAGCTAGTTTTCATGCAGGCTCAATTGCAACAAGTAGTGTTCAAGTGTTTCAACTGATGCAATATATAGATTTTTTTTTTTTCTAATCACGATGTAATTTGTATTTTTTCAAATCCCTTTAGCTAGTCTACAATCTTTCCACATACCCCCTAGCAACTGCAGAAGTACGTCAATGGGTACAAGTTACCCCCTTTTGGAATCACTAATTGCTGTGTGAGTTGTGTATTTTCTCTGGAGGCACAGTTCAGTTCTATATATATTCAGAAAATACAGTGAAATGTACTTTGTTATGAGTGATGTTGTGCCAGTCAAACTGCTCCTGATCACTATCTTGTGAGCTAAAACAAAGAAAAACAATATCACCACATAGAATACAGGTTGCCAGGTCTTTTCTCGTGGGATTTGTGTCCCATTCCTTGAGAAACAGAGTTAGGAATACTTAAACGGGGACTCTCTGCATTGGCATTCACCACACACAGTGCTGGTAGGTGTACAGTACATACAGAGACAGTGGTAAGATGGTGAGAGAGACTGCACATAAACCAGAGTGCCATAGAGGGAAGAATTAAGTGCAGGTAAGCAGGGTGACTCATTATGTAAATAAATGAAGCAGCTGGAAATAAGTGCTCCACTGTATCTGTCCAGGGCTGTAATCTCTTAGCTTTTACAACTTCTTCTGGGCTGGTAGGTGGTTGTATCTCCGTCCCATATTTCATGGGATTATAGAGAATTTAGGTAGGAGGCTTTAGTTCATCTCCACTCTCTCACTGGATAGAAAAGCATCTCAAGGTTGCTTGTTAGGATGAGTAATGTACACACAAGTACACGTGGCAGGGGGGGTGGGGGATGGGCTGCGATGAGCAAACATTCCTGTGGTCAAGGACACAGTGACACAGAGCTGACCAAGTGGATAAAGGTCAACACGGAGAGCACAAAAACACAGATGTAAGGCAGGATCCAGCTGTGTGTTTATGTTGGGGTATTTCTGAAGTCAGGTGTGTTTAATTATGTTAGTGAGGTCAGTTAAAAAGTCTGGTCGAGTCTTTGTGCAAGTCTCTCTCATGTGCTCTCTTTCATGTCACAAAAACAGGGCAGCATTGCACATCTACTATTTTGAACATATGGAGAATTTGAAAACACATTATTCTCCAAATTTCAGGAGGGTGAACCGTGACTGCTTGTGAGTGAGTGACCGAGTGAGTGCAGTGCAGTCAAAGTGGTGGTTTGATGCTAGTTTATGTTTGCACATGGTAGTGTGTGTGGATGTGTTTACTACAATTATAGCTCTGCTCTGAGACTTTATGTTGATTCTAGCTTGTGAAACATAGTGTGGGGTCCCCACAGGAACTGGATATACTGTTTATACATTGCTATATATCTGAATTGTGTTTTTGATTGACTACTGTATTACTTAATGGGTATACAAGTTTAATAGTCAGCAGTGCTGTGTAGTTTGTAACCTCCCTCCCCTATTTGTCCTTCTTTAAGAGGATCATAAATATTTAAGGTTTGTTTTTTGCATGGAGCCTGCTGTTTATGCAGTCTATCTGTGCTCTGTGGTTATTAAGCCACAGTGAAGTCTTCTCTTTATTGTGAGATAAATTGTATTTTCACCAGTCTCCCTCTCCTCCTTCTTAATCATGTAGCTGCGTGATTTCTGTATGTATGATGAATGAGTGATGAATGATAAAACAATGACTCTGTCAGGCTCTAGTTTAACTGATGTGACAATTGTTGTGCTGCAAACCAGAAGAAGTATAATTTAAAGTGAGGCTCTAATCTAAAATTCAGAAATACATTCATTTTGGATGAAAAATACTACCCAACCCAAATGATGATAAATTCATACATGTGTCCTACAGTCTACAGTATGTCCAAAAACCCATACTGATATGTGAAATTATTACATGAACTCCTCTTGCACACAAGATATTACATTTGAAATGATGTTTTTGCAAATTATGCATTCAATTTCACATGTAAAATATCCGAAGCTGCATTTATCATGTGAATTTATCTTCATCTTTTTTTGTAAGGGAAAGTTGAGTCACGTTTTAAAAGTACACATTTCAAACACCATATGACACCACAAACAACAACAGTAGGGGCTTACTTTATGACATAGAACATGAGTCAAGGTTAACGATGATAATAGGCTGGTAGAACACAATACAGAGAAAACAGAGTGAATCAACAGTATACAAGTGCTGACTGGACATTATTACTACTCACAAGTGTATAATGACATGGAGAAACACTCCCTCGCACACACACATTCCCATGGCTTTAAGTGTCTTAAATGGGCTTACATGGGTGTTGAGACCCTGGCATTAGGGAGTTAGCTGGCTGATACATAGAGTCCACACCACTCCCTCTCTCTGTTTGTGTGCACAGAATACAAGACTCAACAGAGTTCATTTGTTACGATTCTTTCTAACAACTGAGAAAGTTATTAGGAGTTTTATCACTGGACCTTTTCCACACTGAACATATGCAGTTGTACTCATTCTGCGCAGACCACTGTACCTCCAGATAGAGCTTTAATTTGATATTTTGGGGGCCCAGCTGTGTGACTGGTGTAAGCATAAATAGGCTCCATATGAAGAGAGTCAATGGACTACAAACAAGGCCAATAGAGGTCTCAAGTTTCCTGTTTTTGGAACTTCTAACATCAATATGTCATTTTTATATGATGTGTCACTTAATCTGAAGCATTTTTGGCCTAGTTTTGCAGTAATTAAGTAACGTGAAAGTTTCACAAAGTAGCTTATGGATTGCAGCCACTGATAGCAGTTGCTGTTTCATGGTGCTATCTGCCCTGTCTCAAGGTCCAATTCACAAAACATATTGCGCTAATAGGCTAATATAGTAATAGCACAAACACGCCCATAAAGTTTTGCATTTGAGTCTGATTTGCCCTTGTTTTGTGTCTGTTAAATGTTTTATCTGTAGTTTTGTGTAGTGGTCCCATTAATAAAATGTAGGCTACTGGAGTAGCACATCACATGACATGGTTTGGCAACATTTGACAAAATTGTTTTTTTAATGCAGCTGCAAGAGAAAAACTTTCCTCTCATATCTTAACATGTTTGATTTGAACATATTCTGATTCCAACTATTCTGATTATTTATTAATTCCCCCTGCTCTTTCATTCATTTCTGGCTGCGGGATGTCCCTCTTTTTTTCTATGACTCACTCTGGAGTGATTGTTAATCGGGGTGCTTTAACTGTGTGCTCTCCCTCTGAGGCGCATGGAGAGCTGTTTTCTCTACTCTGCTGTCTGCTCGACCGTTACAGTGCGTGATCATCTCTGCTTCTTACAGCAGCAGGTTTTATGTTGCTTTCCAGTTATATTCGGTGGTGCATATCACATATTGTCTGTGCCATCTGTGCACATATGATGTAGCCTACTGTGATGCGCTATTACTTTGCCTAGCTACAATCTCTGCTGTCATGATCACTGGGAAGTCAAGGTGTGGCAACCCTTATAAATGCACTTCAGCTACCACCAACTCTCTGAAGATGCTAATAATTTCACTCTACTGGCTGTTAGGGCTGGTGATTGTGAATAGGACTTTTTTTGCAGTTAGGATCATTTGCATAGAGAGAGGGCCAATTTTGCCCTAAATGAATGCATATAATCCAATTTAAATACATGGAACTTACACCAGAGCATCGAGACGCTATTTGCTTGGAAGCGCACTTAAGGGTGCATTTCAGCCTTTTTGGGTGCTTTGAGAATTACAACACTGTTTCTTTTTGTCTTACTTGTAAAGGTTTAGTGGCTGCAAAAGCTGCGCAAACCCTCTTGTGAATTCACCCCTCAGTGTGTACTTCTCTCCCTCTCAGCTGCTGCTGTATCTTTAACACTGTTATGTGTGTGTGTTTATGCTTTTGTATGACTTTCATGCCTGGCTAACTCTCTCTCTCTCTCTCTCTCTCTCTCTCTCTCTTCCCCCCCCCCCCATCTTTGTCTCTTCCATCCAGCCA
>NC_060158.1:19151639-19215387 GCF_021292245.1 Micropterus dolomieu | reverse complement strand
TGTCTCGCTCTCTCTCTCTCTCTCTCTCTCTCTCTCTCTCTCTCTCTCTCTCTCTCTCTCTCTCTCTCTCTCTCTTTCTTCCCCCCCCCCATCTTTGTCTCTTCCATCCAGCCATGCAGCAGGTGTTGGATAATCTGGGTGAGCTTCCCACCTCCACGGGTGCCAAAGACATCGACCTGCTCTTCCTGCGCGGCATCATGGAAAGTCCCATTGTACGCTCCCTGGCTAAGGTAGCACACATACATAGCTCGGGGTGAGGAGCAGCAAGCAGACTAACCGCTAGGCAGCTCCGAGCCCCCTCACCCTCACTGCTCCTAGCAGTGCTTTGCTTGCTGTGGCTGAGTTGCTGAAGTACAGTAAGGCTTTGACTAACACATAGTGCACAGTGCATCACACACAGAGGGACTGTACAAATGCATACATAATGTCAGTAACCAAGTCACTTCCTATTCCTTTTCTTTTACTGACAGTGCATACATTGCAACCTCTCTGCACACAAACCGTTCTAACATGCATCTTCACTGCTGTAGGAAGTCATTTTCCACAATTTAACTGCTCCCTGTAGGGCTGAAACTTGTAGAGATGACAGTTGACTAAACATAAACAAACAACCCTTTGACTTTTAACATCTTGCTTATAGACCAAAATAATCCTACAGTAAGTCAGCCCTTACCTATATGTAGAATGTCTGCATTCACTACTGCGCAACAAAAGTCACTTTACGTAATTCATTCACACATCCAAATATACTAACATAACAGTCATAAGAGATCAAAACACAACTATTGTCTCTCCATCTGCCCTCCCTGAGCTTCTCTGTCTCCCCCAGGCTCACGAACAGCTGGAGGAAGTGAAGCTGGAGGCAGTGCAGGACAACAATGTGGAGCTGGTGACGGAGATCCTGGGCGACATCAGCAATCTCAAGGTTAAAGATGACAGCGCGGCCGAACTGTCCAGGATTCTTAAGGAGCCACACTTTCAGGTGAGGCGGAGCAAACACTCAATCTGCACACACAGGTAAAGGTAAAACAGGCATGATTACTGGACGCAATTGTCCTGCCAGTGGATTGAATATTTACACAGTTCGGGAAGTAATTTACAGGTAACAGTTTTGTAATACTGGCACCTATAAAACACTTTTTATTCACTATATTTTGCAACTTCTTTGCTTTCAACATCACTGACATTGCTGATGACAGTAATTCAACCTATAGCCATCTCACAATAGCTTTTTAAATTATGAGTGTAGTAGCCTACCTTTTTTGGAACAAAATTAATGCCAGAATTCAGATATTAATGATATTTTTTCATTCAGAAGTTTATAGTAGACCGAACCTAGCGTTGCAATTTGTTGACTGTAGTTACAGTAGCACAGAGATGATGTTTTGGATCCCGTCCTCGTGCATCAGGGGAACATTAACTTTATCCTTGGACCTACCAGGGGTTTACACAGGCTGGACCAATAGGAGTTAGACCTCTGAGCCAAGCAAAGCCTCTGCACCAATCAACTCCCTTTGTGCTGTAAGCAGAAGGATAAGACCCTTTTGACCTACTGAGAGAGGGGGGGGGGGAAATGAGGTAAATGGATATTACATCACATATTGACTGTGTGAGTTTACAGGCTTGTTTTCTTTACCAAGAAAGTGTCTAATAGTTGGAAAGACATTTTAAAAAGTGGTGCTGGTAGCGTCTAAAAAAAAAGGCTTGGATGCATGTTGGAGGATGGGTAGTCTGCAAACCAAGAATTAATTGATTAGATTTCGTGGTGGTAATCCATATTTGGGATTTGAGCCATGGGATGATTAGTTTTGCACTGAGCCTATATAACTTTTGCTAAACAGTGCCCACTGTGGCCACAAGTGACAATTACAGGATAAAGCTAAATGCTAAAACAGCATAACGGTCCGCAAACTAACTCAGTAATTTTATTTACACAGCATTATTTTTCTTAGGTTAGCTACCATTATCCGCCATATGCTACTGGTCATACCAGACCAAGTAAGCCTGTAAATGCAAAATCAGTGTATTTAATTGATCAATGGTGCATTTTATTGCAAAATAATTCTACTTTTCATTTGTAAGAGGATGATTGTGCTTATTCATCTTTCAGATGTTACACAGTTCCTATCCCTTTAAGCATCACTTCGCACTCTGTCCTCCTCTCTTTCTTTCAGTCTCTTCTGGAGGCACATGACATGGTGGCCTCTAAGTGCTACGAAGTCCCGCCCCCGACTGAGACGGCCAATGATGCGGCGGTGAACAGCGCTCTGATGCAGGCTGATGCTGTGCGCATGATTGGCATCCGAAAGAAGGCCGGAGAGCCACTGGTGAGCAGAGCAAGACAATCTGAGTGTGCATTTTGGGATGTGTGTGTGTGTGTGTGTGAGAATGTGGATATCGCTGGATGGGAGCAGTTGAATGAAACGGGGTGTGTGGATCATAAGACAAAAATATGTCCTCTCCGTCCTCTCAGGGCGTGACATTTCGCGTAGAGAAAGACGACCTGGTCATTGCTAGGATCCTTCACGGCGGCATGATTGACAGACAGGGTCTGCTCCACGTGG
Source organism: Micropterus dolomieu (assembly GCF_021292245.1). Lineage (NCBI taxonomy): Eukaryota > Metazoa > Chordata > Actinopteri > Centrarchiformes > Centrarchidae > Micropterus > Micropterus dolomieu. The sequence goes on along the minus strand of NC_060158.1, from coordinate 19,212,823 downwards.
GCGACATCATAAAGGAGGTGAACGGGAAGGATGTAGGCAACAACCCCACCGAGCTGCAGGAGATGCTCAAAGACTGCAGCGGAGGGATCACACTGAAAATACTCCCGAGCTACCGAGACGCTCCTGCACCTCCACAGGTGGAAATACACATACAGAAATGTCAAATGAAATGATAATGTAAACACAAACACGCACACTTATGTAATGAGTGGCAGATGTTGGCCAGTGGTACACGGCTGGTGATCTGTCCTGCAGCCCTCCCACAATCCCCTGCACAGGAATGTGAACCCTGTGAGCCCTATTAATAACACTCCATATGCTTTCTAGGTCACACTAGTTGTTTCTGTCTCTTACACACACTCCAAACACACATGCTTCCTGTAATCTCATGCTCCCTCACATGGAAAGTAGTCATTTATGATATTTTTAGATATTTTCCCTCATGCATGTACTACAAATTATCCAGTTATGGCTCCTGAGTAAAAATATTCTGAAGGTATTGTGCATCCTGAAGTTTATGGACATAAACTTGGAAATGCATATAATGCTTAATTGAATGAATGGCAGTAAAACTGAATGAGACATAATACAAAATCACATCGTGCTCTGTGGCTCAGGGCAGTGCTACACAGTATATTTTACTGGCTTGTTTTATTGCTTCCTCTGGCTGCTTGTTTAATCTAATACACTGGCCAGAGCACTTAGCCTTCCTGGCAAAAGCCTCCACCATTGGCGCAGCGTGAACAGCTGTGTTGGGTGCAGTGCGGGATGTTAGACGTAATGGGTGTGAATGAGCCACTGTTTCTGTGTCACTGTGTGAGACAGCATGCTGAGCTTAAGTCTTTTGTTTTTCTAATATGTGCATTTCTGTGTGCCTCATCCGCAACCTTCTTGTCTTTTCCTTAATTTTTTTTTTTTAAACGAGGAAAACTCTCCTACGACCACAAACCCTCAAATAAGTATGAATTCATTCCTGCAAAGACTCAAAGTTGTGCATGTGTTTGTCATAGGTGTATGTGCGGCCGTACTTTGACTACAACCCAGCCAATGACAACCTGATCCCGTGTCGAGAGGCGGGGATGGCCTTCAAGAAAGGCGACATCCTTCAGATTGTCAACAGAGAGGACCCCAACTGGTGGCAGGTGAGCTTTCATCCTCTTCTTTCCTTTGATAGTCCGTCATTAAAAATCACAGGCATGTAAAGATTTCAAGACTTTATTTAAGTGATCTGTAATCTGTGCCAGGCATGCCAAGTGGTCGGTGGAGCTACAGGACTGATACCCAGTCAGTTCTTAGAAGAGAAGAGGAAAGCCTTTGTCCCTCGAGACTTTGATGGATCAGGTATGTCGGTGTGTGCATTTGGTTAGAGTTAAAACATCCAAAAGTGTCTGTTTCTCTCTTTAGCAATGCTGTTGTTGAAACATGGATTGGCCTAAAGTCTGTCAACTGGTTGGCTGCCAGACCTTTTGTCACTTTTTGCTTTTAGCAGTGACAACAGGCAAGAAGGCCAGGGTAGCCAATGTTTCAAACACTTGGAAAATGGTCCACACCTGCCCCCTTCTGGCCAAATGCTATAATTGCACAAATATGCAAGCGCAGAAATGTTCCACTTTTTTGTAGGGATCCTTTGTGGAACCATAGCTGGAAAAAAGAAGAAGAAGATGATGTATCTGACGGCCAAGAATGCAGGTTAGAAGACTTATCATGTTTTTGATTTTTATCTGACATCTTAAGTATCTTTTTATTCACTGGATAATAATCGTGCATGTGTTTTAAACAGAGTTTGACAGACATGAGCTGCAGATCTATGAGGAAGTGGCAAAGGTGCCAGCATTCCAGAGAAAGACGCTGGTCCTGATAGGTGCTCAGGGCGTGGGCCGACGCAGCCTGAAGAACAGACTGATGGTGCTCCATCCCACGCGCTTTGGCACCACTATACCATGTATGTCATGCTTGGTTTTGGTATGTATTTCTAAATTCTGTCACACCCTAACACACAAAAAAGACTGAACTTTTAAACTGTTCTGCCAGACACTTCACGGCGGCCCCGGGACGATGAGCTGGTGGGCAACTCCTACCACTTCACTTCAAGGACAGAGATGGAGGTGGACGTGAAGGCCGGCAGGTTCCTGGAGCACGGCGAGTACGACGGTAACCTTTATGGCACCAAGATTGAGTCCATCCATGAGGTGGTGGCCACAGGACGCACCTGCATCCTGGATGTCAACCCTCAGGTAAGATCAGGGTTGTTTTTTTTTTTTGAAAGGGTAAAAGTTTTAAAGAGGGTTTATGAAATACGTCTACACATATTTCACAGTCTTGAGGGTCTGTTCAGGGAGAACATTTGGCAGCATTGTCAGGTGTTAAGTTATAAACATGAGAGTAATCAAATCCAGTTGCCCTTGACATAAACATGAGAGGTTGGTTGGGCAATTAGAAAAATTTCAAAGTGAAATCTTTTCAAAGTTTTACAAAATTATTATTGAATTCTTTGTGTCATGGCTGTGTCTCTCCTCTCCTCAGGCTCTGAAGGTACTGAAAACTGCGGAGTTCATGCCTTACGTGGTGTTCATTGCAGCGCCCGATTTTGAGACTCTGAAGGGCATGCACAAAGCTGTGGTGGACGCAGGCATCACCACTAAGCAACTCACGGTAGGTTAACGACTCCCATGCACCATTACCCACACTGAGCCATCCAAAAAGAAAATCAGACATGTGAAGGCCTGATTATACATTCACACATCCATATCCCCAAGAGGTGATGACCAAGAGGCATCATAATCAAGTGAACTTTAAAGTTATCAGTACCACACTGTAAACATACTCATTTACAAGTAAAAGTCCTACATACAAAGTAAAACTAGCAGATAAAGTAGCAAAATTGACAAAGTATTAGAAGTAAAAGCAAAATTACTCTTTTGCTTGCTCCTTTCACAGTTTATTATATTATTAGATCATTATGACTGATACATTAACATGGATTTGCATAACAACAGAAACCATTGTAATGTTTCTATGTAAAATTATACAGTTTTTCTCAATTGCTTAAACACATTTCTTAATAATGCCTCTTTCTCTTGAAATTTTAAACACGAATCCACAACTTCTCACCCAACATCCAGGTCAAAATGAAGCTCTCCACTCAAAACCATTCAATCTTGCTGAAAACCCAAACTCAGACATAACACACAAGCCTTCAGAAACACACACACTACAACACAGTTTAACACTGGTGAAACAAATTCAAAACAATAGTACAAAAACTGGTTATTAGTAATGTTGCGTGTGGTTCTCCCCCTCAAAAACCTTTTCACATGATGAACACAACAAAAGACATAGCAAATGTAAACATTTGCACTTTTTTTATTCCTTAGTGTAATGTACAGTACTACACACCAAACAACAACTTATTCTGCCCCAGCATCCTGCCTTTGGTCTGGGACAGGCCAGAGATTCTTGTTCTCCAACTCCTGCGCCACCTCTTACCTCTCTCCATACTGCTCTTCCTCCTCCTCATCTCTGGTGTCCTACACCTCTTCCTTCAGATTTCTCTGGGTCCATTTTTTGCAAAACTGAATGAACTGACTGGCCCTTTAATCTATTTATTGAAGGTTCTGATAGGTGTGTTCAAATTTTGACTGTATTGTTTCCACCTGGGTAGTTTTGTGCTAACTGAGCTCAACCTGTGCTGATTGAGTGAACAATATTGAATGTCAGTGCTTTCTCAATGACTACATGGTGTAGGCAATGAGAAATGAAGGGATATGGGTGTACTTATTGAAAAATGGTGTTATGGTTTTGAAATTTTATTTCAAAAGTCTGCTTATAGTGTTTAAGCAACTGAGGAAAAACTGTAATCTAGAGAAGTCGTTATCAAACTTTTTCCCCTTTCAAAAGCTGAAAAAAATACATGTCCGTAAAAGGATTGAATTCTTTTCAATCATTAACAATATTGGGGGAGAAAAGAAATGATTCAGGTCAGCACGATAGCATCAGAAAAATTTATTTTTTCATTTCCCTACATAAATCATGCATCATTCAACTTATACTCCACATTTTTCCCCTGGTCATTCACGCCCTGCATTGGTTCTATGCCCCCAATTTTGAAAACCGCTGATCTAGAGGACTGTTATTTTTTTCATTACAATATCTTCCGAAATGTACTGGCATAGAAATATAAAGCTGTTTCTTTTTTTTTCCTTCTGGAGATGCAAAATGCCTCAAGAAAGCAACTCAAATCCAATACTCAACATCTCCTTTCTTCAGTAAGCTTTTATTGGCCCACCTGCCTGCTGACTCCTTCAATGACTTTGAGCACTAATTCTCATGCGTGTAGGGTATCTCGCGTCTATAGCTTGTATAGGTTTCCACAACTCACCTGTCCTTGGTGTGTTGGCAGGATGTGGACCTGAGGAAGACGGTGGATGAGAGTGCCCGGATCCAGAGGGCTTACAGCCACTACTTTGACCTGACCATCATCAACGACAACCTGGACAAGGCCTTCGAGACGTTACAGGCTGCCGTGGACAAACTGTGCAGTGAACCCCAGTGGGTCCCGGTGAACTGGGTGTACTGAGAACCAGCTACAGTCTGAGCGGGCCACACAGTGATCCACCAGCATGTGTGTGTGTGTGTGTGTGTGTTTCTGACCACAAAGGCCAAAGAGGATAAGAGGGCAGAGATACTAAATAGTAATTAAAAAAACATCTCTAATTGCTCTTCCTCCTTTTGGGCCTGCACGCCATGCAACTTTTTTTCTACTCAGAACTCAAAGGGAAAGAGTGCTTATTTATTTTATAACTTTTTATGAAAGATCTTTCTATTCAATGTGGAATTCCAGTGAGAATGAAACAAAGAAAATTTGGTCACATTACATGGACCATATTTTTACATTAATTTATTGTCTTAGTTACACGTCTTATTTTGTTGTCATTTCCCTTGATTTTAAGTGTTTTTGACAGTTTTTCTTCATGGACACCCAGGATTTATGATCACCATCCGAGCTTCCGATATAAAGACAAGGAAAGGAGATGGATTGGAGGATCTTTGAGCGGTCATCGTCCAAGAAACCTGTCAGGGTCACACATCATCGCTATGTCTGAGCAACCTGTGTAGCTGTTTTATTTTCACTTCCATGCAACTTTAGTGTTTTGAAGTAGCTGCCCCTAAACTCTTCTGTCAGTGTCCTCCACAGGATCAACTGGGCAGAAATAAAGACGTTAGAAGGCCCGTTTGTGCACAACTCCTCCAGTATGTACAAGACAAACAACTTTATAATGTACTTTTCCAAGATCAAACACTGTCCGTTATTTTTGTCCAGTCTTGTGTACTTATACTAAGTTATTCATCAGTGTGGTGATTTATAGTGTAGTGTTTGTCACACGTGATCCTTTTGATTTTTTATAATCCTGTTATCAGCCTGTCTGTCTGGAGTATGACCATCAACACTGTCATCTTTACTGTCTTGTAAACCAATTTGTTAATGTTTTATATATGTGAATGTGGCACAAACTCACTCCCTCCGTATGGTCCTAATCTTCAGTGTTGCAGTATGCCAAAGCCCTGATCATACTCCAAATAAAGTTTATAAATGTTGAATCTGATTGGTATTTCAACTACAGGTTATAATATAAATGTATAATTTAACAAATGACGTTGGGTGGTAAATGCATCTAGCAGAGCAAAAGGTGAAACTAGTACAAGTTTGTCTTAAACTTTGTAAATCACGTAAACATATTTCAAACAATGCCATTTAAAGTGTTCTGAAACCTGTCTTGAACTTCAGGAAATACATTTAAAACCCTGATGAATTACCTTCAAGTTTTAGAGAATGAGCCCGACTGCCTGTTGAAATGGTTTCACATCAACCTCATGTCCAGAGATTTGTTTTTACATTTTAACTGCAAAGTTATGACAAATAAACTTTAATAAACCTCACCAAGTGTCACATCTATCATTTTAATGTATAGGTTACTTTACAAGATAAATTACTGGCAATTACTGACATAAAGCTGGGTATCAAATCTCAGTTGCCTACTTTGTTATATAGACATGTCTGTGGCACCAAGTGTAGAAAACTATCAAGTAATTAAACGCTTGGTCAGGTTCTTAGTCTTTGTTATTCATTGTCTCAGATTTCAATAATATTTTTGCATATTTTACACTGTATTTTATTTAAGCCAAGTCCTTGTTTGGCCGCTTGTGTTTAGGAAACATTTAAGGAGATTGGATTCTTTTTATAAATTAAAACACTTAAGGGTTTATGTTTGCTTTCCTTTAAAAAGAAGGTACAAAAAGGATTATTTTGCTAGTTTTTGAAATGAGACGAGGATGGTTCCAATGAAAACTGTAACAGAGTAACCTGGACATTATTTCTGGAAGAGTTGTTTTGCTTTGAGCACCACCCAATGAATTCCATTCCTCTCCAGGGGCCTTCTTCACAGCAGACATCTTGATTCGTCATAGTAGTAAAAACACAGGTGTTACTAATAACATTAACAATGGTTCCTCAAGTGTTTTCTGTGAAAAACATTGTCCAAGAAATATACTATATGGACGAAAGTACTGGGACACCCTTTGTAGCTCTAACAGCTACCACTCTTATGGGAAGGCTTTCTTTCCCAGAAGAGTGGTAGCTGGTAGATTTTGGAGTGTGTCTGTGGGAATTATTGCCAATTCATCCACAAGAGCATTTGTGAGGTCAGACACTAATGTTGGACAAGAGGGCCCTGCTTGCACAGGGTTGTCCACATACTTTTGTCCATATAGTTAACCTTGAAACCTGGACAAATAAAGCCAAACCTAACTGCATGGCTACAGACCACAAGAAGTAACTGAGAACATTTGTAACTTGGGTGAGCTGACCCTTCAATAATTTTAAACCTAATCGCAAAGAAATCATTGTGTGGTTATATTTAAAAAGGCGTGACTTTGCCTCAATTCCTTTTTGATGCCGGACAGAGGGTTACAGATTATCTGATAAAGTGGTCAATAACAACTACGTAGTCATTAATGCAGCAGCACAAGTCCTTCCTAATGTGCATTTTTCATTTGTATATGTGCTAATATGCCTGACAGACACTGCAGTATATCATTTTGTAAGGGCAAAATGTCCAATAATGATTTACATTTATATTGGACTGATTTAAACTGACATTTTGTTTTGTGATAGTCGACTAGGCTAACCTATGAATGATAAAAAAAAAAAATTTAAAAAAAAACTGTCATTCCAGTGTTAATTATTTCATACTAATACGCCCAGCTGACCTGGAAAATCACAAACCACTTTCCTTAATTACCATTTTCCAAGTAAATGTACATTGCCATAACGCGACGTCATCATACATCTGTTTTACTTGCAGTGGAAAGTAAGCCACTATAAGTGACACAGCACATAGGCCTGTTCACAGAGAACGTTTTGACATATCACAGTAGGAAAAGCACAGGCGTAAATAGAAAAATAAATAATGGATTAATACCATTCAGCTGCTTCAGTTTCGCAGTCCGGGTACGTGAACGCTGCCTTACTGTCACGGCTTTCTAGGACACTTGAATATAACGCCACCTTTGTTAATGCTTTTGGTAACACCTGTGCTTTTACTACATCTGATAAGTGAAAACGTCTGGTGTAAAAAGACATTTTGCAAACTGTTTCAGTCTGAGCATAAAACGTCACATTGTGAAAATTCTTGGAACAGAAAAGTTACAACAGGAAATCTTTTTTAAACATTTTTATTAATTAACGCAACTTACAGTCAAGCCAAAGAGTGAACTATATTAAGTGATACATATTCACATTATGTCCTAACAGGGTTTACAGCATATCTTGTGTTCTGTAAGCATACTTGTTAACAAAAATAAGGAAATGTAAAATAGAAATCAAAGCTTACAACTTTACAATAACAACAACAACAACAACAACAACAAGGAGCTTAGCAGTGGATGTGAACAAATTAAATGAGCAACATAAAGACCCTCACCAGAACAGGAATGACAGCAAATTCAGTTTTGGCATGTCGTGGTTTAAATAAGGGAGACGAAAGAGAGAGAGAAAAAAAAACAACTCAAAACTGAGCTCAAAATGACACAAATGATGGGAGGTTTGAATTCACACAGCTGTGCAGGGCTGCCTTTGCCAAGAGACTTTGGTCACTTTGCTTCTCCATCATGGCTTACAATGAAAAAATAAAATAAAAAGCACAATGTATAAAATGAAAATGGCCAATGAGGGAAAGAAACATCAAGAACAACGGAGTGTCCTGGAATCAGTTCTATGTATGAATGAATAGGGGACTATATTTTATATTTCTCAAGAATCTACAGATGATTGTCTGTTTTCCTTCAATGAGCAAGAAAATCAAAAAAAGGTTTTGCAGGTGACTACAACTCCAGGACAGCCCCTACATTCATAGGAGGTAGATAACATGGCAACGACACAAATTCTTCACAAATAAAAAATAAAATAAAAACTGTGTCTGAACAGGAATCGAGCTCTCCGTCAAGTCTGTGAAATTGTAGTGCATAATTTGTTCAACTTTTAAGGCCAAATAGGAACCTCACGTGTAGATCTAAGGCTATTTTAAGACAAAGGTGCCGGGGGAGGGGGGTGTTTGGGACAGGGACACAGAAAGCAGATACAGCCCTTTCACGACAATACCTGAGTCAACAGTCGTGTTATAACACAGAGTCTCGCAGGATGCTTGGTGCACGTCAACTCCTCGTCAGCTAAACCCGATATTTTTGGCTACACAGACAGAGAATATGTGAAAAAAAAAAAAAAAAAAAAAAAAAGACAGAGCACAGAAATGACGTGGCTACAACTGAGAAATATTCTGATGAGATTTCCGTATAAATTGCATAAATGACACATCATCGTTTGGCCACAAGATGTAACATACTCCTTTTGTTACAACAGAACTCGATCGGATTTACTGGTTGTGGCATGTGCACAGCCTGTAGTGACATTCAAACCTCCCAAAAGGGGAAAATTAAAAAATGTATTGGACAATATGAAGTACACTACAGAAAAAAAATAAGTCAATGCAGCATATATCAGGCTTATGAGGTACTTCATGAATATATATAGATATATCAACCTTTTTAGAAAAGCTCTTCAAAGTCATATTATTCCTTATAATTCCTATTGATAGCATAAAATACCTCGTCAGTTATTTTACTTTCTGCCCAACCTCAGGTGGGCAATTTTTTTGAGACTGCTTTGAAAGTGCAAAACACAAATACTGATCGTTCTATGCAGCATCTACACGCAAGGATGCATGATAATTAAAAATTGATTTTTTTTTGTCAAACCTTTATGTTGAAAAGGACTCACAAACCCAATGTTGGGGCCGATGGAGAAGAGAGAGCGATCCGACAAAAGGCACACAAAACGACTACAAACACACTGGATGTTTTCAGTTTAGATTAAATTACAATAAACTGTAGTTAATTTCCACACATGTACCTTTTTTGTTGAAGTTTACAATGATCTGAGACATTGTAAAGTATGTTCAAATGTGTATATTCCCTTTGTAAATTGTCGCATGCAAAACTATATCTTACACCCTTAACAAAAATGGCGTGGAGTCCGGCTAATCGTAAGAGAAGCGTTTATGAACCAAAAAGAAGACAGGGACATGCGTCCTGATTTTATTGCAGTACTGGGTTAACACGGAAGAGAAATGTAAGCATTTGATCACGTGGAGTGGCTCTATCCAGTATGAAACCTTAATATTTCAACATTCGGGTGAAACAAAAACACAAAAGGCTGGTTCTAAATGTTGAGACATAGTATTGTCCTGCTGACAAAAAGTCCAAAATGTCTATTGAGTGTTGTCTCGACCTGCGTCGAGACGACAGACTGGTGTAGAGACAAACAAATTACCAACAGTCCACAGCCCACACGCCAACGTTATTGCTGAATATACATCTTTCTGACAAACCTTCGCCGCCCTCTACAAAACATTCCTCAATATCGCCGACATTTTACTAGAATATGAACACACTGTCAGAGTGAATAGCAATTACTGTATGATGGCACGTTGGTCGATATATGATCCGGTCATGATTACAGTTTATTTCACCACATGAATGAGTCCTAGATTGTGCTGGGTTGCTTTTTTCACTGTCTTTTGAAAAAAAATGAAGGACTCACATGAAACAATGAGACTCCCAATTCCAAAAATTTGGTCCCCTACAATGTAACCAACTACAGCAACCAACCAGTCATACACGATTACTTGGTTTTCCATTTATTAAGGTTAAAGAAAAGAACAGTGCTCTCACACGATATTGGCTTGCCTTGGTTTGGTCACAACAATTTTTGATTTTTGTTACCACTGTTATAAATTAGTGCTAATATTAGCTAGCACCTGACACTGCTCTGAGGTAGTTTTTTTCTAAGTTGGTAAATAAAAAGCCAAGTCATTCTGAGGACTAGAAATGCTTAGAAAATACAAAAATACCCACATGAGTCTCAGCTGGATGGCATTGGTTTGGTGAAGCTTGATTCAGTTCTCCACAGTTATGGTCAAATGAACTACTACAGCCCCATGCTTAACCCCAACTGTTCACCGGTCGCAGCTGCGTCGTGTTCTGGCTCAGTTGCGGTTGCCAGAGACTATTGGTTCCCATTCCCACCAGATTTCTCTGCTCTGGTATTCGGTCTATTTTTGCCAGAGCAGCTTGTGTCTCTGAATTACCAAAAATTGTCACAAAAGAAAACACAAGGATAAGACGGCATGCTGTGTGCCCTAATTAAAATGAGCTACAGCTACAAAGTATTTACCACATTGACCCTAAATGAGCAGCAAATGTCTATAGCCATGCTATCATTATGTCACCATCTTAGTTTAGTGTGTTAGCATGCTAACATTTGATAATTAACACTTCATACAACACTAAGTACAGCTGAGGTGGATAGAAATGTCATTAGTTTTGCTTAAGTATTGGACACATAAAAAATTTTACTCGATAATGGTACATGACGAAAAGTCACCAGAATCATCAGGACTCATTGTCCGGGAACCAAGAATGATTGTATAAAAAACTTTGTGCCAATCCATTTAGTCGATGTTGAGACATTTTACTAAACAAATGAAAGCCTACTGCCTGCTGGTGGCACTAGAGGAAAGATCAGGGGATCACCATCAAATAGTTGCTTAGATATTTAAGTCGAGACCAACCTAACCAACATTGATATCCGTACAGCCGCTTTAGCGTTGCTAAAAATGTCCGCAACTCTTAACAACAACGTAAACGTGGCTGCTGAAGAACAGTTTGAAGACGCTTCAAAAACTAAAACGCCAGGGGACACTGAAACCAAGACCAGACGTGACAACTAAAATGCGGCGTAGCTGCTTGCGGTGGACATGAGGCGTAATGGTTCTTTCCTCGGGTCTCCCAATGCCCCATTTGAATTTTTACTCAATAACTCAGCCTTAACAATAACAATAATATAGGCAAACTTTAACTGCAAGACCTTGTGGTTACCACACCAGTGTCACATGGCTTCAGGTAATTGGGTGGACATTGGCATGATAAAGACTGACTGGCAAGGACAATGTGATGCTTTAGAAAAGTTGTATCTAGGAATTGGAACAGGAAAATAATGTTAGCTGGATCTGAGTGCCGTGTGAAATCATAAATGATACTTTTTAAATCTGGAAAAAGGGCTGCGTAGAAATACAATCACCAAAAGTTAGAAACACAAGCAACGTTCAAACAAAACCTTAGCTTCTTTGCTTTCAAGTGGCACTGCGCTAATGAGTTAGTGAGCTGAAATCTGTTGGGCAAAGCCAAAAATCTAACGGCAAACAAGATCACACACCAAAGCAACCATCATATATACACACATAGCTCTTATGTTACAGCACCTCACAAGCATGACGCCAGAACAGAAAAGATGACTAGCCTTTGCACCAGTGTGACACATTTATCTCCTAAAACTACAGTAGCCAACATCCAGAGAAAGACATCTCAGCTGTAGACTTGTATATCTCCTGTAAATCAGTGAAAATATTAACGATATCAGCGGTGATGTGAGCGATATCTAAAATTGATGATATCAAAGAAGAAAACATAATACTTTCTGCAATTATCAAAGTCTTTAAATAGGAGAAATCAGAAAAGAAAAAGAAAAGGCTGTACACAAGAAGCAAACATGCGTATAGATATACTGGATGGAAAGCCTATACAACATTACAAACCACGCAGGCGCCAAGTACATTCATTGTTATTATTTGGATCTAGGAAAATAGGTTCTACTCTACAAGAGGTTTCTTTATAACAACAATAGTTTCTCTACAAGAGACGGATGAGAGGCAGAGAGGAGAGAGGCTGCTATACAGAGGGTAATGGTTTAGAAATTGATAGAGGTTGAAATTCGGCTTTACTTTACTGCAAGACCATTTAAAAGCAAAAAAGTAAACAGGCCGATCATTAACATTGGAGGAATTTTATCTCAGCTTCTTTCAACATGAAATTTAAAACATTAGCCTACTTACAAAAAGGAAAAACGCAATCAAGAAAATAAGATTAACTGATTGATTAAATTAGCTTATGATATGCCATTTCGTTTACAAACCTGCCATTTCTAGGATGTGCTTTGTCCTAGTTTTATCCACTCCATAAACAGCCAAACAGAGGTGACGTATCTGAGAAAAGGTCTCCTGTAATGTCATTAGGGTTACCACTGCAGGTGTTTTGAATGCCTAACTAAGCACCTGGGGCACCACTAGACTTGTAAATCTGAGCCACATTCATCCAGGCTGGTGTATTCATGTGTTTGTTCCATACACAGTCTTGATTTAGCTCATTTAGGAAAAGCCTCTTCTGAATCTTCATATGTATAGCCTATGGTGGTGAGTGACGCATAAAAATGCCTTACTTTAAGCACTGTTTTCTATGCATGTTGCAGTCTAATCATGTCAAACCTTCCTGCGCACGTCATCCTCACACAGCACTTGGCATCCAAATCTTACTGTCCACAGCTAATCAGCTCTTTTCAACACACTGTCAGTTTGTTTTGCATCAAGCATCTCTCTCACACATCACTGTACAAAGGAAACCCGCCCACGCAAGTGTGCAAGTTTCAATCTTTCGTTAACATTTAAAGGCGTATTTCTGAAGGACGACACGCTGAATGCTGGTTGGCTAGGTGGCGTTTCTTTCTGACTGGCAAGTGCACACACTGAGGTTTTCTCTGGCCTGTTAGCTGTTTATTTTGAAAAGTCACCAATGCCAACTGCTCCTTTCTAAATAAAGAAGAGGCTGCCAGTCTACCACCTGAAGCTGAAACAGCTACAAAAGTCGAGCCTTATTTAGTGCAAAGACATTGTCAAAATGTTTGAGTTTTATCCCCAGGAAAAGCGATGCCATTCTGATCTGCTATTTTAAGGTGCTGGTAAAGGTAATGTAAAACTCAAGTACAAAGCTATCTCCTAAAAAGACAGCATGATGTTCTGAATTTCAGCACAATATCATTTTAGGACACCCGTTCACTTTCCCTCTTTCTACATAATGTGAGACTGTCCGAGGACATTCACATTTCCATGCAGCCTCAACAGCTGGCCTCCACCTGACATCAGTCTCCACAAAACTCAACCTAAGACTAATGTGTTCTCATCCAGTCACTTATACTTGAATTGAAGATTTCAATGAATGATGGCAAAATGACATGGTTGTGTAGTGCAACTTAACTGATCAAAGGCCTTGCTGAATTACAGATTGCTTTTCATGTGGACTTCAATATGTGCTTGATTTATTTTTTGTTGAAGGGCCTATGTGTAGGATTTAGTGGCATCTAGTGGCGAAAATGCAGATTGCAACCAACTGAATACCCCTCGCCTAACCCTCCTCTTTAAAGAATGTAGGAGAACCTACAGCGGCAGTGACACTCATTAAAGGCCATCTGTAGAGCCTGTGTTTGGTTTGTCCAATCTGGGCTACTGCAAGAAACATGGCTGTGCAAATGGAAGAGGAGGTGATTATACACTACTAACTTATTTATTGTCTTTCCTGCCAAAAGATCCCTCTAAATCTTACACACTGGTCCTTTAAAGTCACTTGTAAGCTAAAAACAATACAGTCTGACTAACCGCACCAACCAGCGTGTCTTTACAATTCCTCCAAATCAACAATATGCACTTATACCTGATGTGGGCTTTGAGTTTGGTGTTATACTGCTCAGGTGGAAAATCAATCTGTCAGTTCACTGGTTCATATAATAAAAGGAAAAAATAAGGGAAAGCTGTGTGTGTGTGTGTGTGTGTGTGAGTGTGAGAGAGAGAGAATACAAAACACACAGAATTTGGTCGTACAGCTCAACGCTCAAAACCCCTATAAGGAAAAAAGAACATTCTCTCTTACCAGTTTGAGTGAAACTATGAAGAAAAAAAAAGTACATAAACTGAGAAAGCGCATTCGGCAAGCGTTTTAAAAACCTCAATTGTCAATGCAAGACTCAAACAATGCCAATTAGATAGATAGCAGGGGTAATTATACAGAAATGGCCAGCAGTGTGATGTTACCATAACACTTAAACAGGTAACAAGAGGTAGAACACACGGCCATTTCCATACAATTACACCAGTGTCTCGCAATATGGCCTAGCCTCCCGCTTTGACTGAGGAACACACATCTGTAGAACGTTCTGCTATCAAAAGTGCATCCAAATTTACATGTTGTGAGACCAGCACCGATAAGAACAATGACATCATAACAGTAAATATCAAGTACATGATTTTCAGAATGCCCCACAAACACAGTCAGTCGGATTTCTAGTTGCTTTACAGGTAATGAGTAAAAAGGGTAACACAGAGAATTCGTCAAAGGGAGAGAGAGAAGATCCTCCAGATGATGAGGCATCTTTTTATAATATACAAGTAAGAAGCCTTGTTGACCAGTCCAGTGAGGATTTAAGGTGGTTTACAGTGAAAACTTCTAGCACCTATAATCAAGACGTCCATTTGTGCTTCCACGTTTTTTGAATATTAAATCATGTAAAAGTTGGTAATCTTGTTTGGCTAAGAAAGAATGTGTGTTATAAAGGATACACCCAATTTTTTTAGGCTATAAAATCTACAATGTTACAAATGACCACATAAATACTTCATCCCGTTAGAAAGGCATGAAGAGGCTTATAAGCACTAATAAACGCTACTAAATGCAACATGCTAAAAAAAAAATAAAAAACCTGATTATCTACTTCTACAAATGATCCAAATTCATGTGAGATACCCCACTGCTAAATCTCTTGGTTAAAAATTATGCATAGTTAGAAAATATATACTCCTCCAATCAAGACTATAAGAACATTCGCCAGCTTAACTTACAAGTAGTAAAACTTAGGTGGGATGTTAGGAAATGTCTATAATTATTAGTAAGACTGTAACAGTCTTAGAAGGCAAGAAAATATTTGCATTTTAAAATCTGTATACAAATAGTGTTAATTTAGACTACATGTGGGCCAGTCATTTAAAAAAAATCTCTATAATATTTTCAGCAGCCTCCACTGAAAGCTTATTCAAAATATACCTTATTACCAACATTACTATATAGTATAAAGACTCACAAAAAGTCATTTGCATAAAACCCAAGCTTTTGTGCTGCGACTGCTCCCAGTTCCTGGAGCAAACACGATTTGTTGTTTTGTCTTTTGTTTTTCTTAGGGAATTTCGATCAGTTAAACTCTAAAAATGTTGTAGCTTTCACTCCACTGTACCGAATGCCTGGATATCTAGGCGCCACACAAATAACCCACTCTGACAAAGACACTGCAGAAAACACTATTCTGCTGCTATATACATTAAAACATAGAAGTCGGGTTAATGTGTATAAAGGAAGAAATAAACAATTATCACAAATGCCTAAATGTCTAAAACATGAGTCAGCTACATGCATATTCATTACAAAAATGATTGAAATTAAATTAGACTAAAAAAACGAAAGGGAAAAACAAAAACAAATATTTCATCAAGTTCCCCTCTATGTTGATTTCTACATGATGTGTCTTTTATCAACACGGCTCAGAGTACATTAGAAAGGTGTCCTTATTGGGAACCAGTCCCAATACACTACTTCTTGGCATGGGAATTAGGTTAGTCGTGCAACTATTTCAGTTCATACTAACAAGAGAGGCAGAGAAGGATAAAATTGCTGTTCATTCAAGACGAACGCTAAAAAAACTCTAGAACAAACTAAGAGTTGGTTTAAAGGTTGATAACAAATCTGATGCAAAGAATTATTTTAGTAAGTTCACCAGATTTGACATAGACATTAGTCATCAAGGACAAATACTGAAATCCCAGCAGATGTGGGGCTAATAATTCATAGTTTTACACAGAAGTGACAACAGAAAGGTCGTCTCAAATGGCACTTTTCATCACATGGTGCCCTATGTGGGGAAAAAAAAAAAAAGTAATAATCACACACAACCCTCAATATATTAAGTACTTTTGTCCTGATTGAAGTACCCATTCTGATCAGTGCACTTTGCTTTGATTGGCTGATAAATAATGTTTGTCAGAGGAGCAAATCTTTAGTCATATAAACAGTGAACAAGCCCCCTCATCTTTTGATGAATTTGATCCTTCTCCCTTCAAGCACCAAGACCCTAACCATCAATAGACACGGAGAGAAGGAGTTTGAACAGCTTCTTCTAAATTATAAATCACCCCGATGTATAATGATACTGCCCGCTAGTTTAGAAATGGTCGATTTCATCTATCAGTGTACAAACGTTTCTTTTCCTTTCATACTTTGCAACGTATTTCCCTGCAACTAATACAAACACACACTAATGCACAACATGTAAATAAAACCTCTTCCAGCTCAAACTCCTAAAAAGAGGGATTCTTTTGCATCTTACAGTCTAATAGCTGGCTTGGTAGGGGGCTGAAGTACAATTGTAGACATACGGGTAACTGACAGGTCTGTTAGGTAGGGAGATCATGATGTGAAACCACTGTGATGCTATCTACAGCTGACAGTGAGATAGCGAGGGGTAGTGTGTTTCATCAGTCTCACCCAACCCAACCCGGGGTTCTGTGCTCTCAGGCAAAGTACATGGTGCGAAGGGTGTCCTGGTGGATCTGAACGGCCTTGGCCAAGGCCTGTTGGTCACGCCCGTTGCTCTGACCTGATGTATGACTGCCCTCAGCACTGTAACGGTGTGGAAAAAGTGTAAAAAACTGTTGAGGGATTTCAAGAACATTTCATAAGTTCGATTTACAAGAATACATTTACACAAAGCTGTTCAAAAAAAGTGGCCAACGCAGATTTAGAGTCCTTACCTGTCATGCTCTTTGTCCACCAAGTGATAGCGAGCCCGGAAAGCCACCAAATGAGCGTAGTAAGCTGGTGCTGGGATGGAAACGGACCGGGTGCACCGCACATAGGTGTGGCATAGCTGGTAGGTGAGGACCTGCAGTTCATCTGAAGAGAAGTGGTTGTCGTCCCAGAGCACATGGTAATGAGACGGCCTGCTGGTACCCTGTAAGGGGTGGTAATGGATGACAGGTGTTGCTTTTGTGTCCACGAGGGGAAATAACAGTCTGCTGTTGGAGCTTGTTTTTCACGCACAGTCAAAATCCATTAAACCTGCCCATTACTTTTAATTCCTTATTTCTAGTTCACTACAGTTGATCCTAATTCAGTTCTTACCTGAATGCCAGCGTGACTGCAAAGGTAAAAGTCAAATTCTGATGGGTGAGTGATTTTGGTGTCCACTGTGGTGCCTGCAGGAATGTTGCCACTCTTCCCAACCTGCGAAAATACATACAAAAATGCTTCAGTGAATTAGCATGCTTTTGTCACATTTGGACAACATCCTTTATTTTGTGGGAAACAAAGGCACAACATAAAATCTTATCCTATGCTCAAGTTTTGTTTTTATTGAAAAGTCAGTTTCGAGATGTGGGCATGCTGTTACCAAGTAGGGATTTAAATGCTAGTGTACTTAACTACTCGTCACCTGATCAGAGACGTTGCTTGAGAGAGTAAACAAACACCTGCAGCAGCTGGCTTGCTGCCATCAGTGCATGACTGTAGTTTTGGTGCGTGACAAACTTTTTCAACAGCTGTTTCACTTTTAGAACACTTTTCTGTTCTCTCTCATTTTTGAGTTAAGGTGGTTACAAACTGCCAAAATTGCCACTCCTACCAATGACACATTACTGACCCTTTCGTTTCTGTCCATACAGAACAGTCTTGTGTGGTGCCTCTTCTGCACGACCACAAAGGTGATACCAGGCTGGTAGTCCTTCTCTAGTTTTATGCAGGCCTCACGGATCGCCAGCAGCTCATGCTGAAGGACCTGCATGTAAAGGTCAAAAGATATGGAAGATTAACTGGTGAAAAGTTTCATAGATGATGAGTGCCTAAACAATAATGTGTGTGTGTGTTTACATGTAAATAATTCTTCTGCATCATAACTGATATATGTAGTATCACCTGGTTGAACTGTCCCTCAGAGATGCCATCGCGGTAGTAAATGATTCTGGTAGGCTTGAAGCGTGTGGACTTGTAGAACTGGATGAGCAGCTCCCTCACCATGGTGGCCAGGTCCTGGATGATGTCCTGACGGTGCTGCTGCACCCGGACTGTAGCGCAGTATCTGCTGGGATGGGCATCCATACTACCAACGACCTGAAAAAAGGAAGTAAAGGAAGCCTTAATAAGTTATGTGTCTTAATTTATTCACATGCACCCTTCTAATAGACAGTTTCTGCCATGTGTGCTCTCAAGACCAATGTTTCGAGATTAGAACGGTCTCATAAGTTTTGACAAACAAATGTCAAGATATGTAACTTGTAAAACACAATGCCCAAATAAATGTAGATTTATACCTGTAAAACTGTATCTATAATTTTTAATTCATATATCGTCATTTGTATGTCAACTTATCATTTATCAATGGAAATATATTTGTTAATCTCCACCTATTCGCGTGGATCCTTTTAAAACTGTTCTTCACCACCATCTACTGGAAAGCCTTGGTCTTCTCCACATATATAAGTTTATAAGTTCATCTCAAAGTAGAATTATTCATTAATGCTGTATTAATTGATTTTGAGCTACTAGAGGTAGAAGTTAAAACAAGCTGACAGACACACAGATACTATCATCTCACCGACTTGTCAAATTGTTCTGACTAATGTGTTTGCCGATTTTCACATCCAGCACACAGAGGCTCCATTACATTTTTCCAATGTCTGCGAGCACCTTTTGCTAGGTAGGTAGCATGGAATAAAACCAAAACGATGAGATGAAAGATGGTTTAGAGATGCAGAGATGATTGGTGATTGTGGCACCCCATTTAATTATTTTGTGAAGGGTAGACTTTCATTGTGTTGCGATGTTACTAACAGCAGCTATGGAAGGCTTTTTCCCATCTCCTGCAGGCGGATGAGTCACATCTGCACCAAGGAAGATCACTGGCTGCTGGAACACCAACGGCCTGGAATAAAAACGTGTAGTGTAGACACAGGTGAAAATCAGCACAAACATTTTGAATATCAGTTGATAGGTGTCAGATTTCTAAGCTATACACATTGATTAATTTCATTAGTATCTTCACTAACCTGCCCTGTGGGAGGAGGATGTTATTGACACCGCCCAGCTTGACGTTGATCTTGAGACAGAGGTTGGAGAGGGTCTGAGGTGTTGTCTTTTGAACATTCTTCACCTGCACACACTGTGTGGCCATGCCAAGTACCGTGTCCCCAACACGTTTCACCTCAGCTACAAAACACATCAGGACAATAAGATGATATCAGTTAATTAAACATAATGTTGATGTTTTTTAGTTTTGACTCCCTGTTCTGGTGCACCACATCAAGTGCACACAGGTACACTGACCAACCACAGCCATGTGGTACTGGAGGCAACAAAAAGTGTAATATAAATGCATTTTCTATACAGGGTTAAATACTTTGTTTTGGTTGTTGTGTACAAAGGGGATGGGATCACCGATGTTTAAATGAGTTGGGAAGTGAAGGGGAGAGTGGGTAGGAAGAATCATAGAGAGAATGTATTCCCGGTAATTCCTTTCGGTTATTTACTAAAGCAGAAACATAAACAGTAAAACTTGCTCAGCAGACACTGAAGCAGCAGGCATGTTCAGATATACCAGCCCAACTGCCAGAGTTTCCAATGGAACACTCTCAATCACACAAATACTCACTGATTTGGACAAGTGTTTGTTTAAAGCAACGCCTTGCCATGGCAACAAGATAATTTAGTTTAAACAACTAGGGTTTATGATGTCAATTAGCAGGACGCTTCTGTTTTAACAACTAAAACTGACCCAAATTGCATGCTGTCATGGTATTATTATTTAGTCAAATGCTATTTATGTTTGCCTTTAAGAAAGACACACTGATTTCATTCCCAGAAATAGATAAATATAAATCACGTCCCCCATGAAAGACGCAAGAACAACAGAACGTATGAGTGGTGTGTGATATTGACAAAAAAATCTAGATATTTTCTGCAACGTGAAGAGACGCTACGCGTGAGACCGAATGGACCCGGGTCTAAATTTAGTTCTAGGGTTTTTATTTTACCCCCCAAAAATCACAGTCAGATGGCACACAAGTCCTCTGACACTCAGGTAGACACAGATGTGAGTTCTGCAATTCTCTTGTCAGCTGGAAAACTTTGAATAACTTCCAAACTGTCGCAATTTTATTTTTGTGTTGCTTTCTCTGTGCTGGAGTTATTTTAACAACTTGATGGCTTTATCCAGCTTGTTATTAACAACAATCTTTATCACGCGTCTCTTCATTATACTCCCACACAAAAAAGCTATTTTTAATGGCAAGCACAGTCTGTAGTTTTTCATTATCTTCAAATCAAATTCATAAATTTTGCTCATGGATAGTGGTTAATAAATGATGCCTGTGCATTGCTTTGTACAGCGTATAGGCCTACAGCCTACGTCAGGTGGTTAATTTGCCTAATCTTCGCAGGTCTTTAGACCACTGTGGAAACACACACAAACAATGAGCATAATAAATTTTTTTTAGTTCCTTGAAAAGAGATCCGGGGACTTAAAAGTCCTCGGTACTTTTGGTGGACATACGGCCATCATAGACAGCTGACTCCCAAAGCTTTTCTTAGCTTAGTTTGTGGTCTTTAACAGCAACCGATTTTTGACATAGTTTGCAGATTAACGTCTTTTCAGCAACAAAAGACAACATCCATGTGAGGGATATTGATTCACTTCTAGCGATTCAATCTTACAAAGCAGATTGCGAGGCTGGTGCTGTCAGTGTTTTATCTCCTGGCGCTGTTTCTTCACTCATTTTTAACTTCAGACATGAATTTTTTGGCATCTTTGCTTGTTTAACTGTAGCTCATGTATCCTGTATGCATGAAGCATTAAGGTGTTTTTAACTGCAAAGTGAGTCACACACCCCTAATGAGTGGATTACTCACCGTAGACGGGCGTCTTCCCCGGTAGGATGACAACCACCAGCTGGAGGCCCTGGTAGGTGTACTTGAGGTGCCTGAACATGGGCTCCACGCTGTCCGCTCCCTGGGCGTACTTACAGAAGCAAGGTTGACCCTGGATGGGCATCCCTGCATCTCTAGAGATCTTCCTCAGCTGATCTGTGAATGCTCTGAGACAGGTGAGAACCGTCTTTATCCACAGCTCAGTGAGGTTTAGCGGTTGCAATAAAAATGTAACGACAGTTGCTCTATCTACATCATAAGTCCGCTGCCTCTCTGCCTACGTCCTACGATGTCTCCAAAGGCAATATTGTAACTGTTGGTTGTCTCAACTGATTTATGCAGTTTGCTGATGAATAGATAACATTACTTGTTGCTGAAATAACCACTGACTGCTGCTAACTAGCTGCCGACTAATTACCTCAGTTAGCCGTGCAACTAGTGGTCATAGCCGACTCTGCCTGCACTGGGAGCTCAGAGCACCAGGGGAGTGTTAGTGTTTACACCTCAACTCAAGCACCGGAGGTTTTCAGGCCAGGGACGGGGGGACCCAGCAGGGAATGATGATGGGAAGTAGAACCGGATCCGGGAGAGTGGGCAACAAAAACGCGCTCAGCAGCCTCCCAGTGAACGCAGCCTGAACAGGACCGAACACAGCTTCAAAGACCAACGGAGAATATAGCACTGAGGAGATTTACAGAGTTTCTTGATGGACAGAGCTTTACTTTTTGCTAAACCGTTAACTTCTGCTAATTGTATTGGTCTGTATCTGTAGTTAGTTAGCTCGGTTAGCCATGCAGCTAACGATACTATTAGCTGACTCAGGCAAGGATTATACTTTACGCGGCCGCGAGGGTCCGCGTGATGAATAAATAGTCATCAGAGGGGGTACGCGTGGGGACCAGGGCAACAACCAATCTACTGCGCATGTGTGGAACGTGTTCGCCAAGCTGACTGCTGAAAGTAGTATAAACAGAAATAGTCCGCGTCCGCGGGGTCTGCAGCTGTCCGTGTCCACGTCCGCTCCCGAGTATATTCGAGGCTTTAGCCTTGTCAAACTGGCCTCTGTCGGTCTCGGAGGCTGTGTTCGGTCATGGTCTGCCCGCTGTGTTCACTCTCTGGGGAATGTTACGTTGGACACTGAAGTGGCAGGCAAACATCAAAGCAAAATAAAGAAGTTGTGCAGTAGTGAACTGCTTAAAACTTAAATAATAAAATACTAATATTGCTTGAGCTACGTTGTGTATCGTGCCTTGAGTGTTAAATACTATGAAAAATTATGAAGAACATTATGTATATATAACATTATGTTTACACTAAACCACAATGCATCTAAAAAAGAAAATCCTGAAACCCAGATACAATGGTACCTATTAGTATGTACATACTCAACATGCACGCCCCCCCCAACATGCACGTGAAACAGCTGTTGAGACATACATTTGCAATATGCTGGAGCACTTTACTTACTTGAGCAGGAGTTCAGTGCACTGCCTCTGTGGTGCAAAGCAGGCGATTGCCCACACTTTGATCTCAATGCCAGTGTGGAACTGCTTGTTCCTCATGTCCCATACTCCCTGGATTGGTGTGGCTATTGCTTTATTCTGCAAATTGTGATGACAGCATCTTTTATTAGTGGTAGTCACTGGACACAAGATTAAGCTATTCCAAAAAAAACTTCATACCAAGAACAACTGCGTTGCAGCTACATGCATGAAACGTACATTAACTCAAGGCCACCATCAACACATCCAAACCGGTGATCAACATACCCTGCCTCCATACAGAATGGAAGGTGCTTGTAAGACGCGGCCGTTTACTTCCGTCATCTCATCCCTAACCATCACTCCAAATTCACGAACGTAAGGGTCGATGTTGAAGTTGGCACTTCTCATCTGGGAAAAACAAAACAATACAAAACAAAAAACACAGCAGTTGAATTAAATGTGAATATCTCAAACTGTCACTGCAAACTTGCCTGCAAAGAATTTAAAAAAAATCCCAAATGTAGTCATGATATATAAGGCAAATGTAACAACTGTACATATTTGTACACTACATTGTTGTAGTTTTTGTTTTGCCTTTATTTGATAGTGACGGCTGCAAAAATAAGACAGGAAAGGCAGGAGAGGGAGAAGGGATGACATGCAGCAAATACCCGGCCGCTGCATCAAGGACTCAAGCCTTAATGGAATGTTTACAGTTTCTCACTAAAAACATAATCTTAATTTAAAAACATCAATAAATATCACTAATACTTATTTCTACCTACTGTTACTTTATAAACAGAATTCTCAATTGGTGTTAATCTGCATCCAGTATACACTCACTGGCCAATTTATTAGGTACACCGTGCTAGTACTGGGTTGGACCCCTTTTTGACTTCAGAACTGCCTTATTTCTTCAAGGCGTAACTTCAACAAGGTGTTGGAAATATTCCTCAGAGACTTTGGTCCATATTGACATGATGGCATCACACAGTTGCAGCAGATTCGTTGGCTGCACATCCGTGACACACCACGTTCAAAGTCACTTTAATCCCCTTTCTTCCCAATTCTGATGCTCTGTTTGAACTTCAGCAAGTGGTCTTGACCACGTGTACGTACCTAAATGCATTGAGCTGCTGCCATGTGATTGGCTGATTAGCTATTTGTGCTAACAAGTAATTGAACAGGTGTACCTAATAAACTGGCCGGTGAGTGTATATCGTGTGTATATTACCACTTATAATTGTAGCTATGGTAGGTGTGTATGGAACCAGCCAATTATGACCAACGTCATCAACCCTCCACAAAAGCCAATCAGCAAACACCACTGAGCCTGTGCTTAGTGCCAAACTTAAAATTTGGCAGCATGGGCAGGAACCTCTTCTTATCTCACCTGAGCAGTCAATTAAAGCCTATTTTTTAAAATAGGTCAAGAAACAGGCCATGCTGCTTCCTTTTTCTTGAATCCTGACACGACTGTCAACAAGTTCTCCGTTGTGGTGAGTTATGTGTCAGGAGCCGGCATCAATGTTGCAGGGATTTGTTGTTGTTTGGGGGTAGTGTTTCCAGCATTGGCCTGACTACGCCAGTGAGCTTGAGTTCACCATCTTGATACGGTATTACTGATGAATCTTGGCATGTAGCGGATGGCGCAATGTAAACTCTTTTCCTATTTACTTGCATTATTGCAGAAATAGTGACAGACTTGTGGAAACCAAGATTTTTGATAAGTGGTTTAGGGGTTGGTGATTAACGGTGTTCAGGAACTGGTCATCTGAGTTGCATTCAGTAAATATTTATCTTACAATGACTTACCAATTTACTAATCTCGTCCTGACGGTCTGGTGCCGATCGGGCAGTGGCACGGATCATAGTGGAGGTCTGATTGTCTGTCAGCTTTTTGATGCAACGCTGTCCTGCCACTATGTTACACACCTGGAGTGGACACGCATGACACAAAACAGGTTTAAAAAGGAAAATACTGATGGTGATAGTTAACTTTTTAAAAGGCAAATAAGTAAAAGAGGTTGGTGGGATTCACCTCTAGAGGTAGGTAGGTGTGCTTCTGCTCCTGTCCCACCTGTAGACACGGGAGGTGGGGGTATCTCAGGATGAGCTTGTACTTGTCTTTGAAGTACTGTGCTACTGTGCATTCAATAGTCTGGCCGTTCTCCTGCTGTAGGGGGAACCTGAGGGAAGCACACACCAGAAAAGTACAGCTGATCTGTGTCACAGGGGGCAGTATAAATGTGTGTTTTGCTATTGTTGTGCATGGGGTTGGGTGGATAGAAAGAAAATGTGAAAAATGTTCACCTGTAAACATGGCATTGTGTTTATTGTTTCCTAACAATGAAACTTTATTAAAAAAATAAAAATCAGGTTTTACACCAGTCTGTCCTAATTTTTTAGCATCAGCAAGTCATCTTCACCAAAATGCCATGTTTTGTTAAGTTATAAAAAGTCTATATACAGGGTACCACCAGGATTCACCAATTTAAATTTAATACTTTTTAAGACCTTTTTAATACCAACAAGGATGAAATTTAAGACCAACTTTAAAATTTCAATAAAAAAAAAATCTTCATTTTTTAATACATAATAGCTTTTTCAGGTGTGTTACTCTGGTCACATAAAATAAATACAATATTTGTCGCACTAAGAACTATGGTGTGAAACCAAAAATACAAAATAAATAGTGCAGTATGAGTTGTTACAATTAGTTACACCTTGGCTAGATAAGGTAATGTAATATAATATGCCAATTGCTTCCGTGATCATTCATCCTGTTCTGTTTTTGCATCTAAAGGCTGATTGAAATATAGTGCTGCTGACCAGCTACTGTTAGCTTGTCAGTAGCAAGTCAGAGACATTTCGTTTTCTTTCCCAACAACTGACTGATTCATGCCAGAGCTGGGTGCCAGAGCTTTTGCACCGCGAACACTCCACAGTCCAGAGCATAAAGCTTAACACTGACGTAAACAGTAAAGTTACCTGTACTGCTGGATAACATTCCAAGTCACACTAAACGGAGTAAATTGTAAAAAAAAATCAAACAGAAAAAATATTTATTCATGACGTTTCGGCATTTATTTAATCCTAAGAAAGGACAAGAACAAATTTAATGAAATTTAATACTTTTAAGCCCTTTTTTTAGAAAATGAAATTTAATTATTTTTTATACTTTTAAGAACCCATGGGTACCCTGTATTTATGCCTTCATATTCCAGTGTGCAATACGTTACATGCATTCATTATATGCATATATTTCATGTAACACTTACTGTTGCTGGACTGCAGATTGTATACTTCAACAACAGTACAGTTAACAATAATATAACATGAACAAAGATGACACAGAAGAGCTTTCTTACGTTTGGTGGCTGGCTGGTCTTCTGGTCACATTGCACACTCTGTACTTCCTCTTCATCTGCCCACAGTGAGTGATCTCCACCTTCAGGCCTGTGTGGAGGTTTCACGATAACAAAGTTTTAAAAAACACCCCAAAACTGATATAATATCATTGCAGATTTTGAATGGCCATGTAATGAAAAAACATGGTTCATAACTCTTTACATGACAAAAGGGACAAACGAATGTTTAAATTGTTCAAGTATACTAAACTGAACACTGAATGAGGTTAGGTCGATAGGCATTATGGCTTATAAATAACATCTTGATAGCTTTAGGCTATTCCACGATATATGATGTATATCTCGATATATACCAAAATAACAAACTCTCAAATAGTGGCTGAGGCCCTTATTTCTCTCACCTGAAGAGGTCACAGGATACCAGGCCTTTATTTTGAAGTAGGTTAAGAAACAGGACTTTATTTCTAACATCCTCTGTTTAATAGTATATTTTATAATGTTTTTAGTATGAAGCCTCCTTGTTTTTTTCTGATTTGCTCCAGTATTGCCTTGTTGAAGTTACTGCATTATGCGGTTAATACTGGTACAGCCTGCTTCAGTAGCAATCGTTTTGTGATATAATTTGCTAAGGATATTAGTTTGTTTCACATCTGCCCTCCAGAAACTGAACCACCTCCATATGATCGATCCATTATTATCGTTTTCTGGAAGTGAACTCAAGACATTGATGGTTAAAACGTTTGGGGAGTCTGTGGCTGTGTGGGAGAAAGAGCGTGAGTCTCTTGCAGCTAAACACTGCAGCTAAGTACTGCCTTTCAATGGAGAAATACACTGCTCAAAAAACATAAAGACACAAACAACACAATGTAACTCCAAGTCAATCACACTCCTGTGAAATCAAACTGTCCACTTATGAAGCAACTGTGATTGACAGTCAGTTTCACATGCTGTTGTGCAAATGGAATAGACAACAGGTGGAAATTATAGGCAATTAGCAAGACACCCCCAATAAAGGAGTAACCACTCCTTTATTGGGGGTGTCTTGCTAAGGTGGTGACCACAGACCACTTCTCAGTTCCTATGCTTCCTGGCTGATGTTTTGGTCACTTGAATGCTGGCGGTGCTTTCACTCTAGTGGTAGCATGAGACAGAGTCTACAGCCCACACAAGTGGCTCAGGTAGTGCAGCTCATCCAGGATGGCACATCAATGTGAGCTGTGGCAGGAAGGTTTGCTGGGTCAGCGTAGTGTCCAGAGCATGGAGGCGCTACCAGGAGACAGGCCAGTATATCAGGAGGCCATAGGAGGGCAACAACCCAGCAGCAGGACCGCTACCTCCGCCTTTGTGCAAGGAGGTGCAGGAGGAGCGCTGCCAGAGCCCTGCAAAATGACCTCCAGCAGGCCACAAATGTGCATGTGTCTGCTCAAACGGTCAGAAACAGACTCCACAAGGGTGGTATGAGGGCCCGACGTCCACAGGTGGAGGTTGTGTTTACAGCCCAACACCGTGCAGGACATTTGGCATTTGCCAGAGAACACCAAGATTGGCAAATTCGCCACTGGCGCCCTGTGCTCTTCACAGGTGAAAGCAGGTTCACACTGAGCACATGTGACAGACGTGACAGAGTCTGGAGACGCCGTGGAGAACGTTCTGCTGCCTGCAACATCCTCCAGCATGACCGGTTTGGCGGTGGGTCAGTAATGGTGTGGGGTGGCATTTCTTTGGGGCGCCGCACAGCCCTACACCATGTGCTCGCCAGAGGTAGCCTGACTGCCATTAGGTACCGAGATGAGATCCTCAGACCCCTTGTGAGACCATATGCTGGTGCGGTTGGCCCTGGGTTCCTCCTAATGCAAGACAATGCTAGACCTCATGTGGCTGGAATGTGTCAGCAGTTCCAGCAAGAGGAAGGCATTGATGCTATGGACCGGCCCGCCTGTTCCCCAGACCTGAATCCAATTGAGCACATCTGGGACATCATGTCTCGCTCCATCCACCAACGCCACGTTGCACCACAGACTGTCCAGGAGTTGGCGGATGCTTTAGTCCAGGTCTGGGAGGAGATCCCTCAGGAGACCATCTGCCACCTCATCAGGAGCATGCCCAGGTGTTGTAGGGAGGTCATACAGGCACGTGGAGGCCACACACACTACTGAGCCTCATTTTGACTTGTTTTAAGGACATTACATCAAAGTTGAATAGGCCTGTAGTGTGGTTTTCCACTTTGATTTTGAGTGTGACCCCAAATCCAGACCTCCATGGGTTGATAAATTTGATTTCCATTGATAATTTTTGTGCGATTTTGTTGTCAGCAAATTCAACTATGTAAAGAAAGGAGTATTTAATGAGATTATTTCATTCATTCAGATCTAGGATGTGTTATTTTAGTGTTCCCTTTATTTTTTTGAGCAGTGTATATTACTAAAATGCATAACTTGAATATGACAATATGGTCATCTCTATATCACTCATTAATTGATACTGGAATATATTTGCTATATTCAATATATCACCCAGCCCTCAATCATGTCTAAAATATTAATTGTAAATAGATTTAGAATCTGAATCAAATAAAATTCCCACCCTTATTATAAATACATTTAATCGAGAAATAACCCAAAATAAAAACTTGACGAGCTCCGGTTAGCTCCAGGGTTTGACCTACCTTTAATTTCTTTTGTAAATTTCACTCGTTGTGAGTCTGTTAAGGGCTTCTGTTGTTCTTCAATGCTTTTGAAATCCAAGACCTCACACATGAACTCAATTACAGGCTGGGCTTTGTAGAATGCAGTGGCCGAGACTGCAAACATAACAAGCACACAGAGATGAGATTCACAGAAACAAATTTACGTCACACACCTTCAAATCAATATGAAAATTACCATCGATGTTGAGCATCATTTTCCAAAGGGAAGGCCTGACAGACTGATGGAAGCCAAACCAGACCTCTCTGCCACCACCGAGGGGGTTCGAACATCCCTCTGAGGGTGTGAAGAAAGAGCGCCCCACTGGGGTATACCTGTAACAGAGGACAGTCAGCCGGGAAACCTGATGAACACATACTGAGAAACAGGAGCTGTTCATCAAACTGGTTAAAACACCATTAGTAAAGACTAGTAAAGACACAGAAAGAAAAAGAGATCGGTGATACAGGGTACATAAAGATCAGTATTTCCCCAGAATTACAGTAGTTGTGTTTCCATCAAAGTATTTTTATGGGCATTCTGAAGTATCGCATTAGACAAGGTTGATGGAAACGGCAAAATCTGACATTTACTAGCAGCTAAGTACAGCGTGCTAACCTCAACAACCCAGCTGTATTCTAACGTTAACATGACTATCCTTACTAGCTAGTCTCCAACATGCTTGCTGATAACTTATTTGAAGGTGGGTCTCTGGGACTGACAGTAAAGCGTTAAGAACATAGACCAACTTATCAGAGTTAACTTAAATGCATTAGTTTCTCTACAAGTTGATCATCACACCATACTAGGGTTGGGTCAATTTCCATTTTTGGCCTTTGTCATTATGACACATTCTGGCAAATTAAAAAGTAACCTACATTAGCAACATATGCCTACTGTACTAAATCCAATTTGTATTGCATTAGTAAAAAGCAATATGACCATGTGATTAACATATTATGTTTGTTTAGGTGAGGGGTATTTAATTAAAATGTAAAGAGGTCCAGTTAGACAAACTTTCCCTCAAGCAAAGGTCTCATATAATCATAATGTCCAACTTGCGTTATGATTGTTATATATATCCAAGTAGACTAGTAGCAATATGTCTCTAGTCAACAACTGACAGTCAAATCAAAAAAAGAAAGTACAACTCAGTAATATACTTTTCTCCTGACTCACTTATTTCTTAGTCGTCCCTCGTCTCGTCCGTGTGTGGGTATGTAGCTCGCTCACTGAATGCAAAGATTTGATTGGCTGAGTAACATCACGTGAGATGATTTACAATAGCACGCAACTGGTTTGAGAGTTTAAACGCACCATCAAAATGTAATCATTTTCAATAATTCATCAGTTATATGTCCAGGCAGAATGGCGTCTCTGCCCGAACTCGGACCACAATCTGCCTATCAGTGAGTTTGGCTTTAGAAGAAGAAAAGTTAGGCTGAATTTAACTTAATAGAAGGACCTTTATTGCCAAGTAGTGTTTTACACATACGAAGAATTTGCTATGGTGATAAGGTGCTACAGATTGACAAACATACAGTAACATCAAACAGGTTTGAGGATGTTTTATGATCAGCCCAACCCTACACCAAACAAAGGTAACCCAATCTCTGCCTGAAAGTATGGTAATGAATTAAGTGAAAAACAGGGTGTACACTTTTCTATCATGCTTTGTTTATTCCTTTACCACCCTGATTGCCTTTATTAGGGTGGTAAATGACTTTGGTTTCTTTTTATTTGAATACAAATGGGTAATCACTCATATTGTGCAACCAGAATTTCACTTAGGTCAATGGACTTGCATTACAAGTTGTGACTTTGCAGACTGACTCTGCACCTCACACCATGTTGAATGCTTTAAGAATGATCAGCAAAGATGTAAAGAATATGCAATTTGTAATTGACCCTTCGCTAAGCCCCGCCCCCCTTAGTTACTGTTGCTAAGTCCGACAAACTGTCGGCGCTGCCACAGTCTATTACTGCACTCCGCAGCCATGAAAGTATCGGACCTCAGTTAGAGCAAGTCCTATACTGCGCTGTGATTGGCCAGCAATGTATTCAGGGCGTGGCTTAGTGAAGGGTCAATTAGTGCTAAAACACCACCTCCACCTGTCATTTGAAAACAACCAGCATAATGTAGTCATGCATTTATAACATTTTTCATTTTATGCCAGAAACCCCCACCTCATAGAGGGCAAATGTCTCATGACCACATCCAAGGCTTGGACAGTCTCAAAGGGGACACTGGGTAGCCGTCCTGATAGCGCCTCATGCAGAGCTTGCAGGCTGACGCAGGACACCCACTTGATGGATACTTTGAAGCTGCGGTCTTTGCCTTCACCAGGAATGGTTACCTCAAGCTCCACCTGTGTGGCGGTGGGCAAGAAAAGGAAAAGACAGAGGCAATGCTGTGATATTTGAAGACCAAACATTTTTTACACAAATGTCTATGCAATATCTCCAGAAGTGGAGATTTTATTGTTGCAGGTGGTCCTGAAAAATACATACTTTGTCTCTGCCTATAGGCAAGGGCATGGCAGTGTAGAGATTCTTCCTCCCGTCATACACCGGCTTTCGATCACCAAAGATTTGTGTTTTAAAGTGCTGGACCATGTGCTCTACAATTTCACTGAGAAAAAAAATTAAACAAATAAATGATCACAATGCCTGGTACTTTCCACTAACTCATCTACCACATGCTGCTGATGAAGTCTACACATGTAGGTACCGATTGACCCTCCTGGGGCATTTCTCGGGCTTGATGTCGATGTCATAATGGTAGACCTCCAGTTTAGGGATTTCCATCTCGAAGAAGTTGGCCTGGAGCTTGATTGTCCTGCCCATGGTGCCGAAGTCCGGCCGTGATGGTGGCTTGAACACATATTCTGGCACTGGGGAAGATGGGGGGTCTAAAACAGGGGGGTCAAATGTAAGAAAGGGACATGGTGCATAATTAGACAGACATAAGAAAAAATCTTTTAATCCCAATTAGTACTTTTTGTTCACATAAATAAAATTGTTATTTTCACATATATAACTGAAGAGTGTCACTAACAGAAAAAATATAGTGTGAGTTTCTCAGCTGATCATAATAGAAATTAAGTTGGTTTTACTCCTGAGTCAACAAACAGATTTTTTGACAACATGTGCCATTATGGGATACCATAACCTGTTATATTCGTTAAAAAATCCCAATTTTGAATGACAGAAGTTATTATATCTAAGTGGTAAATTGTGTAACC
The DNA here is from genome assembly GCF_021292245.1 of Micropterus dolomieu. Lineage (NCBI taxonomy): Eukaryota > Metazoa > Chordata > Actinopteri > Centrarchiformes > Centrarchidae > Micropterus > Micropterus dolomieu. The sequence goes on along the minus strand of NC_060158.1, from coordinate 19,180,583 downwards.
TTGTAAAGCAAAATTGTTACCATGAGCCTTAAAGGGCATTTTGTTAAGTGGGCGGCGTCAATGGACCAAATGACTCGCCAAGCAATTGGGTCAAACTCATACAACTGTCATCTCATGGCAGCTGTGTGAGTGCTCTTTTCTCGTGAGACCTTGGGAATGGGAACCATTCCTACATCTTGTTGGCCAGACATGGCACTTGGAGGGCAGTCTTAATCTATGTTTCCTCATTTAATATAAAGGAAAAGTGACAGTTGTCAAAGTTCTGCTGAAATTAGTTTCTAAATAAATCTGAGGTGACACATAAGCACGCAGTTACAGAATCAAGTCTCCTTTTACATCTGCAGCACCTAGCTTTGTTAGTTGTTCAAGCGATTTGGAAATATTAAGAAGCATTGAGTCGAGTCATCTTCTAACACCCTGCCACTCAGCTGGAGGACTCATTTAATGTAGATATTAATCTGGAATATATGTTCTTAGAATTGACATTGTGACTTGGCTAGCGTGAATGAGCCTAGCAAAACTCAACCTGTCTGCTATTTATAAGCAATTTGAGTATTTACACTCTGTTCTTCTTATGCCCTTAATTTTTTTGAGGTGTTCTCCATTCTTTGTCTTGGAGAAGATTGCACTATCACTGGTAGGCATGCTGAACCAAGAAGCTCCATATATGCAACACTCTCCAGTCCCCTCAGTGCCTTATCTTGGTGCTCCAGCTCTGTCCATTCAAACAGAATAACACCCATAATACCTAGTAATATATGGTGGATACTAGTGAGTGCACCGCCATTCAGAGCACCAAATGAGGTGCATTTAGAAGACACTGACTGTCTATCTCCCCTATAGCGTCAAATCCCTATAGCCCATTTCCTGGACAATTTCATTATTCAGTCAGAAGGTTAAATCGTATGTCAGATGCGTACATACTGTAAAGCTTGCAGGATGTAAAAAACAAAGCACAATGATGCCTTTTACACTGTACCAATGCCGTGGCCAGTTTAAGGCTTTAAAGCCCAAATATGGGAAAAGCTTACCAGAGCCTGTTGACCCAGAGGAACGGGGTCCCTCAAGCACCTCAGCAGCTACAGAGGACAAAAAGGACATGTTGTGAATGCTCAACAATCCACTTGATCTGATACAAACAGTACTCAAATATACAGAGGGGTGAAAAGGTATATCAACCAAGAAAGGAGAAATCTAGCTTACTGCTTAACAAGTTAACCCTTTTTTAGTTAGTTAGTTAGTTAATTCTTTATGTAGCAAGTGGCAAGAAGAGGCAAAGCGCAGGGTGCTAATCATCTTTACTTGTACATTTCCACTGCAAACACTTGCTTCATTTCAGTATGTCTTGCTCCCTTATCACTTCCACAACGCCATCCTCCACAATCAAGGACAACTTTTTAAAAACTCTTATCAATATGCACACATAAGGAGTCAAGCAAGCTGGCAATCTAACTCTGCTGAAGCCACCCACTCTCCTGGAAATTGCCCAATGCTAAAAGCCAATTCTTTTTTAGTACTATAAAGAGAACATAGATGAATTATGTTTGAGAAAATACAGTATAGTGTTGCTATTTTAAAGTTGTTCAGGAAAAAAGAGCCAATGATTGAGAGAAAAACCATATGCGACAAGCAATTGCTACAATATTCTAACAAACTTTGTGTTCTTGCCAAATGAGTCTCAACTCTTACACTGTAACTGTATACATCCTCAGTCAAACTTAATATACATAATTATCGTTACCCATTAAAATTCACAATAACAAAGTCCGTGTTAAATTGGCAGAGGAATTTGATGACGTCGGGAAATTTATAACGTGGGCAAAAACGATGTAACGTAAGTAAATGTTCCAAATTTAAGTTGGATACTGTTGGCTAACCATGGCTAAGATTGATGATGAGATTAGATAGCATGGTCGGCCGCTAAATGTTGCTATTACTATGTGCTTGGTTTTGTACTGCGAGGCACTCAAAACGATGATCAGTGCTTATAACTGTATGACTTTTTGAGAAAAATATACGCCCATCGGAACCACTACGTGAAATTATATTTTGACGCTAACTAACAACAAGTTCGGCAACGAGTTACCGCTGAAGCTAACTTGGCTAACAGCAGCTTCTTGTTGTTGCACGCTAGCTAAGCTTGCCTCTCCTACTAATGCCTCCACTTAAGACTGGGACGACATGTTCTTGATCAAAACATTTGTTGTGTTTTATAATAACTAGCTAAATGAAACAGGAATCCAGACTATGTTCCTGCAATGACACGTTGCAATGTAGCAGCAAAATGCTGCAACTAGTGTGTTATTTTTTGCTAGCTGCATCGCTGAGCCGATGCTAACGTTAGCTGCACCACTTACCTCCAGCAGAGGAATACATTTTGTCGACTTTTAAGCGTGTGTCGTGGACGTACAGATACTCCACTTTATTTTGGCCAAATTCCACCTAAACTCATACGTGGTCGAAAAGTATGTATATCTACAAGAACGACAGAGGAAGCCCAGTTCGGAAATAAAGATATTTAGTTAGCCAAGTGGTAAATATTTGGAGTGTCTCATCCTCGGCACAGCCCCATCCCCCCAACACACAAAACGGGAGACGAGAGAAAAGATAGCACAGAAAAGACCCACACAGGGCAAGAGTGTTCCCTCTCATCTACTTCCGTATTTGGCCACTTCCCGTTAAGCAGCCCAGACCTTCTTATTTCTAAATTTGTATTATTTAATAGAGAATTATTTAACAGTAATCTGAGCTGTTTAAAAAACTAATATCCATTCACATCTATTGAAGCTTGACACGTCTGTAAATATTACAACTGGTACAGTTTAGATGTTCTGACACATTCATGCAAGAGCAAATATTTCATGTCACTGTTGGTCAATAAAACATTTTTTAAAGTAAAGTTGCTGAAAATATTTGGCAATCCACTGTGAGGCATATGATATACAACTTTTAAAAATGCATTGGACTCGTAGAAAACAGGAGTTTATCAAAATTATTCCTAGGGACGATTCAGTAATCACTGGATATTAGTAGGGACCATCTCTACCACACTGTGCGCCCTTGTATTCATGATTTTAACTCATTGGCTAGTGTTTTAATCCTAGACACGCTCTGTGGACCAACGATTTGTGTAGCTGTTAACAGGAGGGGAACTATCTTGCTGGTTGAACCCTTCAGTGATGTCAGACGCAGGCTGCGCGCTCTCAGCCTTGACCCGTATTCAAATCCAACAACCACATCAAAGTACTCTTTTTCTATATAAAACTAACCATGGCCATATATCCTGTGGCTAACAATATTGGCATGGTTTTAGAAAATAAGAACCACAAACCGAGTTGATAAAAACTTGTTAGAAAGCAAGACACCACAGGAAGAAATCCGTGGCGGTGATCGGGGGGGGGGGAGTATTTCCGGGGTACCAGACTCGGGTAAGCTAATATAAAAGTAATTAAACAGTCCCCGAACACCTGGGCATGTTATTTACTAGTTCAGCCCAGTAGAAAAACACTGGGATGTAGACCCGGTATATTTATAACATGTATATAATTACTTACTTCATATTTCTAGTATTTTTTTACCTACTATGTTTATTGTTATGCACCTGAATGCCAAAGCAAATTCTTCTGTACGTGCATGTGTAAACCTACCTGGCAATAAAGTTGATTCTGATTTTTTTATTATTATTATTATTATTATTATTATTATTAGAAGCTAATAGGTCCAGTTTACAATAAAAGCACGGACCTTAAAGTGAAATATGCTACACACATAGGATTTGAATGGTAGCCTACATTTTCAAAACACTTTTAATGTCTATCTATCTATCTATCTATCTATTGTAGTAGTAGCCTAGTAGAAGTGTATATAGCCTGCTGGACAATGAAAGCATCAGGCTTATTGCAAACTGAATATAGTTCAGTAATACTGGATAGGCTACTATGTAATGTTAAATTCAACGCATTCAGTATTGGTGATTTGTACAATTACACATGTTGCCTTGAAACCATGTGGACAATTTGATCTGTTATTATTTGTTATGTTATTTAGTGGCCTAATACCCACTTTAAGGTGAGATCAAATTCACCATCCACTTTTTCTTTGTCAAAACGTTTCTTTGCAAGTGTGCCACTAGGCTGAGCTTGGGGTGCAGTTCCTGCGTTTACCCACTGGTCGGCGCTGTTTACCACTCAATGGGTAGACCAAGGGGCTGATTTTGCAAGCAGCAGGTTTTAAGATATGATGAATCTGTAATGATCGCGTTGGGGAAACTGGTACATGTTTATCATTAGTATGCATACCAGTCAAAGAGCAGTTGGCATGGATTGAAAAATTTGCCTATGTGTGTGGTGGTGGTGGGGGGATGACCATTGCCACCATAGTTATGGAATAAATTTATATAGCACATTAAATATAATGAATCCGCTGATTAGCCTATATATTGGACATTTAACAGCCTGTTAGATGTAAGACTATATTTTCAGGAATGGGCTATATAGAATATTTAATCGGGTTTAGCCAGCGTGACTGTTAAAATAGAAAATAAAAACCAATGAGATCGATGCTCATCCTAAATTATTCTGCTTTATGTAGCCTATTATTTCTCTTGTGACCATTGATTCATTTAGTCATTTATGGAGTTATTTAGCCCTAAAAAGTTAATAAACTAATGACGAGTCTGTTTTTTTAAATGCATAAATAATATAATGAAGACAATCGTAATAACCGGACAGTCTTACAGCAGGAGGCCTTTTTGGTGATGAGGTTTTGTTCATCTGATTCATCCTTCTGAAAACGTCGATTGGCTTTAATTGCCCCCATTGATTGAGATAGTATAAAAACACAACAATGCAGCAGCCACATAGCCCGGGTGGTTCCCCCCCTATAAGAAAGCTGGCTGAGTGAATTGGGTGTAGCTGTGTCTGTGTGCGCCTTGGCCAATGGAACCAGATCCTCCCTGCAGTGCGTAAGAGCGCGATTTAGGATTTAACCAAGGCTTTGCTGCGGGGCTGCCTGCAGTCTTCACCAGAGCCCGACGGCCCGAGAGCCTTTCAACAATGCCAGTGTAGTTTTCACACCACTTTGGAGTCAGACTGCTTCGGGTTTATTTTTTTGCTAATTAAATAAAAAACAAACCCACGCGTTCCCTCTCGAAGTATGACTGGAGTATTCGACCGGAGGATCCCGAGTGTGAAACCTGCAGACTTCCAGAGCTCCTTTCAACTCTCCACCATGCACCATCCGTCTCAGGAATCTCCTACTTTACCCGAGTCCACCGCCACGGATTCTGGCTACTACAGTCCCGCCGCTGGAGTCACTCACGGCTACTGCTCGCCCAGCTCCACCTCGTACGGGAAGCCGCTCAATGCCTACCAGTACCAGTACCCGGGTGTAAATGGATCCGCTGGAAATTACTCGACAAAATCCTACACTGATTACAGCTCGTACACCACTCCAGCCTACCACCAGTATGCTGGGGCTTACAGCAGAGTGCAAGCCCAGCCGAGTCCACAAGGTACGGGCCGCAGATTTTTCCATTATAGTGAGCAGATTATTAGTGGATAATTACATATAGTTTTTGTCGACCGAAGTGTCCAAATTTCATCTTATTGTAAATTCTTTTTTTGCATGTTTTTCTGTCTGTTCTTCTTGCATAAAAATCCAGAAATGTGCAATCTGAAGCTATATATATGGGTAAAATAAGGAATACATGCTTATTTGTGGTTATTTGAAACCGAGCGATTCGATGTGTTTTTTAGTATTATGAGAATGCACATACCTTTTTGCCATTCTGGAATTAATGTGGCTTCTGAAATACGATCTTTCTTGGATTCTAAGCGATTTAGGCGACAACCCACACACAAAAAAGATACTTAAAAGACAATTCGCAGTAAACACACATGCTTATTCTTCTTATGACTATTTTTACAGAGAAGGAGATAAGCGAACCTGAGGTGAGGATGGTGAATGGCAAGCCGAAGAAAGTAAGGAAACCCCGGACAATCTACTCCAGCTTCCAGCTGGCCGCCCTGCAGAGGCGGTTTCAGAACACACAGTACCTGGCGCTGCCGGAGAGAGCCGAGCTGGCTGCCTCGCTGGGACTCACGCAAACACAGGTGGGATTTTAAGATAATCCATTTCACTGTTTTGAATGTTTATAAGGCCTATTTGGTAAAACATAATGGCCGTTTTAGTGAGTTTTGTTTCTGTGCGCCTTTACGCACGGTGCTTCTTCTGAATTAATAGTTCCTGGGGTTCTATATAAGATATTAACAGACCTGTTTTGTGGGGGGGGGTTGCCGTTTTTCAGGTCAAAATTTGGTTCCAGAACAGGAGATCAAAATTGAAGAAGATCATGAAAAACGGCGAGCTTCCACCTGAGCACAGCCCCAGCTCCAGCGACCCCATGGCGTGCAACTCTCCACAGTCCCCGGCCGTGTGGGACACGCAGGGCCCCTCCAGGCCGCACAGCCTACAGCCGCAAAGCATCAACACGACTGCTTCTAACTTTTTGGAAAACGCGGGATCATGGTACACCTCAGCCGGTAGCTCCATGGCTTCCCACCTGCAGACCCCTAACTCGATACAGCACTCGTTGGCTCTTGGAGCGGGGACGTTATATTGAAAAAAACCCTGTTGTTCATTTCAAAATTTTTTTTCTCCTTCTCCTTCTATGGGACTCGTGTTCAAATTTCAGAGGAATATGCAATGTATTTGATGGCAGTCATAGAAGAAACGTGTAAAATGTGTAAATGTGTGCATGTAATTTATTGCATTTTGGAAGACTATTAAACGTTTAAATGGACAGTGGAACTTTGAAACCTCCGGCCTCACTGCAGTCTCTTGTTATTTTAACCCTCAGTTATTTACACTGAAAATCACGACAAAGACTCACAGACAAAATGTTTGTGAGCCTCAGGTGACATTTCCACACCAGGTTGTAAATCACAGCTGCTGCATATTGAGCTGAATGCGGAAAGCGTCGTAAATCTGAATCTCAGTGTAGATTTAATTTGCCATAACACCCACCATCTCTATTTATTCTGTGATTTTTAATTTTTATTAATGCTATTACGCAGATAAACACAATAGCTGTGTTAGAGATGGGGATGAAAATATCTGGCATTTTTAGCAGGAGAAGAACTGAAGTGCAAATTTGTGACTTTATTAAACAGACATTAAGCAAAAAATTTATTTTTGTAAATACAATTTTGAAAAAACCTGGCTACTATGTACCACAATATGCCTTAAACTTTAATAATTACACTTCTAAATCTAAAATGCATTCCGGTGTTTCTTGAACTGAATTGGTTAATATTAGTTGTGATTTCTGCAGAATATAATTTATAATATTTTATAGAGACTAATATTGTGTCTGTGGAAGTCAGTAGCGGCTCGATAGTATTTTGATACATTCTGATTTATGATGATTTAGACTTTGTATCCTGATATTGTCATAATACTCCATATTTTAAAATTAACCTAAAGTGTTACAAAATCCCACAGTATATTGCTACATATTTCTCCCTCATATTTAACATTCTTTATATCATTATTATTATTATTAGTAGTAGTAGTAGTAGTATGTTCACTACTGCCTGTGATAACCACCAGAATGAACACCTTTTTATCATTCATAATGCAGTTTAGAGGAGAACCTGACTGAGTCTGTAAAGAAAAAGCCTGCTTCTTGCAGCAGACAGTCTGCAGTCGCTCTCGCTTTGTGTCCCCTACAATTAGCTGCTTTGAATGGCAGAGAGGAGGCGAGGGGGGCGGCACGGAGATCTGAGACAATCCGCATTCCTGTGGGGGTAGACCGGCTCCAGAGCTCTGCCACTCCCGGCCGCAGCCCACCTTCCGGGTAAAATAAAAAAAGGAGGAAAAAAAGAAATGAAAAAATCCTCCACAATTTCACCATGTTATTAGCAGGCAGTAATACCGGCGCTGCCGCTGCGCAACCGCTAAACAAACCGCGCCACTGTGAGAAACATTGGGGATTTGAAAATTGATCTAATTGAATTTTCCCGGCCATATGAACAAAGATCATATGAATGAGCTTTACGAACGAACACGTTGTACAAAATCCTCCCTCCCCCTTGTCTGTCACTCTCTCTCTCTCTCTCTCTCTCTCTCTCACACACACATACACACTCACATACACACACTAAACAATACTGCATCTGACCCACACACTGACCCATGCATGTTAGTATTTCCACCTGACACAGAATCCTCTTCCTCTTCCTGATTGCAGCCTACTAAATACACTTTCCTCACGCACGCGCGCACAGACACACACAGGAGCAATATGCTGCAGAAAAGGCTCGCCTTCTACAAAGACGCCACAGCGCTTGTTGTTGTTGTTTTCAGCCTAATTTCTGCTGTAGGCTAAACGGCAAGTCCCGTAATTACAATGCGAGCAGGTCACTCGAGAAATTTGGATTTTTCACATCGCACGTGCGCGCGCTCAAGAACACTCAGGCGCGCACACAACCTCGTGCCCAGATGCACACATAGCGCTTTTATATCTCTCTCGTACACACACACACACGCACATGCACCACTACTGTATGTCTACACACACTCTAGCACACACACTAGTGGTGCCATTATATCGAGAGCCCCCGTTTATTTCCAACCGAACATTTTCCACTCAGCTAGTTTCCCCCCGTTTTGCAAATCGAGTCTAAATAATGACAGTTAGCTTTACTGGACAGCTTCAACTGTAACACTCCACAATAATTATTCTCCAGGATTAGGGCCTCCATTATCATAATCTGGACATTGACAATTACCTATAATTTGCAAAGATGCGCTTGGTTCTTGATTGCAGTGGGCTTTTTTTTCAAGCTCGCCATCACTAAACAGTGACAGTAATAACAGCTAATTTTGCAGGCAATATATAAGAGCTTACCGGGGTGTGCAAACACTTTCCCACCTGGATTTGCTTATTCAACCACCAGTAGTAAAACCGCGCAGAGCTGTTTGGTTATGTTAGAGAAGCGGAGAAAGGTAAGGATAAATCTTATATTTTCCTGTCCTGTGACTGTTCCTGATCTTAAGAGGACGCTGTGACACTCTTGACTGAAAATTACTCCTCAGTAGACTCTGGGCTGAATCGTGCATCCGGGACTGTGACAGAGAAATGGGATAAAATGTTGCATTTTCCTAAAATCTGATATATCTTTTCATCTGTAGGAGAGAGTGTTTGGATTGTGGATGTCTTTGTGAGGTATACACGTTAATGTGGTAATGTTGGGTGAAATCTTGTCAGGTGCTGTAGGTGCTTTTTACACGAGACGCCTGCTATAGTGCAGCAGCTATCAGTTGATGGAGCTCACAGAGCCAGAAGTGACACATCTCTCCCTGCATCCCCCACCTGCACTTTACATCTATCTATATAGGCCTATGTAACTTCTCTCTATCTGTCTGTCTGTCTGTCTAACCCATCTGATTTAGCTCATCAAAGCCTTTTTTCCATTTGCAAAACATGATGAAACGTGTCATTTCTCTCTAAATAACACAACCGTGCATTTGTGAGCTTTGTTGATGTTTACTCGACTGCTGCTCCGAGCTCCCTGCAGCCTGCAGATCAGGGTGCGCCCGGCCCAGGAGCAGATAGGCCCCAGGCTGGGGGCCCAGGTAGACTGAATGTGCGCCAGTGGGACATCCGTGACTTGACAGCTGCATGAAGCTTTTCAGCGTTGTAATTTCAGATAATATCCCGAGCGCTCACTCTTCTCAGCAATTTGTATATGAATAACCGAATAATTTTCCCTTTTGTTCCATCTGTGCTACCTCAAATCCAAATAAAGATGCCTTTTAGTATTAAAAGTGGTAGAAAATTACAGGTAATTATCTTTGACGGTAAAAACGCTGTAATCAGCGGGCTACATCAAAAATTACCCTAATTATGCCTGCATTTATGAGAATGGGAAAAAAAGCCTCACTTGGATAAAAACCCACAAATTGTCCCAAATATCTCCTTCATATTGAACGCCACTGCAGCTGGCTGCTTTGTTCAACATCGATCCCGTGGAGCTTGGCATTTAACGGCCTGCATTAGGACGGAGAGAAGGGAGAAAACATTTTGTCAATACTTCTAATAATTGAGGGTGAAATGACAAGATAAGCTGGACCTGGAGCAAATGTCTTTCGAGGTGAATGTAGACAGCAGCGGGGCAGGGTAAGTTAATTTCCTCCGGTGTTGAGTGCATGTGATAAATCTATCCACCGCAGCTTACTTCATCAGCCTCTGAGCGCTTTGGATTTATTTAAAATGTTTACTCTGATGAAATGGGCTTTTCACTGAGCACTGTGTCATTACCGTATGTTCATGCTGCCTGTTATAAGCCCGTGCACACCAGGGTGACGGGAAATGGGCCTGTTCTAATGTGATGTTGGCCCAACATGAAGCATAAAAAAAGGCCTAGTTTAAAATGCATTTTTTCCTCTCTCCTTCAAATCATGCAACAGCAGGCATCTGTTTTGAGTCACGGTTTACTCAATCTGACAAAACATAAAAAGTGTATGTACAACTAAAATCGCAGATTATATTTACAGACAGACAATTTGCTTGGTTTTGCATGTTGGAGAAACAACCAAAAGAGAAAGCAGTCAGGAGTCCACCATGGCTGAAGGTTCTGGGCGCCACGGCGCATGGAGAGAGTGTGTAAGCAGTCTTTGCCCCCAAAGTGGCGTAAATGTCACTGATAATATTTGGTATATTGACGTTCAGATGTTGACATGAATGAAAGCATAACAAATATGCGAGCCCACTGAACAGCCAGGTACGCTAAAAAAAAAACAACAAATCGTTAGTTCCCTTGTTTGTGTCATCACGCCGAGGCTTGGCTGCGTTTTATCCTTCAGCAGAGGCGCTGAGCACCCAGTCTCTTCTGCTGACACAAATTGTAGGCTACGTTGGAAACTGCACGGCGGAGATCCGGAGGCCTCTGCACAGCTCGCTGACCTTCTTGCCTCATCAGTCTATCTCTGCATTGAATCTTGATGTGGGGAGGAATACCAGTGAGAGTAGCCGGGCATGTAGCTGTTAGCCGGCATGTTTACTCCTTTGGAAGAGGCTGAGACGTCCCATATTGGAGGGATGGTCGGGGAGCGCGGGGAGAGAGACATGGAGCCTGGTATAGGGTCGCTCTCGTGCGGGTTGCCGCCTTGCTTCAGTAGCTTCTTGAACTTTGACCTCTTGTTCTGGAACCAAATCTTTACCTGCAGGAGAGAGTACCAGAGGGGCGCGTGCAATTAATAAAAGACGTGTGGATAAAGAGCCTGTTGTGAGAAGGTTGGTTAGTTTCTGCGAAACTGCAAGTATTAAATCATAAATAGAAAGAGCATTCCCACAAAAAACACAGTAATAATAATAATAATAATAATATCCCAATCTTTATTATAGTAATAGATGCCACATGATGATTTGCAGGTGTTAATGTAAGAATCCACAGTGAAAAGTCCTCCTCATACCTGGGTTTGTGTCAGTCCTAGAGAGGCAGCCAGCTCGGCGCGCTCCGGTAAAGCGAGGTACTGTGTTTGCTGGAAACGGTGGTTCAGCGCTTGAAGCTGCAAACTGGAATAAATTGTCCGGGGTTTGCGAATCTTCTTGCCTTTCCCATTAAAACGAATTTCCCCATTTTCGATCACTGTCGTTTTCTGCTGCTCTGCAACAAAAAAAAACAACTTTATTATTCAAGCACCAACAGCTATAGTTACCTTCCTTTACAGTGCAGGAAAGACACAAATGTGTCAAATAATCCTGGAAGGTGGGAATAAATTGAGAGGCGCCGAATGAAGCTGTCTAAAAATGAAAATTCAATTCGGGGTTGATAAACGTTGACACCTCGCATAGCCTTTAAAGAGCCGTGGCAGCCACAATCCCCGTACGCTGTCATATTTAGGATATTGCTGGTAATGACATGTCAATTAAATGCTAATTACAACATTCGAGGCGTGCGGGCTGACTAATTTTCATGAGTAGTCGGTGAGGATTGCACGGCCGTGATGATCACACCCCGGGCATTAAAACAGGTTTTGTGGGAAGTGAGGGGAGTGCTAAACGGGACGGCAAAACAGGAGGAGAAGGCAATAGGCTGGATCTCGAATTATCTGGTGCCATTTACGCACGATTTTTCTTCAATGTAATCGCCCACCTACGCTTGAAAAGACCATTCGTCCGAATTTGGAGTGGCCGTGCGGTGACATGGGCACGACACCAACACTGACAGGGAGAAAAGGTTTGATCCCCACTGTGGGCCACCCATACTAAAAGAAGGTATGCGCTAATGGTACTGTCAGCCGCCGGTTATGGACATGACGCGGTGCATTTTCCACTTGGCTGGTGAAAACAGGGTCTCTTACCTGTGCCGTCTAACCTTGTCTGTCCTCCCGTGTTGTTGTGATAGGATGGCAGGTACGGGCTGTGGTGCGGATGGCTCACGTAGGGGTAGGGTAACGACCTGTTGTAGGTGTTGGTCCCGGTATACGGGGTGTTGTCGTGCTGGTGGTGAGCGTGTGAGCCGGAGTGGAGACAGTGCAGCGGGTAGTGGCCGCTGGCCATCGACGGGGAGCTCTGCTGTGAGTGCGACTGCTGCCCAAACTCCATGAAAGCAGACTTGGACGAGTCCTGAGCCTCCAGACCGTCAGCCATCGTAGTCATGGTCATCATCGAATTTTCTGCCTTGAGAGCACTCACCCCCCTCTCTCTCAAGACCAAATCGGTTTTCTCTCTCTCGCTGTGCTGTTGTCTCTCTCCCCTATCCACCGCGAACAGATATTGTCCTATTAACACCCGATTTTTCCAGAGGCGTCTTTATTTCCCCCCTTGTCCTGTGATATTCTCATTCAAAGTGGTGGACGGTAGGCATAAGTTAAGGGAGAGATTTTTAGGTGGATTCTGTTAAAATTGAGCCCTTGCTTCCAGACTTGATGCAGACACTACAAGTAAAATGGTTTGTCTCCAAAGGGCAGCGCCTCCCGATTGGTCATCCAACCCAACGTCATCAGTGCTCTGCGCTTCACGGAGACTTGAGCTGGAGTTAACCCACCTTACCAGCTCCCACCACAACTATGGGGGAAATAATATATGGTGGGAACGACGCATAATTCCTACAGACAAGCTTCACACGCAGAACCAGCTCTTTTAGAATTGCCCAGTCGATTTTGTTTTTCACCCAAACCCCCAAATTACGCAAGACGCGCAACGTATAGCCTAGTGCGCACTTTGATTTAGCCCAGTGAGCCAGCGGTCTATATGAGCTTCTCTTTTTCTCAGCGTTTAACTCCTCCTCCCCTCAGGAATTAATTACTTATATATTATACAAACATTAATAATATTAGAGTCGAAACAGATTTTCAAACCAAATGCCAATAAATGAGTTACAAGATAGCAACACATTAAATACCCATCTTCACAAGTCATCTATCATCGTTTAGAAGCATCAAAACATTTACAAATGCGTGTGAACTAATCCCAGTAGTTTCAAGCATACATTTAAATAGTTTTTTTTAAAGACACTATACTTATTTATACTGGAGAAGTGATCTGGTTTGTGTCAAGAAAGGTCCTGAAACAGGTGGAATAGCCGTGGAAATAAGTGAAAATAGGCCTCCAACTCCACGGATTTTTTATATTTGCGAATTAGATTATAAAGAATTTCTGATCATGAAATAATGAGCAGTCCCTCTTTGAGCCCCCCTCTGATGTGAAAGCAACATATATTATAACTGTTCGTTTCCCCTGGGGCTACTGACCATATGATTAAGGATCTTCAGACAATTCAAAATACAGTACATGTGACACATCACATAACAATATGCCTGAGGTACAATAGGTTATTTTGCAGATAGAAGGGTGGATACCGAGATAAACTGACAGTGTCTTTTATCCCCGTTGTAACATGAGGCCTGATAGGGTCCTCAATATATGTAAATTATACAGTTTGCCTCTGAGGGCTGCGATGTTCGATCCGCAAATAAGAATAAAATGCTGTTTCCGCTTATATTAATGCAATAGATAATCAAATCATGCCATGCACCACTTTCACCACATTTCTGCCGCAATGTAGCATTCAGCGGTTTCACCCAGCAAAAAACGATGAAAAATAATTATGGTTGCAATCAAGTTACTACGAAAACCTATTTGATTAGCGGCCACACTTTACTCAAATTGCAGCTATAAAATTAAGAACAATTCGCCTGTAATGATTATGGACTGGATTTATTTTGGGAGGGTGGAATAAAAGTGGATATAGCATAAATTATCCCCTAATTATACGCCAGTGTCGCCTCAATTATCCTCTTATCAAAAATGGTTGTCTAAATGCAGCGTTTAGTTTCAATTTTCTCCTTTTCTGTAACAAGAACTTGGTACCTTGCTATTATCGTCAGCTACGGTTGTTATTTACTTTGTGGGATTTAAAAGTGCACAACCCAGCCGGATAATCATTTTACAGCAGCGGACCAAGAGAGGAGCACAGAGGCAGGGATGTGAGCCGCAACTCATCCAGACGGATTGGTTTTATCCTTCCAGACTCTCCTTAATTTAAATTTTTTGTAAAAAAAAAAAAATTAATAATAATAATAATAATAATCATGCTTTGTCGTCAGGAGGGCTGCAGGTAAGAGCTTCATTTGAATGCTCTTTTGTGTTCACTGACATTGATGAATGATTTTATTGCCTATGATAATTCAGCAAGCTCAAGGCACACAGCAGTGTGGCCGTGCAGACCCTGCAGGACTCAGCACACCCTGGTCACCCCTCAGTGATCTAACATAGTGGCCAATTCCCCTGCCCGTGTTCCACTTGGACACGCAGAGGAGAAACCAGATCCTATACCTTTTCTAATCGCCTTTGAGTGCTACTACAAAGACCTACATGCTTTGCAGCGAAGGTAGTCGCTTCCCTGCGGGCTAAAATCTCCGGGCTCGATTGGATGAGACGTTTTCATTCTTTAGGTTTTTGCAGCATCATCTGTGCGCCCACCGCAGGACTTATAATTTGCGGGATAACTAATGTCAAAGTCTTGGTGTCCCGCAGGCGTGTTGGGAAACGTCTTTAGGCACACTCAGATTAAATGGAGTGCTGAAAGGACGGATTTGTTTGAATAGAGAGAACATGACATACTCGACCTTGGTGCTTTTGAGATGTTTAAGATGTAACCTATTGCATGCTGACAGCCGTGTCTAATTGGCAAGGCATGTGAAGAAACCGGCGGCCTGTATGTGATGTTATCAGTGGGCAAAATGTATAGGCTAAACGATCATTTAATTTTATTAGAAATCAGTTTGCGTTTGTGCCAAACGTTTTTAACATTTAAAAGATGAGACATGATGCCCCTAACGCACGCCTCACCTGCTGCATGATGCTTGATGTTGTACTCTGTCCCATTAGGAGTTCATAGCCTTGTTCTGGAGAGAAATTATTTAATATTTCACTTCGTAAAAATGTCAATCACAAAATGAACAGCGTTCAGCGGCAAATCTAAAAATCACTTTGTCCCTAAGTAGATGATTGACCTTCAGCACAATCAATGGCCGTGGTGGTTTAACAGAAGTGGTCTTTATTTCCAGCTGTCTTATAAACGTTGATGAATGACTCTCTAAAATCACTCCAGGCCTGGGATTTCCCTGACTTCCACTGTCTGTGTCGGGAACATGAAAGCTGAGAATATTTTATCTTGCGTCTGTAACCTGGCGTTTTTGTGGTTTACGCAGTCACTGTCAGTTTGAATATTATTCAGGCTAACCTAAAGTGGTAATATCAGTACGCACTTAGGTGAGGTCATTTACGCACATATAACAGGGTCGATTTATGCACTAACTAGACCAGTTAAAAAAAGTAAAATAACTAGTTCCCTCTCTTCTCTCTCCTCCTCTCTCTGAATGTGTGTCACTGGCTGTTTTAACTCCGCATCTGGCCACACGTGTTAATCATATCTGAGCTCTGACACGGAATTCCAGCAAGACACAGGTCATAATTTCAGCTAGTGACTTGGCGTTTGCGGTCGGTCCCTCTACGAGCTATTGACTGGCTCACATGGAAAGCCACCTCCTTTTGCTGCTCGGGGACCCGGGCGGTTGGGGAGGCTGAGGCTTGTCACTGCAGAAAGAGCCCGGGAGGCACTTAAACAACACGTCTCCCTTCTCCACAAGGCAAAGCCACTGGCGCTGCACAGACAATCAGGCGTCGACGACTCTACATCTCTGCAGTGTGAAGGGCGGGAAGTGGCGAGAGGGAAGCGCAGATGCATACTACACAGCTGTCAGTATAACATGGTTCATTGTAACAAGGCAGCACTCCACTCTCTTTCTCTCTCACACACACGCACTCGCGCGCGCGCGCGCGGGCACACACACACGCACACACCAGTCCAAAATGATCACCGATCAGCCTTTAATGCCAAAATAGTGGTGCGCCGCTTTTACGCACATAAATTGCGCACAGCGTCCTAATGCAAAACCACTTATGCAAAGCTTTGATGTGTTTTGTAAAAGCGTGCAACTACACCAAGAAAAATTAGTGTGGTTTTGTCATAAAGAAAACCATGCGCTCCCAGGCAGACGACTGTTTACAATAAGTTTTGCATCATAAATTAGGATTGCATTATCTCTCGAGTAAATGGCAAAATTGGCATATGCATGGCCCCAGGTGCAGGAGAGCCTTCAGATGGACCCAGTGTAGCGTGATGGCAGTGGAGCTAAATGACCACAAATAGGCAAAGGCCTGCGCCACTGAGTCTTCACAGCCTCTCATAGACTAATGGATTTAATTTGGCACGGCTGAAGCTGCACTGGTCCCACTCAGGGCCCGAGTCCTAATTAAGACTGCTTGTTTCTCTTGTCGCCTTCTCTCACTGCACGTTTAGGTTCACCTGAGTGATTATGTTGCTCGGTTTCCTGCACTATGGTTTTTATATTTTGTCGCGTGTTTCTGAAATGGTGAAATCGTGATCAGAAGAAGGGTATGGAAATGGCCACAATGTCCCTACATTTATGGCCATATTATCAACGTTATTAAGACAATGCAGTGAGATGTAGCCAAGGAGGAAGATATACGGGTTATACATCCTGTCTTCCATCTGCAGTTGTATGGCCATACATATATATTAAAATCAGTTTAGGCTCAGTGTTGCTGGTTATAAGCCAGTCTATGACCTGGTGAAGACGCCTAACTATATGACCCTGTACACCAAGTCAATAACTAAGGAGCTATATCAAAATTCAGATCAACTTTTTTTGATGTTGGTGACAAATAAGACTAGTGAGTGCCGGGGAGTGCATTGCCCCCCCCCCCCCCCCCCCCCCCCCCCCCGACTTAATACGCGACATTATTAGGTCTGACAGCACAGTGGTCGGTCTTGAAGGAGAGGATTTGGTCGATAGATGACAGACAGGAAGGCCAGCAATCATGGGCTCTTTTTTATCAGAATGTACTGTTCGATGCCGTTTATCCCTGATGATAGAAAATTGCTCTGTTGCCAGGACGCTGCCGCCGAAATAGAGGGCAGGAGCAACATTTCCATTTTCCAGTTTGAAAGCCATTGAAATGAATTAGTAAAAATGAAAAAAAGAGGAAAAATGAGAAAGAATCCCCTGGTAAACAAAGGGGAGCAAACAAAGATACCATTTTCTTTTGCCGAGAATCCACCCTCCTCATTTCCCGTTTTTTTTTTTTCTTTCCTGCAGCAGAGTGAGGGTTTTACTTCAACAGTTGCAAATCACATGCTTGGCTTCTAATGTAGTCCAAGGCCCGGGCCTACTTCAAAGACAATCATTTATTTCCCAACCTCCTGGAATAATTAGAGCGCCTTTTCATCTTTTCCTGACAGAGAGAGAGAAAAAAGAGAGGGAGAAATTAAGAAAGAGTATTTGACAACGAGGAGCATTAAGCAAACTCCTGAAATATTTAAACATTAAGCAAATGAACAGTAACCGGTCACAGTGAGGGGTGGGGGATTAATATGGAAGGACGAAATCCGGTTTTATCAGAACTTCGCAAACCTGGGTTGTAAAAGGTTGATCACACATAGTAAATACATGTATGTAAAATATAGTAGTCGTCAGTTATTGCTTTTAATATTTGTTATTTTCAAGCATATTGTGTCTAAACATTATTATGTTGATTATTATTATTATTTGTGGGCTTGATGGTCATGTTGCTGCTGTTATCGCCATAATAATCATCATTGCATTAATCACATCAACAGTTCGTTCAAATTTTGTACTCTTTAAAAAAAATTACATCAAAACTCTAAAATGTAAAATATGAACAATACTATTTTAAAACTGAAAACAACAGAAATATCATTGTAGCAGGTTAAAAAAAAAAACAAGCAGGATGGAGAATGTTTTAGGCCTCTAGTGTTTTTTTTTTTTTCGTTAAGATAATATAGTTAACCGTAATCTGAGGATTATTTATCAGTGACACAGACGGATCGTGAGGCGAGGCCATCATCAGTGCAGGACGGGGTTACTGTCTGTGTCCCAGCAGGCAGGTGGTTTAAAACCTCGACTCCGAGCGCGCCTCTAGTGCGCGCCACGCGCTGCGTGGAGCCTGATAGATGGAGAAATGACACCCGAAACACTGGATTACAGAGAACCCCTCACAATGGATAGAAAACGAAATACTAAATTTCCCAATGCAACTGTGCAAGTACAGAATAACAGACTGTTACACTGCACGATAGCATTAGTACAGGAACCATTAACGTTTCTCCTTTGGAAATTAATGGTAATTAAAATGGCTGGATTCTTAACAAGGTCTGGTATCCTCCAGGAAACCTATCTTGGATGGAAGGATGTTTTTACTCAATAAGTGACAAATAAGTGGAACTCACTTCTTTGTTTCACATCATACAGAATAACAAAATCAAATATAAAGCCCTTTTATTATAAATTGAATTGTGTGCATTGTAAGGCCTGGACTGATAGGAACACAGTTTTATTGGCTAATAGTAAACATGTGAAGTATATCTTTATAGGATAATGATGACAGTGAGAGAAAATTTGGAGCATATGCTGGATAAATAAAGCCACTATTTGGCCTTTTAAAATCTCACTAAGACCTGAAACTGAGGCTCATCTGCAAATGCAACCAGATGAAGCTCATAAAAGAAAAATAAACAGTGAAAAAGAGCACTAAACTCTCCATGAAGCACTTTAAAATGGCACTAGAGAAAATATAGACTGTTATTGATCTTACACAGGATTAAACTCTGCAGAACACTGTGAAAGTACTGTTGGTGGGAATATTTTGTGGATAGATTTCTCACCTACATTGCCCCCCTCCCCACCCCCCCACCCCTCCACCCCTCCCCACAACACTCACACACACACTCACATATCCTCCATGCACACAACAATACAAACTAATAACAAAATAGTGTGCGCTCCAACAGGGAAGTCCTGGCTCTCTCATATAGGAAAGAATGCCTCACTGGAGGAAGTGCTGCACACAATAGCCAACACTGACTGCAAAATAAAAGAGCTTGTAATTTAAGAGCACGGTGTGAACTGAAGTGGAAAAAAAGTGAAGAGAAAAGGGGTCACACCTGGTGAAATATGGTGTGGTGGGCGAGCGGGTCTCATTCTCAGATGCTGCTCGGGTTCACATGAGCTGTGGGGTTGTAGGAGTTTGTCAGGTGATAGCTGTGGACCTTTGTCTGCTGCACCTTAAGACACTCCTACCTGAAACTGCATTTCTGATCAGGCTGGGTTTTGGTCTTGTGCTCTTGCAGGCTTAAAAGTTGGAGTAACTGATATTGTGCAAACAGCAGGCCTGCAATCAAATATTAAAATTAAAATTAATTTCAGGTTATTTTGCATTTAACAAAAATAACTTAAAAACACTTTTAGGCTGACAAATGCATAGTTAGTAAAAGTGCAAACACCTAACAAATTATGTGTTTCCTTTAAGGACTCATCAGGTCACGTAAAGTCTTTCTTTATGCCACAATTTAATTCTACCCTGCAAAGATGCAGCTCTTGTGCTTTTAGGTACACTTATTTATAGAAAATATTTTTTAATTTGTATTTAACATATTTTGTACAAAAAAAACAATTAAATAACCAAATGTCTTTCTCACAGCTCTAACACCTGCATCATCATCACCATAATTATTATTACTACTACTACTATTATTATTAGCTGGCTCTTGATGTTTATTTTGGTGCTTCTGTTGTTGCTGTTGCTGCCATTATCATCCTAATCATCAGCCTCATTAAATTCATTAAATCTCCAGTTCGTTTTAAAGTGTTTAAATCTTGTATTTGCTATTA
Organism: Micropterus dolomieu; assembly: GCF_021292245.1. Taxonomy (NCBI): domain Eukaryota; kingdom Metazoa; phylum Chordata; class Actinopteri; order Centrarchiformes; family Centrarchidae; genus Micropterus; species Micropterus dolomieu. The sequence goes on along the minus strand of NC_060158.1, from coordinate 19,160,297 downwards.
TAGTGCAGTTCATCTTTAAAACACCCCCCTGAAAAAAACAGAACAGAAAAAAAGTAAAATATTACAAAAACAGAATATTACAGAAATATTATTATAGTAGGTTTTAAAAAAAACTAAATGTTAGAAATCACCAATCGCTGAGCACTACTCAGACACATTAAAAATCCCTTACTGTCACAGGATTAGGAATCTACGTTGGCTTCACTGTACTACACAAAGAGTATAATGCAGAGAAGGGGCATTAACATGACTTATTTTTAAAATCAGGACGTCTGTTGTCTGGTCACAGCTAAAACTAAAAATGATTAAAAAAAATAGTAGGCAAAGTCTCATTAGTGACCTGCAGCATTATGCCACGTTTCATTCTTGAAATCAAATAAGGTTGAATTTATGAATCAAGCAGGACAAGACCATGTAAACACTGGAAATTAAGATATGAGCTTTTTAACTGTCATTTTAACTGCTGGGAAACACCTGTGAGCTGGACAGTCTGAGTGAACAAACCATAGATCACAGATCAGCTTAATGATTTGGCTGGGAGCTCATGTCCATAGCCAGCCGCATAATATCACAGTTATTAATTCGTTGCCTGGAAAGCCCTCAGGGCCTTTATTTTCATTTGCTCTGAACTGTCAGATTGGAGTGGAGAGATTTTTAGGACTTTGTCGATTTTGTTGGAGTGAAGGTAGCCAATTATTGTCATCATTGCCCTTGAAAATGCATTACGCCTCACCTGAGGGCTCACTCAATCAAAGAGACTGAAGGGGCAATTAACAGATGACTTCTGACCTTAATCCAGTCAACTCTTCTCATTCAGTTTTATGGTGCAAACTTCCTTATTGCTGGCATCTAACCTTGGACGAATGTCAAATCTGGGTTTGGGACCTTGAACACTGTCTTTGCTTATTATTGTTTACAAAATGAATTTGCCACACTTATTCTAAGTTTGTTCAACCTTGAATATTTAAGTGAATCAAACAAAGCAATTTCATGATTTAATTGGTGACACTTTAGGTCCCCCTATTTAGCATTTATTAGCATTATGTAAACATAAAATGAATGGTTCATATGCTGCTCATAAACGCTAAGAAGTGTTACAGTTTAAGGTTAGTTCGGCTAATTTGAAATGAGCTTAATGAAAGAAAATTAAAAACCTCAGTAGCGCACTGCAGAGAGTTTAAAATCAAACCATTAAAAAAGAAAAATCAAGGGATAACCATTGCATCATTATGCCTGAAACTACTGTGTGGCCTGTAGTTTTAATTCAATTTAAACAAGCTCATTGTGCCTTCTGTCAAGCTTTCTCTGGTGTATTGTATTAGCGTGTGAGTGCAGCTTCCTCACCTGGGGAACTTGAAAGATCAATGTGAGTCAGGCATCATGTCCTGGCGATAACCTTTTCACAGATTTTTTCCCACCTGAATAATTAAAATGAGCACTAAGCTAGTAAAGGTACTGTGTGGTGACAATCAGCAGAATGTGAAATCGATTTCTTTTAGGATATATATGCTTATGAATAACTTTTTTCCTCTTTGTCTCCCTGTTTTCCCCTCTCCAATATTTCCCCCTGGCTTTTCCATCACGCCCACCTTCCTCTCATGTTCTCCATCACCCCCATGCATGTCCAGGCACTGGTCTCCATCTCTCCTCCATCCAGTCCCCTTCTCTCCTCTCCATATTCCTCTTCATGCCCACTCTACCCCTCTCTTCTTCTCCCCTCAACCTCGCTCCCTCTCCCTAACCCCACACCTCTCTCCCCCTTTTTCCAGCCCACACCCCAATAGGTACGCCTCCATCCCCTCTTGGCAGCTCCATCTCCTCCTCGCCTCCCCCCTCTCCTCCCTCTCCCTGGTTGGTTTCCACAGCTGTGGTGAGTGAGGGGCAGATGACCGGAGAATTGGCCCCTGGGAGAGCGCTGAGCCATCCTGGTGCTATTAGGCTCGTGGCTAATAATAGGTGTTTCAGACCAGGGGAAGATCAATCAGGGGGAATCATGGGGAATGTTCAGAGCAGCGCTTTTTACACATCGGCCCAGATGGATGAAATTACACTTGTCAGTTTTTAGTTGCATTACTCCCAAATTGGTTGTCTACTCTTTTTTTTCTCTCTCCCTCCCTCCCTTACTCGCTCTCTATTCTCTCCTTTCTCTCTCTTTGCCCTCATTCATGTGTCAGCGGCCTGCTAAAGGGATTCGATGGTGAAATCCCTGTCATTTTTGTCTTTTCCCTGTTTAGCCCCCAGCCAGCAACTCTGCTGCCTGCATATGCACTTAGAAGAAATCAGTTTAAGATGTTGTCTTATGGCTTGGGCAATTTCCATGTTAAAGGCAAGTGTGCAGCTGACATTTTGTATGTGCTCTGCATGTATAATAAAATGATTTGATTGAGTCATTCACAAACGATTAGTCCATCAACAGAAAATTATTCATCAACTATTTTGATAATCGATTTGTTCCCAGATTGTTTTAGCCAAATTGTTAAATGTTCACTGACTTCCAATGTCAGCTGCCTTTGTCTGTTTTATATTATTGTAAACTGAATATGTTGGGGGTTTGTAGTGTTGATCAGACAAAACAAGATATTTGAAGATGTAACCTTGGGGTCTGGGGAACTGTGATGGACATTTTTTTTCAATATTTTTTTGACATTTCAAAGGATTTATCTAGAAAATAAATGGCCTTCCTGGTTCTTGGAGTGTAAAATAGATGCTTGGAACTTTAATGCATTTCCGATATTAAGTTGATTCACACAAACTTGAACTTAAACCAAACTGATTAATGTGCCAAGGACAATAATGTTATTGTGACTGCAGAAAAATCTTGTCTAATTGTAATGTAATTCAATCTGTCATGTGCAAATGAAACCTTCAGGCTGTATCTCACTGTGTGAAACTGAATAAAATTTACCACACAAAACTCACTCTCTTTGGGGTTTGTTTTAAACGTATGTCGATGTTTTTCAAATGAAAGCATACAACTGAAGTTGTTGCAGAAACGACAAGGATTTTCATGAGCATGAAAAAAAACAATGAAATGATGCTGCAAGAGGTTTACATCAGCTATTAAATCAAGCCTTTGAGCAGTAAAATGCTTCTTTTCTATTTCCACCCTAATACTAAGAACTCCTCAGACTGACTGATTGATTGATTTAGACACAAACATTTGAAAGTGAATCAGTTGAGCTGTAGTTTCTGTGCAGTTGCAGGGAGATGACAAGCTCAGTAAGGTAAAGTGGGTTCATGTCTGGCAGTTCATGCAAGCCATACAGCCCCCCCCTCCACCCCCCCACCCCCAGCTCCTGATGTGTTACATGATAACTACCACAGCGTGTCAGTCGGAAAGGTGACTATGGAGGCTACGTTTTGAGGCAGCCACTCAACAGCTATTTGTTTCAGTGATTTCCACTTCTGACTTGCCTTTGTCAGACTAAAATGTTTAGTGTTTACAATGCTTTCCTTGCAATCCTCACATTAGCAATTTCCCCTTGATGTGGCTACCAGCTAAGTCTCTGGCTCAAAGGGGGGTGTGGTATTGATATATTAAAGTGCTTGCTTGTGTTACTCCTGTGTAAGGCACGCGGCTACTACACCATGCCATCAAAACACCGGTATGACAATCACAGCAGAAGATTGGCTGTGTGCTAAGGTATCTGCTCTGAATAGCTCATAGGGAGACATTTCCCCCCCACTGGAAATCAATACAGCCCCCAGATGTTGAGGTCTGCCGGTCCATGAAGCAGCCTGATGCAGAGATGTTCCTCACTGTCTGATTGCACAACGGAGAAGACTAGAGACAGAAAGGCTTCTTTGACTGAAAGCACGGTGACCACGGGGGAGGGAACAGGGCCTCTGTGAGAGAGTCTCCTTAGCAACGGGAAGAAAATTAACATTGACATCCTGACTTCCCAGCAAAACTCGTCCCAGGGATTCTGCTGGATATTTCCATGGGTGAGCAAAAAGGGGAAAAAAGAGATGTTCAAAAGCTGATATAAAGACACACACTCCCTGCTTGTCTTCCATTTATATTGAAATGAGTTTTTCCCCCTCAGCTCCGCTTGTGTGTAGTGAATACAGAGAGTCCTAATGTATGTATTTTGCTCATTTTACTGTGTCTGGCGTTTCCGCGCCTCTCCTCTGCGACTCTGTGTTTGCCTCCTGCTGTGGTAAACACAACATTGCTATGATAGCACATGCATTTCAGAAAGCTCAAAACACCACCGAGGAGCCGAAACATTCATTCTCTCTCTCCCTCTCCCCCTCAATCTCTCCCCTCTCCCTCTGCCTCCGTCAGTCCTCTCCCTCACTTCCAGCCAAGGTATTCAGCTCCCATGATTGCAAACACGCATAATGACAGCATCTCCCGGGGGCCAGCGGAGGTACCCCACTGATGCTGAGAGACTCTATCCTGTCGTCACATTGCAGGAAATTTGTCAGCAGTACACATTGGAGCCTGGAGAGCTTTGGCAAGGCACAGCCAGAAGCTGGGCTGGCTGTTTTTTGTTAATAAAATGAAGTGCAAATTGTGCTGGGCTCGTATGCATTGGAACAGCTCACTGCTTCCTCCCATTACGAGGCCAGGGCGAGCGCCATGGAAGCATAAGCGTGAATACATTATAAAGTAATGAGGAAACATCCAGGAGAGGGTTACGGGGGGCGTCAAGCGGCTCCAGAGGCCTCACCAAGAGCTTTCAGTATGCTCCGTGATGGATTAGTCATTCTCGTTTGAAGAGCGAGCGAGAGGTGGAGTTCAACAATGTTACACATAGCAACAGTTGCTAAGAGTTGCAGCGAGCGCGGCCTATTCAGTCTGTGAATATGTAGGCCTACAGTTGCAGCTGAGCAGGAATATAGCCTAGGTGAATAGGGATAGAGCTGTTTTGTGTATCAATGATGATGGTGGTGACATTTGCAACAATGCCATAATATTCATGAACGTGGAAACTGCTAAGAACCATGGGTAGTGGAGAGGCTAATAATGTAAATCATTCATAGCATAGCAGCATGAGAGCGGTTGAGACAAAATGTCACTGATATTTGGAATTTGAAGCAAATCATGCTTTGTGGATGTCAAAATGACATCCCCTGTTCCTGCCATGGCGGAAGCTGGAGCATAACCTACCGTTCTGGAGAATCCCCCCCAAAATGAAACCCATACAGCTTGGTAACCTACTTGGGAGGCCTGGGGTTTGAAACATTAAAAAAAAGAAAATCCATCTGACAGGAATTATCAACCCCTATTTTAACCCCAACTCTCCTCGATATGTCATAGAAAACGTTGAATTTACAGTGGCGCACTTAACTGAGGAAGCCAGCCTTGCATTACACAGACCCTCCCTGTCAATCATGCATCCCACAAACAGGTCACATTCCATACATTCCCGTAAGGTGGGGTGGTGGGCGGTAGGTGGCAGTGAGGAGAAGGGGGTGGGGGAGGCTGGTTTGAGCCCAGTGCTTTAGAACCACTTTCAGTTTCTCCACGGCGCAAACACCCTCCCCCTTGGCATTCAGTCTCTGATGAGCCCGCCGAGCCGCAATGGAGTCGCCTGATGGAACGCCATGGCAACGGCCGACACCTGGCAAGAGTTCATCCCACCTCCTCTCTCTCCTCCATCATTCCCCTTTCCCTCCCTCCCCCAGATGCTGGAACATATTTCCCTCAGACTGACTGAAAGCCCCTGTGAACAAATAATGGGTGCACGCCAGTCTAAATAAAGTGCGGTTTATGAGTTGCGGTCAGAAACGTCTCCCTCTGCCCCTCTTTCTCTTTCTCTCTTGCTCTCTTTTTAATGTTCTGCACAAAAAACAGTTGCCAACATTTTTTCCTTTTTTGGGGGCCATATGGCTGGTTGGTGATTATACAAAGCCATTTTTTCCCTTTCTCACAGTGAGGCACATAGTCAAATAAAAGAGAGCGGCTCCACACCAGTAGTCTGCAAACCCATTTTGTAGAATGGAACAAGGCACCCAAGCCAAAACAAACCAACGTGTCCCTTTGCCATTTTTCAGCCTCAACTTTTCAATAATATGTTAGACCGTAGCGTTGAATAAACCTTCTGCAGCAAGCCTCCACTCTGCTGTGTTATCAATTAATCAAATTAATCAAGACTGGAGGGAGTTTTGCAAGGAGGTTGCATAAATATTCAAGTAAACCACTGTTTGATGAAAACCCTAGAAGTATTCATCACATAGGCTAACCCAAACTTACTGATGATGGAAGATCCTGTCATGTTGTTTCAGAGTTCTTCGCACAGAAGTTAGGTTTAAATCTTTGTAATTTGTAATCATATTAAATGAGTAGTTTAACTATCATTCTTTTTATCTTTCTAAGAGTGACCTGAGAAGACTGAATTTCATGTCTCTTTCTACGGTGGAGTCAAAATGTGTTCAGCCAAGGTAGGAGACAGTTAGCTTGGCTCTGTCCACGGTGAAAAAATAAGCCTACCAAGAACTCCAATCATGTATCATTGTACATCAAACCTGCAAGTGGAACAACAGATAAATGTAAGGCTTAGTTTGTAAATCTCAACTGCCTCACAGCTGCTTTGAGCTTGTTACTCAAAGCAGCACAGCTAATAAAATCTTGACATATTCCTTAAAAATGTAAATCTTTATGGTTTTGAAGAATGCTGTGCAATCAAAATCATTGAGAATCATTTTAACTCTATCTTAGTTTTTGATATTAAGAAACATGTGTGATACATCATAAGGTACACCTGATATGCCTACTGTGACCAGACATCCCCTGTTTTCCGGGGACAGTCCTCGGTTTTGGTGGTGTCCCCATCTAGAGCTGTCCCCGAAAATATCCCCGTGTTAATCATCGACTGTATAAGGTGTTAACAGACCTGGAATCAGATTTTACGTGGCCAGAAAGACTGGACAGCAGAGCATACAGGTGTCGTGCCGAAAAGTGATCTTTCCCCCGAAAACTGATTGCCGTCTGCGGGAGTGCGCGCAGCATGTTAGATCTGTATCACCCAGTCTCTTTACATTTACAGCTGCTTTGATCTGGATCAAACAGATACGTGCAGATACACCACTTTAAGGCCATGGTAATAACAAAGGTATGTCTTTGTGAGACTTTAACGTTTATTTTAATGGAATAATCACAATTGTGTTTACAGTTTATACCGTAACCAGGCATGCCATTTACATGATTATTGGCAATAATAGAAGCCTGTTGTTGCTGATGGATTATGTGTTCGTTCAGCCTATTTCTAATATCCTTGTTTATGTTTGGAAAACAGAATGTAGCCTAGAGCCTAATTAACATGACTTACTGCAGAGTTATCCATAAAATAAAGACATGATCTCTTTTGCAGTTATCCTTATGACTCTACATTATTTTACTTGCTGTGTACCAGCCAATCCAGTCCTTAAAATATCTTTAAATGGCCAATACAAACCATAAAAGTTGCCATAAAGTGATTGCAGCATCTACTTATTGACTGAAAGCTAGTTCTGCCTGAAAATGACTTGATTCCATTTAGAAGCGTTACATTTGACAGATTATAAAACCGAAATCGTCCCCCTTATTTATGTCATATATAATAACATTGTATTTTTTAACATAACATATGACATATGAACACCAAACCAAAAATGTCCCCAGTTTTCATTTCAAAAATCATCATAAATCTGACACTAATCTCTGACAGCTGACAAGATGAATCTCTCTGTCAAATAATGAAAAAGGTCAGAGGAAGTAAATGGTAACTAGCTATTTTAAGTCCCCTGTTGATTTTGCACGTTCAAAATACACCAGCTACCAATGTTTGGTTTAGCAACCTGTGATTAGTGTCTCTGTCAGTGCTATGGTTTGGTGAAGCCCTTAGTCTCAATTTCTTAGGGTCTGGCAGTATTTACAGGCCTCATTTTGTACCCTAAAACCACTGTGAAGGCCAGATAATGCCAGTAGAAAAACCAAGATGGCTACCGATGTAAAATTAAGGAAAGACTTTTGAGGTTTTAGCAAGGAGAATGGCATGGTGAATCATATAAATAGGCTAAATGTAACACGTCTACCAGAAATGATGTCCTCCGTTTCAACAGCTCCTTGTTAGAAAGATGGAAAGAAAGCTTTATGCTGGTCACTAACTCTAATGTTTCTGCGTCGAAGCATAACCAAATTATTTATGCTAAATTGCCAGAGCCACGGAGGTATGACGTTAAAGTGGAGAAAACTGGAGAAAAATGTTGAATGGTGGCTCGTAAAATTATGAGACAGAGTAATAATTTTAAATAGTGTAATAGAGCTATGTTTAATTCTAGTAGGTGATCATGCTGCTCTCACCATAATCACATTTATGCATGCACACAAGGTGGAAAACCTATGTGTAAGTCTATTACGACAGTACTTTACTAACAATAACTGCATGAGCCTAACAACACTCAGCACCTTTGATATTGGCCTCCAATCCCAGTAACAACAAACTATTGTAACTTGCAGGGAAAAAAAGAACAACAATCTGTGCATGGTGCATTGCCATACTTGTTTAAAACTTTGGAAAAGGTGTGGTAAACGTCACTGTAATGTAACCAAAAAACATGTTTACAGTTCTTAGTGAATGCTCTGCTTTCAGTCTCTCTGTGACAAATTGTGCTTAATGTAATGTGTTGAGTATTTAAGTGGTTTATATAAATACCAGTAGCAGCATACTC
>NC_060158.1:19084448-19151539 GCF_021292245.1 Micropterus dolomieu | reverse complement strand
GTTTCAACAGCTCCTTGTTAGAAAGATGGAAAGAAAGCTTTATGCTGGTCACTAACTCTAATGTTTCTGCGTCGAAGCATAACCAAATTATTTATGCTAAATTGCCAGAGCCACGGAGGTATGACGTTAAAGTGGAGAAAACTGGAGAAAAATGTTGAATGGTGGCTCGTAAAATTATGAGACAGAGTAATAATTTTAAATAGTGTAATAGAGCTATGTTTAATTCTAGTAGGTGATCATGCTGCTCTCACCATAATCACATTTATGCATGCACACAAGGTGGAAAACCTATGTGTAAGTCTATTACGACAGTACTTTACTAACAATAACTGCATGAGCCTAACAACACTCAGCACCTTTGATATTGGCCTCCAATCCCAGTAACAACAAACTATTGTAACTTGCAGGGAAAAAAAGAACAACAATCTGTGCATGGTGCATTGCCATACTTGTTTAAAACTTTGGAAAAGGTGTGGTAAACGTCACTGTAATGTAACCAAAAAACATGTTTACAGTTCTTAGTGAATGCTCTGCTTTCAGTCTCTCTGTGACAAATTGTGCTTAATGTAATGTGTTGAGTATTTAAGTGGTTTATATAAATACCAGTAGCAGCATACTCCATGTTTATGGAGGCTTAAGAGGGTCTGGATAATATCTAGATATTACGGCACTTGCTCACTCAGGTGTGCCAGAATGGTACAAACAATTATGTGTCAAAACATCAGAGTTTCTGCAAAAGTCCAATTAAATGTAACCCAATTTTACAATAAATGTGTTTTGTCCCCCAAAATGAACACTTTTAAGCTCTTATAATGCAGGTACAGGTTCATGTCAGCTATAGGGAGAAGTAGCCAGGATTGAAGCTGGGCCAGGCCTGACAGGAGCCAGAAGTGTTAATGAGCATTAAAAATCTCTTAAAGCGTAATCTACATGGTCCCTTGCTCTGAGGTAATGCCTATCACATGGCCTCCATTGGCACCCTCACTCTTAACCACAGCCCACTTTCCTCCAGGACAAGAATCACGAAATCATAACCCTTGATTCATCTAGCTCACACTACAATGTTATGGGAGCTTTCATAGACATGCAATATGGTGTTAAAAAGATCCAGCTATGATATTATTGAATTAAGTACAACAATCTACTCTCAGATAAGCTCAGATTTGAGAATTCAGCTCAACGTCAAAGCCTTTCATTGGACGAACATTTCTATGGCTGTTCAGGAATCTTTCTTTGTGGGGACAATTATTAGGTAGTATGTCTTTTGTATAAATTGGACAATCACATATTTGTCCATTCACTGGGAAAATGAGAGCAGTTTAAAAAAAATGACCCTCTCTTCAAGCTGCTGAATGGACAGGCTGGGATAAATGTGAATGACAGGTGTGAAGTGGCCAAAATACTCCATACACAACCAAAAACAATAGTCTTTGTGTTTGCTAGAGGAAGACAAACGGGTGACAAAGAGTTTGTGCGTGACAAGCTACATCAATGTCACATTGAAGGGTCTGGAAAAAGTGGCGGATGTTTGTTTTTCCTCGGATGGACTACTTCTTTCTGGAATTCCACTTCAGGGGGAAAGAAATAGAAAAGTGAATATTCTTGTGTTTTACATCAGCCAAGCAACCATCAAAAAGAGAAAGAAAAATAATTTCAATCAAAATGGTGGATCTTGGTTCTTTTTTAAATATTAAATTAAAAATGTTCTGTTTAACCCTGTTTTATATGTAGGCAGTACTCAGGGTTAAACTAGCAGGTGCTTTGCCATTGAGCAAGGCATGATCTCCTGCAAAATACTCCAAATGCACTGTAGACAGGATTCTAATTCATCATCAGACACACATGCATTGGGCAGGTAGAAAATAAACTGTAATGACTGAAGGTTTATTTGGAGATCAACATGAGGAGTTGATTTATGCCACAAACCACACCAATAGCGAAAGTTATGGGTGGGCAGTGTTCAATACCCAAAGAAAGGAACCAGCTCGGAGTGCATATTTAGCTATTAGCATCTAGCAATCTAGTCAGCCCCTTGAATTCAAGTTTTGTGCAGACAGTGCATGGTGAGGACAGGTCTTTTTGAAGGAAAGACAGCTCATTTAGTAACCATAATCAGTTATTGCAAACATCTGTGTGGCTCTATGACCAATGCTTTATGATTAGTTTGATGTCCACTCAATAGTTTTAGCGTCCGACTTGGTGACAGCTGATGGGAAACTAGCTTTGGATGGAAATTCTTCACCATTGTTATGCTTATAATTTATTATATACTCTATGAGGTGTGTAGAACCTCTTTTTATGATCAAAATCATTGCTGACAAATTATACATATTCAGTCTTGTATTGACATTTCTTATGGGTAACCTGTGCTTCCTGGGCACTCAAAATAGCAAGTGTATGGAAGGACGCGAATTGACACAGTACTTGTGTCATGTTAGCTAGGTAGGACCAACATGTCTATCAAAGTGTAGCATAGTGAAACAAAGTCCTAGGAAAAAGGGAGGATGAATGCCACATACAAATTTACCTCTAGTGGTTAAATTACTGTTAAGCTAAACAGTAATTTTACTGGTTTCCAGGAAGATGAGTTGAGTTTTCTATCCCCCTGCTGTGTGCCCGTCCTAGATTGTAAACAGGGAAACTGTCTATACTGTGGCCAACCACACACCCTAACCACTCTGACAAAATAAATAGGCCTATGTGTAGGGGAATATATAATTTCAGCGCACATAGATAGCAAAGTTCTTTTCACTTGTACACCTACTGGGTGTAACAAATTTTCATCACAATAGTTACAGTAACACTAACTTACTCTACTTCTGGGATTTATTGGCTTTCATTGCTAAATTAAACATGTCTGCTTCTACATAACCACCTCAAAACGGCCATCGTAAATGATCACAAATTAACAGACGCTTCTGGTGTGTAACAGTGTTGTACCTCTGCTGTAAGAGGAGTCATGTACAGCAAGCACTGCGGGACAAACATTGCTCTGTCCGGTTGATTACAACAAATAAATACTACTGGATGAGGGATAGATCTTCTGTGTGAGTGTATCTGGAGCACAGCACCAGGATGTGTTTATGAATTGGAGCAAAGAAACTTGAAATGTCAATCTCTCCATGAGCAGCAGGCTAGCCAGGGTTAGTTATAGAACATTTTGTGACTCACTAATTCAAACTTTGTTTTACAACGCTGACAAGAACCGATGACAAGCAGCTAAAATGCTACCTAATAAATATCGCCTCCGTTTTTATGCCTGCTTTGAGGTAGCCCTAATTAACCAGGCACAACACACGCTCCCTAGTGACATATGTCCCAGCCGGAGCCAAAAATAACACTGCCCTGAGGGAGGATGGAGGAGGAGAAGGCGGGTGCTTTCTTGTGTGTAAGTTGCATGCGTTGGTATCTGTGTTACATACTGTGTGTGTGTGTGCGTGTGTGTGAGGGTCTTTGTGCTTGCTGCTTCTGTGAAAATAATGTTTCAAGGGCCACAGTCTCTCAGATTTTCAATTCAAGTGTAGCTGCACATTTGCATTAAGAGTGCATGCCTGGGACTCTGGTGGAATCTCCCAAGGGAGTGCTTCAGAGGCCGAGTCCCTGGGCGATGAGAAGAGCTTGCTTCCATGTGAGCAGGCTGTGGCATACCCACCTGTGAGAAGGTTGAGGTGGAGGAGGGAGGAAGGGAAAAGAGAGATGGTGAGAGGAACATATATGGTGAAAAAAAAAAAAAAAGACAAAGGAGGAAAGAAAAATAATTCTGTGGTTTTGCAGAGGTGGAGGTGGCAAACTGTGGTCATAGAGGAGGTCCTGTGAACCCAAAATGACTGTGCAGTGAGGTGAGGAAACAAGCAATAAGTTATCACAGGTGTTGCTGCACATAAAGAGCTGTGTGTGTGTGTGTGTGTGTGTGTGTGTGTGTGTGTGTGTGTGTGTGTGTGTGTGTGTGTTTCTCTACACCTGTAACAACCTTTCAGCTAAATGGTTGTTTGTTCTGCATCTTCTCTTCAATCTCCTCACTCTACTTTGTGCTTTCAGTCACCTCTCCCCTCAGTTTTCTTCTTTTAAGAATTTTGACTCAATATTTTATCTTGAGCATCCAGCCAAGGACAGAAAAACACAAGAAGTTGAAGTGAAGTGAAGAGAAGTAAAAAATAAACAATCTATGTCAAACACGAAAAAAATTGCATCTCTGGGTTCCGGGTGAGTTCTACAATTGTTAAATCTTTGTGGTTAAAATTTGTATAATACAAACAGAAATAATTAACCCTGTGCGCTGTCAACATTTTTCAGTATGTGTCTTTTATAATGGGGATCCATAAGGGAAAATGTACAGCTTTTCAACACTTGACTTCCTAATAAGACATACACTCCAAAGAATCTCCAGGGATAAATATTGTGTATGCCTTTGTGGCTTATGATGGGAAGTCAGCTTCAGTTAAAACCTTTAGTTACTATTAACAAAAAATTCATTAATGAAGAGTTAAAATAATTTGATGTTAAAGCTGCATTAATTGAGTTTTGGGCACCGGGGCAACGCAACAAGCTGTAAACACAACATTTACATTTAATCATTTAGCTGACGCTTTTATCCAAAGCGACTTACAATTGCTATATATGTCAGAGGTCGCACGCCTGTGGAGCAGGGATGGAACCCAGGTCTCTCACACCAAAGGCATGTGTCTTATTCATTGCCCCATCACCACCCCACTGACATATTTTCACCTTATTAAGTTGATACGGCGAATATATCAGCAAACAGTTGCCTGTTGTTTACCCATCAAGCAGTTAGAGAGCAAAATTAGCATTAGAGCTGTGTTTCTGTTCACATGGCAAATGTGTATTACAAGTCTACTATTCACTCTTCTTTTAGCTCTGTTTTGGTCACCTCCAACTCCTTGGGGAAATATTGGACTCTTTAGCTGCTGTATGTTCCACCATGTTGATAAGCTAGTTGCTACCTTTTTCAGTCTACTGTTTGGTGCTGAGAGGTTAGTTTACAGTGGCTTTATCAGAGCATTTTTGCTGCACACAGCTGCCTGCTACAGCTGGAAACATGGTTGATTAAAGCGGTGAGACGGACCAAAATCAAGAAAGTTGCAGGCTGACCTGAAAAGTCAGGTGTCACTACAAGTAACACCTTTCATACAACAAGCAGACACTTCTGCCATTGTTAATAAAAATAGAGAATAGTGCAGCTTCAGCAGTAAGCTGTCTTAGAGCTGCTACTGCTAGCATGTTTCTTTTTTTTAATGTTAACTACTGTCTTCAATCAATTTGACAGTAATTACAGAAACTTTATTGGAAAATGGTTGCAATATAGACTTCATAAATTCAAATGTTCCCAATTCCTCAAACTAATAATAACTCTGCACTGTTAGATTAATATGACACTGTGCTATTGAATCCAAACCCAGACATCTAACACTAACATAAGAGCCAAGAGTTGAAGAGCTGATGCTTTTAATCCAAGAGTGATAATTGGTTTCGAGTCTGGATACAAAAAGTGTGGTTTCAAGAAACAGCAGTTTCTTATACATCACCTACCAAAAAAAGAAAGAAAAAGAAAAGCAACATATGCACCTATATGGTCTCTAAATGTTCACTAAGAGCCAGAACTTCAGATCCAAAATATAAACTGCTTTTTTGTAGCCAAGAGCTAATTGATATTTTTCCACAAACAGCATCCAGTAAAGTTCTCTAATGGTCTTAAATCTTAATCATTGCAGTTGCTCTAGACTAGACATGACATCATGGCCACAGGTAGCCCAGTTTATTCCACGGGTCTTTAATCATCAAGATTGCCATCATAATGGCTGAGTGGGCCACTGGTTCACAAAAGAAGGCCTCTCTGTGTGGAGGAGTCAGATAAGGTATGTCTCTGCTTCATACAGTCTGGAAACAGAAGAGAGGAGAACAGCATTGATCTGATCTCAGATAAGATGAAAAATGTTCCCTTCATGAATACCATCATCATCACCTTCATGAAGTTGCAATAATCAGCCAAAATTGAAATTAACATAAAATATTATCATACAGAAACAAAGATGCGCCCTAAATATGATGCAGTGCAATGGACTAAACAACCACAGATGGCTCTCAGATTTTGGACCAAGACAAATCACCAGTTATAGATTTAAACAATCAATGATGATCAGACCTTGTGCCAAAACACAATCAACTCCCTGTCAACACATTCACTGCACCCCTTCCTCTTTTCTCTCTCCTCTTCCCTTCTCCTTAGCTCTGCATGTTGGATGCCTCGGTGTCAGCCGCACCAGTTATTCCCCTAATCCCAAACAGATTGGCTTCCGCCACAGAAGAAAACCCTCAGTCTGGCCGTCTCCTCGGCGCTTGCTCCGCAGAAACCCCATTAATCGGCAGCACATGGCGATAGGTTATGGAATGGATTATAGGCCTTGCGACGTATGTGGTCCGCTGGCTGCTCCGATGGTTACATGTTGGTGTTCAGGGACACACTCCGAAATGAGGAGACAGAATTGATCTCCGCTGTTCTCACTTTTACAGCCTCCCCAACCAAAGGGGGAGGGGGACAGTTGTCAGTCATTCCTAACAGTTGCTCCCCTCAACAGCGGAGTCAATGGCTTTCTCCCTGATGCGAACACTGCATAGAAACTCATGCGGCGGGCTGAACGTGTAATTATCAAACTTGGAGCTGCTTATTAAGATGAGAAAGAGGACAAGGCGATTGTGTTTCTTTTATTTTTTGTTTCTCGGCACAATGGAGTAAGTGGAGGTCTGTGAAATCATGGCGAGGAAGAAGGATCTGAGAGGAGGAGGACAAGAGAGAAAGAGAGAGAAAGAGAGAGAGAGAGACATGGGGAGAACGAGATAAAGGAGAAAGAGACAATCAAACACACATGAACACACATGTGCACACACACAATAGTCACAGAACATAATAGTGAGGTAACCACAGTTCTCCTTTTTCTACTGCTGTGCCAGTAGGTGGTTTGTGTGAACAAGAGTGTGTGTGTGTGTGTGTGTGTGTGTGTACACACCTCTTAGGGGGTGGTGAGGTCTCAGAAACACAGCTGCAAGGCCTGCTCTGCCTCTGTCATTTGTACAACACTGGTCTGCCAAGGGTGAAAAGTGACCAAAATTATCCAAGAATCCAGGGTGAACAGTGTGTGTGTGTGTGTGTGTGTGTGTGTGTGTGTGTGTGTGTGTGTGTGTGTGTGTGTGTGTGTGTGTGTGTGTGTGTTGACCTAATTCAGGAGGAAAGGGTGAAAATTACACCTCTGCACACATGTCCAGAGAGAGAGTGGATCATACACCAGGTGGTTGCAAAGCCTTCTGAAAAGGGAGGACAGTGTGTGAGTGTGTGTGTGTGGGTTGTGCTATGGATGAGACAGTGTCACTTTATTCATTTGTTTGTTTGTCAACATGGTATCTCTGTCTATTTTGGCCTAATATAAGAGCCAAAACAACAATACTAGGAGTAACAGTGTTACATTTTGCAAATATATTCAGTATGAACATTTAGTGCTGGCAGTGTACGAGCACTTTGATTAGCACAATATACATTACTGACAATATTTTCACACTATTCCACCAATCTACAAGAAACGACACCAACAACAATGCACCAACAAAGGTAATTAAGAAAAAGATTGCTAGCAAGTAATCATGCAATCATATATGGAGGTTTTGGTAAGTAACACAGAATGGAAACATAACTTTTGTTTGTTTAATAGAATACTCCACAGGGCATATTTAAGTTTGTCTATGTGTGTTCAGTGAAGACGCCGGTCTAGGAAGTGTTAGCTTGGTGCAGGTGCTGGGGGTGGGGAGAGGTGGCTAAGCTACCAACAGAGGAGATATGTGCCACCCAGTAACTCCAAAGTTGTCTTGAATCACCTGACTTTTGTTCAGAGTTGGAAGGTGTATGAAGCTGTAGCTTCACTGTGAGGTCGGGACTAGGAGCGCTGTGTGCATTCACTGGGGTTAAGCTAGCAGTTCATGGTCAGTAAATACCCACAAACTGTAAGCTATTTGTAAATTCACAATGTCTCTTTTTCTATGTCTACACATGTTGAATACAGAAGATGTGATGTGGAGTTTGTTTGTGTGGAGTAATTTGTGTAGCCACCTACTCAGATCTAATTTTGTTACAGGATTATCATGGCATTCCTGTTTAGATTTGATGGGGCGTGAATTGGTAATGGTATACGACAATGCAAAATTAGGATGCAGAGAGGCCTAGTTAGCTTGTTTTATCGCGATACTGTTATTGTAAATGTAAATGCTCCGTACTTGTATAGCGCCTTTCTAGTCTTTTCGACCACTCAAAGCGCTTTTACACTACATCTGCATTCACCAGTCACACACATTCATACACTGAGCCTAAGTGCTCAAACGGAAACTAACATTCACACTCACTCATACACTGGCGGAATAGCCGCCAGGGGCAATTCGGGGTTCAGTATCTTGCCCAAGGACACTTCGACATGCAACCAGGGGGAGCCAGGGATTGAACCACCAACCTTCCGATTAACGGCCAACCCGCCAACCCGCCCCATTGTGAGCTTAAAACTCCCATGCACTCATACCTATCCATCTATAACCCTTTTTTTTTACCACATATCACATTACTATCAAACATGAATAAATATTAAACCACAAGAATTTAGTGCAATAACAATAAAATATTTATTGCGGAACCAGGTGACACCTCTAAAACGTCCAGTTGACCCAAAGAAAAGAAAATCTTAAAATTCAGCTCACGGAAACATAACATTGGCGCGCTTGTTGGAGCTCTTTTGTAATCCTCAAAGAAAATATTGTCTTTACTCACTGTTCCTTGTGTACTCGAAAACTGCAAACCCCTCTGTCTAGCTGTGCGATTAGGGGTGTGCCATATTATATTGTTCATGATATATCGGTATAATCTTTTAGATGATCAAAAAGAGGTCCATCTCACATGCGGCTACAAGTCCTGAGCACTTCTAATGCAGCAGCATGTGTGGCAGCAAAGCAAACTAGCCAAAAATTCACATTAACGGTATGAACTTCCTATCTTTTAACTATAAATTTCTGTATCTTTACATTTCTCATGTGTCCACACACTCAGAAAACCAGGGCAAAAATGGACTTCCAACACACACTCTCTCCTTCCAGCTAGCGACGGCGACAGCTAGTTAGCAATAGTCCACACGTGGACATGGCGTTTGCATTAGATTACTGACTGAAAACAGCTTCAAAACACAGCTCTTTCCCCATTTTAACCGGGTTACACACTGATATAAAACTCTCAAATCTTGACTTTAATGACTAATAATACACACAGCAGAAAAATGAGCTGAGAGAATCAAAGGCATTTTAGCAGCTTACAAAACGAAATATTTCACCAATATTTCTCTTACACACGTTGTAATATATACTTTTTAAAATTAATTTACAAGTAACCTGCCCAACACTGCTCACGCACATTTAGTTAAGAATTATAATTCACTGAATTAGTGTGTGGACTTGGTCATAGGCATTCACTTGCTGTATGTGCAAGCACACGTGACTGGCCATTATGTCTAAATGTGTGTGTGTGCGTGTGTAGGCCTATGTCTGCGCATGTAGGGCTGTAAACAATGAGACTGGTTCATAGACGCCACTGCAAGCGGCCCAAGGCCAGGAGGACGTCGGCTCAACAACAGCTCATACAGACAACTCTGTGGCTTCTCGCCCATTATCTTCCCCCAACCAGCCAGGCAGAACTACTCTGTGTTCTCTGGCCTTATACAAAGGCTAATGAAAAGACTCGGTAGCAAAACGTGAGGATGATCACAAAGATATCACCATGCTCATAGTTTTAAAATGAGTGAACATACTGGATGTGATAAACCCCTCTTTGCAGATATAATGCACTCTTCTCGCTCACTCAACAGGTCATATTTTACAGAGGAACATGCAAAGTTGATCAGAGCCTTTATGCCCTTTAGTGTCAAGTAATCAGACATGATTCAGGCTGCTGTAGTTTTTAATTTCGTATGATTTTATTACTACCCAGAATCAGCTCAATATGATTTCATTAGAACTAGGGGATAACCTCTTCACACTGCTGCGGTGTACAATCTGTGGTGTTATTGGTGATATTACCAGGTATGTGTGGGGTTTTTTAATGCTTATAATTCTCAGCAGTGGATGTTGATCTAATGGAAGAGAAGAGGTGTTTCACTGAACAGGTCAACTCAAAGTTTCATCATTCTAAACTCTTTAGCATCTCTTCACGGAGTTAAAAGCATTTAAGCACTCGATTACATGAGAGGATTTTTGGAAAACTGCTATAAAACACCTGCCGGCACATGGTGGGGAAATTGATTCTGTATCCTAATACAAAAAAACAACTATAAAATGTAGTTTAATTTTTTCAAGCATGTCAACATATATGGTGTTCTTATATAATACTATTGTATTACTATATCTTGGAATTACATAGACACAATTTAAACTTTTAGGAAAACCTCATTTTCTTCTGCAATGACGGTGGAAAGGATCAAGTGCAACCCTGAGCTGCCCTGTGTTTCCCCTTTGCGTGTGTCGAGATCTATGAACCTCCCACGCAATCCCAGACGGCCTTGCTCTTGATCAAAGGTACAGTGTGTTATTAAGAGAGTCTGAAACTATGATAAAGAGGCTCCTGTTACAATTAGTGGGAAGTTGTAAGTTTTTTCACCACTACCCCTCCCCCGTCCAAGTCTTGTAGACGTGTTGATCGGACGATTGTGGACATGAGAGCACCGGCTCTGACCCCTGTTTGACAGTAATGATCGCGCCTTGACCTCAGGCTTTTTTGTCTAAGTGATGATGACCCTGCATGTATTTTGTTGAGGCATGACTAAGCAAGACACCATTTGTATGACTAGTAACAGGATGGTTAAAAAGTAAGCGAGATGATAGTTTCGCTAACCCTAACCCATGATGATTGTAACAGTGTGTTCCCCTCTCTAGACTTTACCTCCTTGGATTGTTGTATTCTTAAAACCAGCAGCTGCAGTTCAAATCTCATATCCCGGTATGCGTGCATGGGAACTTGTCCTTTTTCCCCTGCAGTCCCCCCTCCTTGCATCCCCCCATCCACTTCCTGCTATCTCCAGGGCCAATCTAAAGCTGCGCTATTACCAGTCCTGTACTCGGTGTGTTGGCGGCCGATTTAGAACATCAACACCATCAATCAACCCGCCAATGGGGCCAACCAGCTGGCTGAACCGTCCTGTCCCACTGCACTACAATTTGTCATCCGACAAGGCCAAGTTGCGTTCATGTAACTACACCCAAACCTTCCTCCTCTCTGTCTCTCCCCTTGATAAAAAACTCTTTTGATGACTTTTTGACTTGCCCTTTCAACTACTTCCTTGAAGCCTCAGCATCTCAACTCACAACAGCCTCTTTACAAAAAGCTTTACAATTGTTTTCTTTCTGTCCCTCCATATGAGGATAATTAAACACTTATAGGCATCCATGGGACAAGGCTCACTTTGGTTTCTCTTGACTGATGACTATGTTTCTGTTCACAAGAGAGTAGCAGCCTGTTTTATCCACGGTTGTGGCCATTACTTTTGCTGGAAAAATAAGCTGTGCGTTGGCCATTACAAATGTTTCCCCTTTTGCTTTATGTGGTTCGCTGAGGTGGGTCATTATCCACCAAAATATGAGGCCAACAAATTAACAAACAAATAAACATGCAGTGGAGAAACCATGAGTCATTGTTCTATAAAACACTAGATATGGCTATCCTTCTCACATAAACTAAGCAAATATTTGATTTTATGCATGCTTCCTGTATACTTGAGCGATAATAATAGAGTAAAACAGACTTTATATGTCCGTAAAAGTCATAGACACGGTTGATAAAAAGGAAAGCAAGATTTATTTAAACAGTAGCAAGATTTATCTTTTAAATTCATGTCATCAACTAATACTAAGACACTGCAGCCTTTTCAGATTAAATTACTGTTTGGTAAATTCTAATTAGAAATTTGAATTACTGCAGCCACATGTGACAAATGGCTTTTATAAATTCTCTGTAACAATGATGTCATAGATTCCTCATCACCCCATAGTTCATAACACGCACACTTGCAGACACACACACACTTCCCCTTTTAATTGCTCAGTGTTCACTGCTTTGCCTTATTTCTTGGTTGCTCTCACTCTCCGGGCCAGCTGAGAGGCCCCTGGGGGCACAGTGGGGGCCTTAGAGTTGTCCAAACACCCCAAATGAAGGTCTGGGGAAGTTCCTTGCTCTTTTGTCCCTGCCGTCTCTGCCAGGGAAACAAGTGCAGCACAGTGCACAGACTTGGGAGTGTGTCTGCTGGGGTCATGATATGGCTGCTCAGCGGTCCCTCACAGTCACGCTACCATTTCTCCCCTTAGTTCCTCACTGCCCTGGCCAGCCACACAGCTGCACAACTGGCTGCCCTTTACCAGTTCAATCAGCCAAGGTCACCAACAATCAACCAGTGATGATGCACATCTGTGTGTCTGTGTGTGTGGGCAGGAAGGTATCGAGCAGCATGCCTCCACCGAATTCTTTAAGTAAAATGGTGATGTATCTCCCACTACACGCAGACTTATACACATGAACAAGTGACTGTATGCACATATATACACACACAAAAAACATGTTGTTGCCGTCTGCAGAAGGCGAGAGCTGTGTTAAATTTAGATGATCAACTTTCAAGTGTGTACAAGGGATTAACAAGAGTCTGCAGCAAATCACGGTCGACGCTTCCAAATTTCAGAGTGAAAATGATTTCTGCAAAACAGAACCATACACCAAAACTGGGCGGCTTCTTACATGGTCGCACGCAACTTTTATTTGCTTGTCAATAATTTTCCAATATCCCATTCAAGAATTGGAGCATTTGATTTTGGTTTTTATGAGAGCATGTTTTACAAATGCAACACAGGCCAAGAGAAACTGTATCTGGCAGTCGCACTGAAAAAGGCTTTCCTCACCTTCTCTCAGTATTAATGAGCCCAGAAACAGTCAAAGCCAAAATAGGTTCCATACAGTGCGAGGCAGCTGCCAAACATATTGCATGACAAACATTGGTGCAAATGCTGTTGATAAAATGCTGAACTGGAATCCATCACATTAAAAAGAGACTGGTTATAACAATGAATGTTTTAAAAATATTTCTGTAAATATGATGAATGGTGAATTAAAAATCCAAGAAAAAAATGTACAGCACCACTATAAAAAAATATATTTCTGATATTGTGAGAATGTGATATTTTTGCATTTAATCACACACTTCCAGTTGCAGCTTGTGTGGCGTGATATCTGGAAGAAGAATGCGTTTAGAGGCATGGGGGAGCGATTGGGGTGAAATTATAACAAGCATAAATTGGACCCTTGGTATTGGCCTTTCTTTGAAAAGTCTTAATGACAAATCACCACTTTCTCTTTCACCTCCTAGTGTTTCATCTGGGCTCTACCCAGGGTGCTCTGCTCCGATCCTGAGTGCCACATCATTGGCTGAGCCGCTTAAGCCTCGCCCATGGCCATATTCTCAAGAAAACATTTTTAACGTTTTTATGCCTGCCTGGACTTCTGTGCTAAACTGACTTTTACCACTGGCTGTTAACCGAAATTTGAAAATGCAGACTGGCAAAGTATGTGGGAACTGTGCTGTTCTGTTGTTAAGATTGATTCTATGGCATTAATGCCCTTTGTACTAAATCTAGTTTAAATGATAAATCATGTATGTCTCTAACAGTTTGTTCCTTCTCTAAGTTTGGGTGTGAATGAGAACCAAAGTAAGGAAACATTACAATTGTTCTACATATGTGGAGTATGGTGTAGCCTCTCTGCTTACTTTAGATGTTTATTTTCTCTTTTTCTCCCTGAAACTTGTAAAATTGACAATGAACAGACACACTGTGTATCTTTGGTTAAAGAAAGCATTGAAGGAGAAGAAACAATTAAGAAACAGTAATGACAATACCGAAGGGGGGGAGTTCAATGCCTACTCTTGCATACCTCTCTGTTTTATCATTAACTTCCCCAATACAAAAAACAACACCTGTGAAGGGGGTAAAGTTACTGACAATACTTAATTAAAATTTTAGACTTCATATTGTCCTATCTTGTGGACAAAGTTGGATTTTTTAGCATGCAGATTCTAAAAACAGAGGATGGTTTCCTGGTTGTTTTGATAAAGTACGAATAATAACATCTTGTTACCTGACCAGGCTGAACAAACACATAACCCTTGACCTTAGTGCAGAAGAGAGGATTGTGTCCCACTCACACCATGAAACCACAGTCAGACCTCCAGACCTGACTGATGGCTGAGGGATGCCAAAGCTAAATCCAAGGCCAGATGACCACCAGCGGTCCCTGTCTGCAGCCTCGTCTTGAGGGTCTAACTACTTAATAAGTAGCTGTCCCAGGTTTCCTGGACATAGTCCAGACTCACAGTGGCCCCCTTCGAATGGACGCCCAAATGCATAAGGAGGGCTTCATTTATCAATCAGACCAATCACAGACTTTTCCGGGGCTAGGGATGGCCACATGTTGGGGATTAGGTGCATGGAATTCGGTACAACCAAATTGTGGGGAGTTAGTCAGTAAGAGATTATAGCAAATCAACAGTGAAAAGAGTTGGATTACACTACAGTTGCAGCTGGATCGATGTGCTGTAGGTATCGCCTATCAATCTAAATTCAAGACGCTTTAAAAGGAAACGTTTGTGTAACGTTCGCTAAACAGCGGCCACTGTGGCTACAAATGCAATATAGAATAGTGCTAAAACGCTAAGCTATTCTAACAGTAGCATAGAGGAGTAGTTAGCCAACATTAGCCACCATTAGCTACTGGTCACAACAGACCACGTAAGGCTGTAAAGGAAAAACCTCTAAATGTATTGATTTGAGCAAGGGTGCTTTTCATTGCCTTTCATTTGTAAGAGGAAGAGTGAGTCATTTCTTCCCCTCAAAAGTTACATAGTCTGGCTTTAAGCATCTATAAGCCTGTAGACTGATGCATCTGGTAGCTTCATTTCCAAACTCATTTGCAGTTTAAGATGATCCAACATGTGCAGACGGACTGTAATCATGCAGGTTTCTCATGCTATGTCCACAGCATCGCAACTCAAATGTCTAAGTGGTGTGACATCACTGCATTACCAATAAGGTTCATCTGAAAGCTCGGAGTAGATAATTGTTGCTACCCAGCCGGCACATGAGCCTCGGGCTGAGCAACTGATTTAGAAGCCGAAAGAGGGGGATGAGCCGTCACCGTCACCTCTGGCATGTTTTGTCACTCTTGCTCATTTCCATCTCTGCACAAAGATGACAGATGAGGCTCTGACAGGTGTCAGAGAAGAGCAGAGCAGGTCTTGTCACTCACTCACTGAGCCACCCCGCTGTGTGGGACACGCACACTTTGATATAATATGCCTGTAACTAGAGAGAAAGGGAGGTGTGTCTGTTTCTTGTGTGTGATAGAGAAATAGAACAAAACTGGGGAGAGAAAAGGGGGGGAAATGGGAGAAAATAGATACATGGGGGATGAAAGATATGGATGCAGCAAACAATATGTAATGGTCATCTTAAAATATCAAGCAGACAAAAATTGAAGGAGTATATAAAGTCTGGAAGAGGAAAGATGTATTTGTTTGGTCTATTGGGAGGGAGCTAAAGACATTTTAAAGCAAAAAGCTTAGAAATCCAGTTAGCTGGCATTTCTCCATGGACATGTGACATCTCTGACAAAACCCTTTTGTGGCGCTGATCTTCGGACACGTCACAGCACAATAGATGCACTTCACTCCCTAAATCAGCAAAGGCTCACTAAGCGTGAAGGAGAGTGGTCATGTATCATTTTACCTTGTTGGCCTAAATGAAGAAAAATTACAACCATATTGGCATTAAATTTTTCTAACAAAAACATTGTTTAAAGCAGAATTGTGAACCATGACATATTTGAATACGCCTGCAGTGTAATATTTTATATCTATGAGTTCCACTACTTGATCTATCTGGAATTTATTTGCAGCAGTCAATGAAAATATGTGTCAATTCACCATGCACCATTGCCAAAGAAATTAACAATGATTTTACACAGAGGACAGCTTAAGCTAATGACTTAGTGTCAGCATGAGGATAGACTTAGCAGATAATGGGTACTTCCAATAAGAGTGCTTTTCACAGAGGGGGTTATCACCTATGGTAAGAGTGTGTGAGTGCTTTTCACGTACAGTATAGGTCCATGGCATTGGACCATGGACACAGAGGTAGTGCACTATTAGCGCACATTACTGGAAATAAATTGGCATGTAATTTTATGATTTTATTAAATGATATTTTGGAGGTCTAAAAGTACAGCTGCTGTAATTGTGATTGAAAGTGTTTTGAGCGGCAGGATTAGCATGCATTTATGCAAAGAAATAAAATCTAAAATGGTTTGCAAAGCCTCTGAGGGGACCTCAGAGTTGGTAACAATTATTAAACAGTACTAGTAAATAACTATTATTCATATTGGGAGTACTATGCTGTTAATTTGAGCCCCATAGACTAGCCTAGCTCCACCAATAGAGGTGTCATTGTTCCTCAACTCTAGATTTCAACTTGGGGCTCAGAAAATGGAGCTAGACCCCCCATATTTCATTTCTCCCTCGCTGATAGCATTTATCAGCAGTGTCCTGATAAAAACAAAATATGCAACTTAAGCCCAAGCAGGGCTAAGCCGCCGAGGTAGACAGGATTACCTGGAGGCTAGCAGGGACAGGCATCAGATTGTACTGTCATAAAGGGCCATTAGCCTCTTGGCAAACTGTACCTCAAGCCCAAGATGACAGGGCTTTTCAAGACAGACAGGGGGGAAAATATGAAACTTAAATTCGTCATGACAGACAATTCAATGAATGAGACCCCCAGAAAATTGGGTCTGTAAAGCAAAACAAACACAAAAAGAACTTTTCTTTTTTCATTTTATGTTAGTTTGCCACCTATGGGAATTCCATTAGCTGTACTACTGTCTGCAAGAAATAATCGATATCCACTGCTCTGTACTGGATGTAAGTATTTATATAAAAAAGAGAGACTGGGTTTCCACACAACACACAATGGAGTAGACTTACTGACTGGCTGGGATTAAATTTAATACAGGATCTTGACAGACATATCCTGGAAGCACATCGCTCTCTCTGCAGATTTCCTAGGAGCAAAGCTTACATGTTTTTTCTTGGATTTGCCTCATTAATTGGCTAGTTAAGTCCCCTTAATCCATGATGATCACTTTCTTGTATGTCTCAGGGCATTTCTTTAAGCTCATATATCCCATTACTTTCTTGTTTTAATACTTTCACAGCTTTGACAGCAAAATTAAGCCCAAACACAACTGAACTTTCTCAGGTATGCACATGCTCAGTTTTGAGTGGCACCATAGGAAGCCTCCATTTTGAGGCAGGGAAAATGACAATGCAAAGTATAATTGTTGGGGGGGGGGGCTGTCGTCTAGACAATGTGTCCGCAGGTACAACAAGTATATGGCTAGATGACACAGCAGACAGTCGGCTGTCTTCTCTGACATGTGGAAGCAGAGGTCTTGCCTGTTATCTTCGGGAGGTGATGTGGAATATTTGGTGACACACACACACACACACACACACACTTCTCTCTTATCTCTGACATCTCCACCCATTTCCATCCATCCACTCTCACTGTGCACCTCCTCTGGGCCATATCATGAGCCTGCCTGCACTAAAGAGCCAGGCAGTAGAGGTGGGGGTGGTGGTGGGGCAGACTAGCAGGGCAGGCTTCACCTAGAGGCTGCCTCTGTCTGCCCTGTCAGTCTCTTTCACTGTGCTTATAGCGGCTGCCGACCTGTCCTTTCCCAGAGGGCTTTGTGAAAGGACAGAAATGTGATGCTGCTACTTAGACACAAGTTATGGTGGAGTCTGTCTGCGGTGGCCATGTTGTAGCTCCCTTCTATGACACCCCCCCCATTTTTCTTGAGCAGAGACTACAGGCGCCAGGCACGGTGTAACTGCAGTCTCAGGTATGCTGGGTGGACATTGTAGCCACTCCCCAGGCCTTCACCTGCACCTGAGACTGAGTGATGCGGGCACCAGGATCAGCTAAACTTCCAACACATCTACACACACAGACTATCATTCATAAATCAAATACTCTAACTTAAGAAATGAATGAAATTGCTTCTTCAATTGTCACTATTAAAGTTGATTGCCCCCATCATCATTTCAGTCCTGTAGTCTCTTTAAAAACGGGCATACAGCAGTGACACAACATATTCTGTAGTCATAAATATCGTTACTATTGGTATTTTTTATACATAACTGGACATTTTACAAATCAAACAACAGATTAATTAATCAAAAAAGTTATCTCCACAGTTATCGGTGATGAATATAATCACTAGTTGCAGCCTAACAATAAGCATGTGACACTCAATTATTACTTCAAATGAAAATAGTATTTTTAGGTTTTAGAAATGTTACTAAATGTATTCTTATTTGTGTGCAAATGCGATCTTCTGTTTTAAATGGTGTTTAATACATAAAACCCACAGTTTTAAGCATGTCTTTCTACATCTAACAGAAATTAGGCTATTTGAACACAGCGGCATTTACTTCCTGCACTTTCTTTCCATGTTTCTTGTTCCTCTTTCCTCCGAATGTTGTGGCATTGTCATGTGTAAAGGCTTAGGATGATTACAAAATAATTTGAAAATAGAATAAGTACGTTGAGCCTATGTTGAGGTTTGCTCCATCTGTCAACATATGACAGCTGCAGAGCAATTTTCATTGTGGTACGAGTGGTTTTGTGGTAAATGTGCGCTCTCATTTATCTAAAATACATCCTAAGCTGTGGCTGCCGCTTCATTATTTAAGCAGGCCACATGGGTTACAATGTGCATTTGTTCTTAAATGAAAAATGTTTGCTGAAATTTGACTGACTTGTGTGCTTATGTTTTGAGGAAAGAAGACTGCAGGAGGCTTTTGTGGTGGTGTGGGAGAGAGAGTTTGTGTGTCTGAGAGAGAGAGAGAGAGAGCGAGAGAGAGAGAAAGAGTTTTCTGTTTTCCCAAATGGGTGCAAGAATTTTCTAAGCTTTGCTCCGCCCTTTTAATGTGGAACCACTATTATTGAAAACCGTCCATGCTGAAAACACAGAAAGAAACACAGCAACAGATGCGTTGCAGTACCCCAAGCTATATCTTCAAGAAACTATACTGATGAAGGTCTGCATGCTTTTAAAAATATTACTTATTACACCACAACCTTTTCTTACATATTTTCGTGAACATCAACTCTTTTATTGTCACATCTACAGTCTGACAAGCCAGTAAACTGTATTGGTGAGATCAGTTGGGCCACTAGATGTCCAGAACAATTTTACAATTAAATAAAGACAACACACATACTTATAGTCATGGGTGGGCGGTATTTATGATACATGTATTTCAAATACATATTTCAAATACAAAATAGGATTTTGTCATTTGAATTTGATAGGGTTGATGAAAATTGCTTCATATTTTGTATCAAAATGTGTTTTGTATTTGGTAGTTTAAAAATACTGTACTTCTATGTACTATGTAATACTTGTATGTGATGACATCATAAAAATGCTGCCTCTGATTGGTGCCTACTCAGCAATTTGCTGACCAGCTTTCCATCGATTTTTAGCATAAATTGCTACAATTCTCAACAGTTACTGTTAAGTTTTAGTGTGTGCTTTAGTGGCCTAGGCTAAATCATTTACCAATTTACGTAATGTTCAAGCTAACTTTTTGACCCGAGGAGCAGCCCCAGCAACGTTAGCTTACTATTTTCAGCCTATGTTAAGTTTCTCAGTTGTGCACTAAATAAAACAAAAAAATAATAAAGTGTTTCAGAGTTGTTGTACTACATTTCTTTAAAATGCCATGTGGTGTAACTTGTTAAATGCACACACATGTGCCTTATTGTCATTAACAACGTTGTGCTGCAACGCCATTAAACATCAGGCTGTCAACCCATCCACCGCTCGAGTTTATTGTAGCTCAGATGATGTAGGCCCTTCATTACCAAACACCAACTAACTAAATTAGAATAAAAGTATGAGTTATTAGCAAACTGTTAGTTAAACATTGAACTGTTGGTGACTTTAAAACTAACCTCCGTCTAGTTTATCACAGGGATATGTGAATATTTGATTCACATATCCACTTAATCAACTGAGTCAGCGTACTGGTGAAGAAAGCGATCACATAGGCCGATAGATTGCAGTGGGCTGCCGTAAATTTGGGTAGAATATTTGGTATTTTATTGTAAAATACATTTTGATGCATCTTTGTCCATTGTAGTCCAAAATATCAAAGAGTGGAAATGCATTCACACTCGAGAGTCACTTTGTCTCTGGAATACAGTGAGCAAGTCAGGAACCTCAGAGTTTTAGGATTTGGTTCTGTAAATGTCAGTAACATATAGGGCAGCTTTCATAACTTCAAAAACATATCAAAATGAGAAAATGGTTCATGTATTCATCTCAGACAGGTTAGACTATTGTAATGACCTCTTTGACTTTACTTGTTATCAAGGTGAATGTGTTTTACTGCCTCTGGGTGACTGTATGTGCATAATGTAAAGAAGACTGAGTGTACTTGTAATGAAATGTACTACATTAAAGAAAAAAACATTACGTTGCCTTGCACCAGCACCAGACTTCTGTCCTTTCCTGCGCAGTTGCGCAATCTGTACCCGCTCGAACAGCGCCAGCGTCCCACAAGTCCTGCGTTTTTAGAGCCATTCATTAACAAACAGCAACACAGCGGCAGCACAGCGAACATGTCAGACAAGAAACAGACCGTGGACCTGGGCTTACTGGAGGAAGATGACGAGTTTGAAGAATTCCCAGCCGAAGGTAAATAATACAGATAATATCTGAAGTCATACTGCTCTTGTTTTCTTTATATTGACCATCGGTAACTGTTACGGTGTTTTTAGGTTCCTGGGCCCTGCAACAGTGACTCAGCTAGCTTAGCCATATCAGCATTAGCTAGCAAACATGCCACAGCCAGCTCATTCAGCTAACTTAACCAAATTAGTGGATTCATTGAGCTCTATACTGTTTAATATCCTAACATTTGTGTTGTTATTTTTTCAGATGTTTTTCTTGTTATTTTGATAATATGTATACTTTAGCTCCCTTGCTAACGTTTGCTAGCTAGCTAGCGTAACGTTAATGCCAGCCGAGAAGCTAATGTGTTAGCCGATCAGGTAAACAGTAAGCCAACTTACAACGTTCAAGTGGACGTTTATACTGCTAGAAGCTCCTACAGTGTTGGTTTTTAACCTGCTTGAGGGACAGTTTGAAACAAAGCTGTTGATATGGCCGGGCAATTAAACAATAATGATAATGTTCAATAAATGTTTGATTTAATGTCCTCTGAATATCGAACGAATTAGCACGTAATTAAACCTCATTTAGGAAATAGGGACTAAAAATACATTTAACTTAATTTTACTCATGGTTATATGTTGAAAAAATATTTTATCATATTTGTTTTGAATGTTCTACCTTTAGATTTGTTAAGTGATCCACTGTTTGGCAAGTGTTCTGACCATAAAGAAAAGTTTAAAAACACAACTAATTATCAATTGTTTCACTCAGGAGCTGAAATCAGCCTTTAAACCTGAAAGAAATAATGATTTGACATTTATTGGAAAATCATCGACATTGAATGATGTGACATTTTTCATTGTGATGACATTTTTGTCCATATTGCCCAGCCCTATGATAAAGTATTTGTCTTTATTTTCTAATGTTTCTAAAATTCAACTGTTTGATTCCTAGATTGGACGGGGCTGGATGAAGATGAAGATGCTCATGTTTGGGAAGACAACTGGGATGATGACAATGTAGAGGATGATTTCTCAAATCAACTGAGGTGATCTGAACATTCAAAAAATGCACAATGTTTAGCTACACTTCTTTATCGGCTGTCTACTACAACAGGTCACAGTTACAAGTATTACTGTAAAACCAAGGCGAAATGTTTCAAAATACTCAATTAAATATCTATTATGAAGACATTAAACATGAGTAAACAAAATATGCCCACATATGCAGTTGCAGTTCATATTGAAACAACTTTTGTTGATATAAATTGTTTTAAACAGACATAGACATTCTCAGTACAGTTGATTTCTGTGGTTTGTTAAACTGAGATGTGTGCTTTTTAAAGTTGTTGTTTTTGTGTCCGTAAGTTTTAGACATGTTTCCTTTTACATGCATAGGCATTAAATGCACAAACAATTTTTATCTCTTTGGAAGTCAATATAGACTGTTACAGGTAGTTTCAGCTGTAGTCAGCATCTCAACACAGCTACATTTATGATCCATCGTCATGACTTTTGAGATAATTGAAAACATTTTTTAAATATATATATTTTCCTTATAAATTATTGCAATAAATCTACGATACATCTTTGATCAGTATTAATGCATTTGTAATTTATTGCAGGAAACCAATAGTGCATTTGAACTCTTTCTTATTTTGCAGCCATTGTTTAGCTCTACTTCAATAGCTTAGGTTGTTAGTGGTGTGCTGCTGCATTTTTGACTAGTATCTGAAATTGTAAACACTTTGAAAATGCGACAAAATAAGGAAGACCGACAACTACCATAACTATCTTGACAGTGTTAAACGTGTAGTTATGCATTAACCATCAAAGTTATTATCATAAGATCAGTCATGCTTTCAAGGCTTACAGTCACTTATTGAATAATCAATAACTGTTGGTAGATAAGTGGCTGGTGTGTTTTTGTTTGAGTACTCTCTAGCCAGTAATATGCTATTGTTTTATTTAGGCCAATTATGATAGCCGTGCTATTAAGTTGTTTCTTAAAGATATCATTATTGTTAAAGGCCACAGCTGCCATATATATGTAATCATCAAATCCATAGCTGCACGCATTATGCAATATTTATATATTTTTTCACTCCCATCTCTTAATGGTTCTCACAATCAATAGCAGAGGGTACTTATACCTCAACCACCCACCTGTAATCATCTCTACTGACTTGATCTTTCTATTTTCCTTTTCCTTCCTGCAGGGCTGAGCTGGAAAAACATGGTTACAAGATGGAGACGTCATAGCGGCTGACAAGGCCTTTCAGTATTCAACGACATTGGATATGGACATTTATATTTGAACATGGCTGACCACACACCAACTGAAGAGATTTGATGATGTTGATTTGTTTCCCTTTTTTTTTTTTTTTTTTTTTTTTTTTGTAAAAAAAATTGATAGAAGTAAAGTGTTTGGAGAAAACTGTTTCTTTGAGTGTTTTTACTGAGCAACTATTCTGCAAATGTTTCAACAATTGCATTTATAGATTATAAACAGGTTAATAATTTTTAATCTGATGTACAGACAGTTTGTGGTCATCTAACCCAAAGAAACTGGTGTGCATTTCTTTAGTAATATAGGTACATCACTGAAATTGAGCAAGCTATACTGATAAACCTCCAGTTTATGCAGCATAACCAATAGCTAAATTTAACTTTCTTGAATGATCTTAACAGGAATATAGCCTGTGTCCTTCCGTTTCACCTAGTCATTCGACTGCTCTTATTCTTTGATACATAAACTAAATCCATCTTTGCAGTTATTAGTTTTTGTATGGAAAATGACTCGGGTAGCAGAAATATCTACAAATTACAGTCTTTGAAGGAGCTGTTGATCTCAGAAAAACACCTGCCAAGTCAACACAATCTACCTGTAATGGACAGCTTGTTATTGCCCTCTGACTCATTGTGCATTTATTTTTAACTCTGAATTTTGCGCGGTGTTACTCAAGTTTAAATTGACTATCTGAGATATTTACAATCATTTTGAAGCAACCATACTTTTATTTAATGTCCCGTTTATTGAAACTGTCAAAAGTGATGCCTGCTTGAGAGAGACGGACAGAGTGCATATGGAAAATGGATATGTACATAAGCTGTGTGCAGCTAATGTACACACAATGCAAACAAGTGTGTTTGTGGTGTGTGGTGCATGCTACACACATACTACAAAAGCAGTTCCTCTGTACTGTGCTGTATAACAGCCCCCTTCTCTCACAGCCCCACAGCGCTGGGCCGAGTCCCTGAAGGAGAGATTATCCACTGCCGTGTTTGTCTGAGGCAGGGAGGGGGTCTCAGCATGGGGCCTCCCTGCCTGCCTTGCCTGGGCCTGCCCCTACTGCCAGCCAGGCCCTTCTCTTCCGCTTGGCACAGCGGGGACTCTTGTACTCAACCAGAGGCCAATTTATCCCTGCCACACTCCCCCCGGCAAAATGATTTCTCTCTGTTTTGTCGACTCTCAGTCCCAGGGTCTTAATGAGGTGAAATGGATGCTAGTAAGACCAAGGCTGCAATAGCAGCTTTCATCCTGAAAACATCCACCCTCTGCCTGTAGAAATGGAAAGTAACTTAAATACATTATAATTTTTTCCATAGTCTTCAAATTATTTACATTTTGTGCAACTTTTACTCATTTCGAGTTGAACATTTGATTTTTATTGCGCCGTGTCAATTTATGTAGCTATTAGTTACGTTGAATAATACTTTTTTTATTTGCCAAACACACAATAAGCTCAAAAGGTCATGCACTGTCTGATGGTAATGTGTTTGCTTCACATAAATGCCCATACACTGCTAATCTCTTATCTTATTGAATAAGCTGTGCCTATAAATAAGTCCTAATATCCTTTTTCCCTAAAACAAATGAAGAAAATCTGCCAATACTGTGAGATACTTTAAACCAAAATAATCAACTTGTCTCAAAGATTTTGAATTTGGACACATGAAAGAATTGGATCGTGAAAAATGAAGCCTGATTTAAGAATTTCAGAAGTAGAACATTCTTACTGCACTGGCAGATGTTTTTCACTTGGTTTAACAAAACGACACGTTAACGACTGCAAGTATAGCCCTTATTGAAGGAGACTTACAGTGTAATATATTTTCTAACACAGTAACTGAATTCATTTAATACAAAACACAAATTTGTTCAGTTTGAAATTATTGTTTTATCATCAACTGATTCCATGAGCAAAGGCCTCAATCCCTATACAATACTGTAAACAAAGCCTAGCACTGTTTCTGTGTCATAATACATCCTGCTTCTAAAGTGTACAATAGCACAGGTGGTATGTGTTGAGCGATTAGACTAGTTTCGACATTACAAATCTTAAAACCTGTTAATGCAACAAAAGTGACGATTCTTAATAGGCTGTAACATTTTATGAGATTCTCTCAGTTGTTTCTATAGATTTCATGGTAGGTTTCCTCTTGCGTTGCTGATTTACCAGCTCTGTTTGTTGGTTTGCATAAGTTTATATTTAGTTTATATTTGGAAAGAGTAATTTTGCACTTCATTGTGTCTCACTCAGATTTTGGCATTAAAGGATAGAAAAGGTGGAAGTGGAAATCTGTTCGCTCAGGTCAAGTGCTTGAATATTGGCAACTGAAAGCATGCTGACAAGTATCTGACAGTCTCTTGTTCTACAAATCCCTGCTTACTACTTATTATCCCAATCAGCTGCATAGCACAGCCCCAGTAGCTCTTCTGAGTGCACAGCCCATATTGTGATTGAAAGACAATTCTCCAACAATGCTACTGATATACATGAAGTAAATAAAGAAAATAAATTTTCTTTTGTAAAGTAAAGTCTCATGTTGATCAATTGAACTCATACATACGCAATACTCAGATCTGTTTATGCCCTTGAAACTAAGAGCCCTGGGCCTGATGATTATTTTAAGGGCTGGGAAGTCAGTGAAGTGAGAGAATCGGTAAGTGAGAGTAACAGAGGAGGACCTGTGACCATTTTGTTTGTGCTGAGACCATGAGATTGGTCCCTTGTGTTTGACGCCATGAGGGCCTCGATGGGCCCTCAGTGTTCAACCTCACAGATCGCCAGGCTTTTCAGTGTCTATGCACTAGTTCTTCTTTGATCCCATTTAATCATGACTTTAATTTGTGCAAGCATTTTTTGTTGTTCCTTTGTGACCCACATGATTCACCTTGACATGTACGAGGAGGCTCACTGCGGCTGATATTGACTGACTTAGAGGGACCTGAATAACAATCTGCTGGGTGGGTATTTTGGCATCATTTCAAGGTTGCATTTTAAACTATGGATTAGTAGGGTTGTTCTCTGTCATTGTGTTAGTGGTGGCAAAGTTCAGTCTTCATACAGAAATCCAAGCCGTGTGTATTACTTTTACCATATTACATTATGGATCAGTCTTTATGCGAAAAACTGAATGCCATGAATTCTGTAAACTGATTCTCATCTTTCTGAAAGCCTCGACTCTTCAAAAAGCATTTTCTTATTTGCAAATCGTTTTCCCTCGGCCCACGCAGTTCTGAGACCACATGACTTCATGCAAGAGACCAGCCAATGGAACTGTGGCAAGGACTATTTCATAACACTTCATGTTGGGAGATGGCAGATCCATTGTTCTTAAGGCCCACAAGCCTGTGGGCGAGAGTCCCTGCTGTGTCTACACTGAGGAAACACACCAGCCTCCAAGGCTATATTTTCCTCTCTTTTCTGCAGACACTGGAGGCTACTGTGACCATTCCAGCTCTCTCCCTGCAGGCCTTGCTCTTCCCCTCTCCAATCCCTTCACCGCCAAGCCAGGGAGAAGACGAAGCTGTCGCTGCACAGCTAGGAAGCATGCAGCTGCTACTATAATAGCCCTAATTGCATGTTTCTTTTGTTGGGCTGAAATTAGCGGCGGGGCTACAATACTACTACTAAAACCCCCAAAAACCTCCAAGTAAAGATGGAGGGGAGAGAGTAAAAAAAAAGACACTCGGGGTGCGTTCACCAGTGAGACTGCCAACCCACTGCCGAATGGCCCACACCTGCACACTCGCACCCCCGCTAAAGTAAACACATATAATAAGGTATAATTACTTTAGAAAATAATAACGAGGAGCAACCCTTCAGACCCCCCTACTCCCAGTGACAAAGGACTGCCTGTTTATTGTGGGGGGTGAAACAGCCCCAAAGGACGCTGGCGAATGCCCTATCAAAGAACCTGAGGGCCCTACTGAGGGTCCCTTATAGGACAGCCATCAGTGTCAAGGAGGATGGGGCTTTTAAGTCGCTCCTACCCTAACTGCCTCAATTAACTAGTATGGATTAACCACAGGCTACTTTTTCAGTTCCATTCATTCTCATCAAAATGATCCTGTGTTGTCTTGAATGGTCCCCTCCACCCTTTTATGGGATCAGAAGAAACCCAGAATGTACATTATAAAAACATACCAATAATATCTTGCTTAATATCTAAGTAAAATTCAGTTCACAGTAAAGGTTCAAGTTTCAATGTGCATGTATGCAGTATTTGAAGAATCTTGGAAAATGAAGACAGCAGATACGTGAATTTTCTGTATCGAAATTGAGAAATTATGTGAATTATGCTCACATAAACACTACGAAGGGCCCGCTCTTATGGAAAGAAAGAAATAATGCAAATATGTTCAATGGTTCTAGCTCCACTTTCATGATAAATATTCTCTTAACAACAACCTTTCAAACATAAAAGGAATAGGGATGAGTCTGCCTCAAGCCCGAAAATCATAATATAACACGCAGTACACACAGTTTTACTGATGATGCCATATTAATCACATTGGTTTTGTATTATGATGTTGCACAGTCACCTGAACTCCTGGGAGGGATCCTTGCAATCTTTATATGAAGGACTACAATGAAAATAACAGGCAATAAACAGGCAAATTTTGATTTTTCACTTTGGTACAAATTAAAGGATTAAACAAACCTCTTGATTTTTAGAGGTGCCGGTAGGTGGATTTTGTTACCATTTGACAGATCCAGCCTAGGTGTTTCACACCGTTTTCACTCTTTATGCAGTAGCTACTAACTGCCTTATGTTCAACCGGATTTGAGAGTCTTTGTATCAGTCTATCAAATACCGTATTTCCCAAAATATCACAATATTCCATTAACTACCTTTCTATTGTTGTATGTGATTTAATGTCCTCCCTCTCATTTATGTCGTTAACTGCACACAAATTCAGCACATATCATTCCAAACTTAAGCCACAAAAAGCAAAAATGGCTTTTTATCTACAAAATTGCATATGTTTAAACTACTATTACTTTGATCTTTAGAAAACTAAAACAGTCTACACTTTGACACTACAGCCTCAAGCACCATACTTTGACACAGAATTTCAAGCCTGTGATTGAGGGGAACATATATATCTCAAATGGAAATTACCCCACCTAGTTACACATACAGATACAATAACTGGGTTATATTTCATGCTTGGCTCCAAAACTTCTCTGTGTTTTTATGACAGTCATCACAGCTCAGCCGAAAATGAGGATAAACTCATCCGAACATGTGAACATGACATTGGATAGTTCAGACGATATGGGATCACGCCACAGTCTCAATGTCACTTAAACCTGTCCGGGTTTTAACTTGATCTGACATGTTGGCACACAGAAAGAAACAGATGGGCATGTTTCAGTTTAATGCTATCCCTGGTGGTTGTCGCTATGAAAACACAAGACTTTGGTTTGATGTCAGGACAGATTACGAGGGCCAGTGCCAGTTCAGCCATGCAGTTTATGACATGATCCATCTTGCAGGTCTTTGACAGATAAATGTGTAATTTCAGTAAAGGTGAAAAACAGAGCACAGAGAATGTATTCTGGTCTGAAATGCCTTACAAAGCCAAAACAACAAATGTGGTCAAATTTAAGAGTCTGACTAAAAAAAAATATTATGCCATAGACATGCTCGAGCTAGTCACAGCTAGCAGGTAAGATAGCCTTAGCTAAAGTTATTTTACCCACTTATTCTGTTTCCTGTAGAAAAGTTTTTATTGAGTTTCTTATACCATATACCAAATAAGGCAGTAGTGGGAACTAATCATAGTGGAGAAAAAAAAAGTAACACCAGATAAACTAGTGCTGCTAAAATGTAACTAGCCTAGTTTAGCATAGTAGCAAACTGCCGTCTGTGTAGCTTCTGACTCGGACATTCACATGATTGGAGGTGGTTGAGCTACCTTCAAATCCCATATTTAAATGTATTTGATTAAAGATTCATTTAATAGTTTCTGTACTGCTTTCTGCCTTTGTAAGAGAGTAGATATAGAGATAAGTGATCAGTATGTGTTTTTTTCATCCATGGGCAATCCAATTTTATTATAAACCAGGCTGATAATAGCTTGCAACCTGCCTATGCTGTGAAATAGACAAATTCTCAGTGAGTAAATGCATCTTTTTGCATCTAGGCTATTTAACATAAGTTTTAGTGGAGTCCAGTACTTTTATCAACACAAAGGGGGGATAATAGCTGCTGTGATTAAGGGTCTAATGTAAAGTGAATCAGTGTTGCATGTGAGTCATCCTCATGCCATCATTAAACCATAATGTGCAACCGTGCCAAATGGCCCTGTAAGGATGGCAGCGTGTTTTTAACTGTGACGTCTGCAGCAACAACACCCCCCACTGCGTTTCCTTCCCGTACGGCCATGATACCTGGCAATTAGGGAGTTTGTTTTCTATTTTTACTCCTGGTTTTTACCCCCTTCCCCTCCCAAACCTCCAATATTTGAACACAACATATCAGCCATCCACCTGTCCTGCTGCACTTAAAAGCATTGGACAGTGAAAGAAGAGAAATTAACAGGGGGGACAATTTAGACACCGGAGAGGCTTTTTCCGCCAGAGCAGTAAAGCACACTTGATGTTATTATCATCTGTGGTAAATTATCAGGCCTCTGATAATTGTAATTAATCAATCATCAGATTCACTCATGCACTCCCATGAAACCCAGCATCACCGTAGATCAACCTGGGCAGTGTTGACCTATAAGAAATCAATGTGCAGCCATGTTTCAAGGCAATAGTTACAGTTGGATCAAGTAATTAGTGCATGTCTAATTACATGTCACAGTATCTGCATCATAACTACACAAGGGAGTAGGGAAGGAAACAATTGCAGGAACAAGTCCATTAAAGACCTTTAACATTGCACAATCCAATTCAAGTGAACATAAAAGGCTGCAGGAAAAATCATACCCTCAATTCACATCGATCATTTTCACCACATTCAACCAAAAACCTCACTGTGTGGCCGGGTTCAAAACAATAGCATATGTTCAAAAAGAGAGTTCAATGACAGACAAACTCATAAAATAGGGCATAACATTCTCTCTCCCTCTCTTGCTGTCGTGGCCTTTCATCACTCTCTTTCTATTTCTCTCTCACACACACACACACACACACGTTTGATAAGGCTGGGTGGGAGGCCTTGGCCCAGCCACAGTCACAGACAACTGGTCCCAGTCCCGACAAGGAAACAATTAATCATGTGTGAGCGGCTGTCTGAGTGTCTGCTCTCTGGACAACAACAACACTCAGCCATTTATCTCCCCTCAAGGCAGGACAGCCAGCCAGCACACCACGCAGGCATGTAATCTCTCATCCTCACACACACACACACAAACTCACAGATGTGGAAGGACAAAAATGAACATACTTCCAAATACACTCAGATGTCCAAGAATATTCGAAAAACACATGCAAGCAAATGGACACTTTCAGCTGCAGATGTGAATGACATTTGGCGATGCACTCACACACACACACACACACACTCACATAGGTGCTTGCTGTTTTGTCATCCTAATCAGATAGAAGTCAGCACTTCTCATGGTCATAATGACATATACAGGAGTTGCATGTTGGCTCAATACAAAGACTGACTAAAACACCTCAACTTTCCTTCATAATTCATTTGAGAGCGATGCCTTTTACCATGGTTGCCTTTGGTACTGGGGTATTTTTCTTGCACTCTTCTAAGATGATGGAGCAAAGTTGAGTTGACAGTCATTACATTTCAGGAAATTTAGTCCTCTCTAATTTAACTCTTGGTCTTCTGACGTGGCAAAGCAGGTTAGGAGTGAGCTAAAACAGGCAAGACGTAGTGAAATGAAATAGGAAATTTGTCGTTTATTCCTCATTGCTGCATCTACCTCAGACAGGGGGGTGGTTTGTGAGTATGGGCGTGTGCACACGTGTGGTTGAGTGTACGCACTTGAGTGTGTTTCCAAAGATGTTGGTTTCAAAGTGAGTATCTGCACTTGTGAATTGGTGTAAGCGTGTGTGCATCTGTATATGTGTTAGTGCATGTCCAACCCCCCCAAAAAAGGGCTAAACCTCAAGTGGAGCAAACAAAGAGGCTGGTGTGTGTTTCAGGATGGGGTGTCTGGATGGCATCAGGAAAGCCTGGCAGATTGGTAGTGACACAGGTTACTCCTGAGGTCCCTGGTGAGAAACACATCGCCATAGTCTGCAGTGAAAAAGGGGCTTTGAAGCGCCAGGCCCATGCGTTAAAGGAGGAATGAACGGATCTGCATTACAATGTTTCATCCAGATAGTTTTTTTTATTACACCACCCACCTCTGGCTGAAGATATTGTTGCACTTTGCAGGTGGCATTGGTAAGAGATTGCAAATGACAAACAAGTGAAAATCAGTCAATAAAAGAAAGCCAAGATATGTGCATAAAGTGAATTCCATGTTCCAATCACTGAATAGAAATACCTATGGTTATATTATATGGGAAGAATCAGCACTTGATTCACATGAGTGATACCAGACAATCATAGTTATCATAAAGTAATAGTTTAACAATACACTTCTTTGGTTTCTTGCCAACAGTTATGTGTCTACACGATAAATAAGAGGCTAATGCCAGCAGCTGGTTAGCTTAGCTTAGCATATAGACAGGAAACAGCTAGCCTGACTCTGTCCAAAGTAGGGTTGCAAATAACATTTATTTTCATTGTCAATTAATCTGTTAATTATTTTCTTTATTAATGTATTAGTTGTTTGGTCTGTAAAATGTCAGAAAATGATTTTAAAAAAAGAATGTCCACAACCCAAAGATTTTCAGTTTACTGAGACCATAAATTATTGACATTTAAGAAGCTGGAACTGATTAATCCATTATCAAAATAGCAGCTCTGGTCCAAAATCTGCCAACCTCCAAAGCTCATGTACTTTAGCCTATATGTGGTTTGTTTAATCAAATACAAATACAAAAAAATATTGTAAAATCAACAAAACATTGTTTTCCGGTGGTTTGTTACCTTTTTATAGAGCCAGGCTAGCTGTTTCCGCCTGTTTCCAGGCTTTGTGCTAAGCTACTACGTGCTGGCTGTAGCTTCATATTTACCTTACAGTTATAAGGCCAGTTTCTTCTAATCTAACTCTCAGCCAGAAACAAATGACTCCTGAGGTATTATTCTATAGATGGTAACCATCAGCAGAGTGACAGCTTATTGTCTGGAATCAAGTGTGCTGTTAAGACGAACAGCTATTCCACATGTAAAATAAATTCTTCAAAAACATTTAATCACACTATTTATGTTACTTTCTAAAACTTTTTGTACCAACTCAAACTTCAATTAAGTCATTTGGACAAATGCGACCATCATTCTCTTGCTCCCGCCTTCTCTCTCAGTCCAGGTGGCAGCTTGACAGGAAGAGGAACAGGAAAGGACTTAAAGATTTGCTGCTGCTCTCATTCTCCTTCAAAGACGAATGCCTCTCTGATAATTTCCCACAATGCTCCTTGCATGGAGGCCTCTGTGAGCAGTGGTTATGAGAAAGTGCAGGAATCTGACAGATAACTGCCTCAACCAGGGGAAGAAAGAAAAAAAAAATATGTAAGCCTCCTCTTTTTTTGTCTCTACCACCTACTCCCCCGCCCTCATTCCCTTAGCCTGGATGCTCTGCATTTGCGGGAAGCATCTGGTTTCATTTATCCCAAGCCAGGCAGGCTGGAGGACCCCTGTGCCCTCTCGAGTTGCAGGGTCTGAGCGTGCTTCAGTGTGGGTCCTTGTTGTTGTGGAAGAGAGGAGCTCGAGCTTGCCCACTAGCCTGTCTGGACCATCTCAAAACTCCCATCCACCCCTTTCCCTGCTTCACCAGGTCCCCAGTCCATCCCAGATGCCCCAAAGCATGGTTAGTGTAGCCATTCATCTGAACTGAAAGATCCTAAACAGATTCATCCAGAAGCTACAGTGAAGACAGCCCGCCTTGAGGTTTAGGAGAGTTTTTAATGGCAGATGGAAAAGAGAGAGAGCCTGCAGGGGAAGCAAAGCTGGTGCTTCAAATAAATGTGTGTGTGGGTGGGTGGGGCTTATGTTAACGTTTTCACATGTTTATGAATGCACACGTCAACATTTGCATAATGAGACAGGCGGATGTACACTACATCCGCAATGTGTGCGCAGGAAATGCACTCCCATGTCTCAAGACCGCAGGTGAAATGACTGAGAAGTCCATTCAGCCCTACTGTTTGGTATAATCCACAGTCCACTCCATGCTAAACGTCAGTCTAGGTTATCAAGCGGCACAGCTGAATAGAAGCAGAGTGAGTCTGGCTGGTTACTTAAAGTCATTGAGAAGTTATTCAAACACCCAGTTATTATGGTGTAAACAAAAGACGGCTTGTCACACGCTATTACAGATACGGTGTTTACAAGAATGCCACTTTAATGCAGTGCATGTTATGTATGATGATTAGGGATAGTGTTTGACAACCAACTGATTGGAGATATGAAAGATTATAAGAGGCATTGTTTTGTTGTTAGACAGACAGCAGAAACTATGCAAACAGAGTAGACTCTATTATTTTGCTAAAAGGCTCCATATATAACTGATAAAGAAATGACATAATAGCTTTTGTGTATTAGCACAAAGAGTGTTTTGCTTATAGAAGAAGTAGTCCACCATAAAGAAGCATGGAAGAAGCACTAAATGACAATGACAAAATACAGCAGATGGGTTTAGATATTAGATGGGTTAGAAGGCTCATTTCATAAGAATGTCCCCACTATGATGTTTTCTCCCATAATTTCTCTCCCCGCCACCTTCTCGCCCTTTTTGCAAAACAGATTTTTCTGAGTCGCCCCACACTATCTGGGCAGTCTATATACTGTGTGGTTTTGGTGACACTTCACAAGTTATATAACGTTCCCCTTTTGGCAAGTGTGAAGTTTGCAATGGTTTGTTATTGCACAATGGGTGTTTTCATCTCTGAATTTTGAATTTTCCAAATGCTGAGCACATCTGGAATGACGCTGGCATCAATCTTGGTTCTTACATGAAACATTCTTAATTAGAGGGGAAGCGTGGTTATAATCAAGTGGTTGCAGGTTTGTAGCCACTGTGTCCAACAGCAGCCATGTGCCCTTCTGATGTGTCGTTGAGCAATACATTCAACTTCTCACAAGTGACAGATCTGAATGAAAACATGAAATTGTAAAACAAAACAAAGAAGTGATTCTTGGAAGAATTAAGATGTGGGTTAGGTCAGGGCCACCAAATTGCGGACGTATAGTTAGATTTTGCCAATCTGATAGTAGAAAACCCATTTATCTCCATTTTAAATATTTGTACTTAGATATAATTCTGCTCTGTATGCTTACTGAGTTATAAATTGAAGTCAGCTCAGAAGTTAGCTCATTCTATGGCCAATAACCTCATAAGAAAAAAATATTTTTTCCTGTTTGCCTGTATGTAGATTGGACACAAGTCTGCACCCTGGCAACCTTTATTCTATGTACTCCGTCTCTCATTTTCGACCAATGTTTAAAAGATAAATCTGGTATTATTGTATATTATTCTTATTGTCAACAAATACCACGAAAGGACTAAAACCAACAATGTGTTAGTCCGTCTCCCAATGCTTTCAGACTTCCCTACGTTATCTGTGGCACTTATCCCCAAGCTTATTGTTTCCTACTGAGGATGGGCACTTCAGTTTTTGGCAAATGTAACACAAAGAGGAGTAAACAGTGCATTTGTTTGAGACTATTTTCAGCATCGGATTAATACACATTTGGTGCTCTATCGAGTATTTCTGACAGCAGAACGGTGTATGCGGGATTTACTCAAAATACAATACAGCTTTCTTTATGGAATCTGTTCTTGAGTTACACAAAAACTTAACTTAAAATTTATGTTTTTATCATTTTTTTAATTATTATTTTGGCTTTGTGTCTCCACTTTGTACATTTTAAAATTATATTAAGAATAGTGAGAGCGACTGAGAAACAGTACTCTTAAGTTGTAGAAAACAGGACAAAGCCATTGCCACAAGCAGCCTCTTTTTTCAGGTCAGAAATGTCTTACAAATTTGAATCTCATTACCATGTCATGAATACGTCTTTGGGAATCCATTAGGCATTTCCTGCCTAAAACTACAATAAGAATTCACATTCAAGCAAAAAAGAAAAGAAAGAGGGGCGAATGAGAATAAAGCCTTATCGAGAACATTACTGTAAAGCTGTTTTAGCTCTTTCAGTCCACTTAAGAAGAGGCAGAAAAAAAGAGAAAGATGTGAGTGACTGACAGATGATAGCAATAAAAGTAAGAACAAACTGGCCATTTTACTGCGGTAGGGCCATTTTAGAAGGGATTATTAACTTGTCAGCATTTCAAACTGAGACACAACTTTTTTTCCACCAAAACACATCCCCATGTCTCTGTTACTTTTATTAGAAAGTCTTTAAACCTTTTGACCTCAGAGGGCCTCCATTATTGGCTGTTAATAGGGACACGCTGGTCAGTGGGGAGACCCTAAGTGCCCTATTAATCATTTGTTTACAGCTCGGGCCTATTTTGGAAGCTCTGTGTTTAGTGTGGGTTAAAACTAGGAAGGAGGCAGACTGAGACAGCCGTCCGCCACTCATCGCTCAAGCTGTCAGGACGCGTGGGCCCTTGGGGACCTGGGCTGGAGACCCTTCAAGCCACTAAAGTTCAAAGGTCGCAAGGTTTATCATTATTATCCACTTATTCTGTGACGGTTGACAGAATCATTGTTGGTTTGATTGCTAAAAATAGAGGCCGAAATGCTTTTCTTCAAAAATGTCCCCATAAGTAATTTTAAAAATAGGGGGAAAAAAGAAGGTAAGTTTTAAAGTTTTTCAAATAAACAGTCAAGAGTTTCATGTCAAAGCTGCTAGACACTGTAGTTTACATGTCTCAAGTAAATTTTGCAGTTCATGAATAATACACAAGCAAAGCAAATGCTGCTACATGCTTCCTACACCAAAT
Organism: Micropterus dolomieu; assembly: GCF_021292245.1. Taxonomy (NCBI): domain Eukaryota; kingdom Metazoa; phylum Chordata; class Actinopteri; order Centrarchiformes; family Centrarchidae; genus Micropterus; species Micropterus dolomieu. The sequence continues at coordinate 19,115,391 of NC_060158.1, read as the reverse complement.
GCCACAAGTAAGTGAGTTGTTTGCTGGCAGATTGACAGTGATGGGAAATAAAATGTCATGGGATCAAATCATTAATCTTGTCAAATATTGTCATATGACAGGGGAAAATACAGGTGTGGAGATTGCATCGGCTGATAAAACATTACTTACAGCCATTTTTCCAATAAGCGATGGACTCAGTGCTGTCAATATTTGGAGGGGATGCGAGGTATGCCCTAGCGAAGGCCATTTTGCGAGGAGCAGAGAGCCTGCTGGGAAAAATACAGTGGTTCATGCTGGGTCTCCGGGAAGCTGAAAAGCCACCGGCAAAAAGCTATGAATTATTTTGAGCGCAAAATACATTTTCTTTGAAGACTGTCGGGCCATTAGAGCCCTTTTGCTCCCTTTTAAATTGTTTTTATGCTGTGAGTAATGTTAACCTTTGCTTTTGTAGTCATGAAATTCTCTCTGCACCTTTTTCCCTCCTGGCACAAAGCATAGATGGGCTGGAAAAGTGAAATAAAGTATAGGAACCATTTGCTGTGAGGAAAGAATAGGTGTGAGGAAGGAACTAAGGCTTTTATTCTGATGTCTACAGACCTCTGTTCCTTAGTACAGTGCAGACTCAATGCGCATAAGAATAAACCCACGCAGAAATAACCATGTTTAATATATAATAAAGCTTGGAGTGAATTTTGAGGTAAAAACTTTGAAATACTTTGATGCTATGAGAAACCAGATCACACTAATACCATAGGAGCTATAATTAAATGCCATAACACATGCACTGTTGAGTATGGTAATGAGTTCTTCAGGAAGGAAGTAGTCCAGTTGTTTAAATGATCACAGTGGATGGATTATGAGCTAATGGGCCCCTGGGCACAGACACGTGAAAGGCCCCATCTCTTAATCCCAGAGCAACCCCCCATATTGTTAGCAGTGGCTTTGCATGTTTTCCGTGGTATTTTACACTTTAAATCTTAACTGTAAAGTTTTGTTGTTGGTCAAAATGTTTTATGTTCATGCTTGGTATAAAGAGAGGCTGTTTCCAAATCCATCCACACTGACACTCCTCTTCACAGCTACAAAATACTATAGCATACAAAATGATACAGGATACTTTTTATTATAGGAACCTAATCCGCAGATTTCTTCAAGCAAGGCCATTTAAATTACTTTAGTGTTAATGTAGGTTTAATGTAGCCTATATGCATTGTGCAGCTGTATTCAGTATGAAGAAACACACTCCCTCTCTCCCACACACACGTGAACGGATTAATTAATTGATCTGACGTGCACGTGCCACTGACCAGTTGACCTCGCGCCCCCGCACCACGTGCACAGCTGATCTGTATTCATCCTCCTTTCACTGCACCGGCGCGTGTGATCTCCATGGGAACGTCGTCACGCAGGAGGAAGTGAACGAGACGTTGTTTTGACAGTGAGCTTGCTTCTAGCATGGCAGCAAAGGTAAGCTGATGAGTTTTCCCACTGCAGTTTCTCCTCTTTCTGGGGAGCTGTAGCCTTGTCGGTGATGTGCTCGGTCCCGGGAGTGTCTCCTCCGGAGGTCTCTGCCTGTTAGGATGTCTGGAGGGCTCGCTAACTTGCCGCCTGCTTAGAGGATGTGTTGGAGGTTGACACTGTCAGTGACACTAAGGCTTTATTTTAATCGGTTAGCTAGCTAATGTAGATTTGGCTACCAGTTCAAACTTACTGAGGTCTCTCTATAACAATGACGCTAAGCGCAGTAACGTTAACGTTAAGTTAATGATGCTGTCGTTTCGTTTTAAACGAAACGACAGCATCATTTCCACCCTGCACTTCCCACGCCGGTTATTCACCGGTAACCTTGGTTAGCACTATGCTGCATCCTATGGCATCCCTGTCATAAACCACTTGCAGGTGTCAGATGTTGTAAGGTGGCTGCAGTGGCACTGTTTTTATTTCCACCATTTATTAAGCTGACGCTTTTATCCAAAGCGACTTACAATTGCTATATATGTCAGAGGTCACAGGCCTCTGGAGCAACTAGGGGTTAAGTGTCTTGCTCAGGGACACATTGGTTGATGTCTCACAGTGGGAATCGAACCCAGGTCTCCCACACCAAAGGTGTCATCTTATCTATGCGCCATCACCACCCCAGTCACTGAAACTGGCTCAGGTAAAGTCACATGAGTAGTTTAATAATAACACCTGAGAAAGTTCCACAAATGGATGCAGTCAAAGTTTGATAAAAAGCTACTTAGTGAACCTTGAGTTTTCAGTCTTCTGAACCACTGTTCTACGGTGTTGCTCAAACGATGCACGATGCAAAGTGGGCCATTGTGTTCATAAAATGTTCACTTATTGTCTTGCAGGCACTTCTGCCTAGGAGGGCCGACCTCACTGAATTGAAAGCCATTTTTGAAAAGGTAGGGTACCTATATAACCTATATAACCTATATATTTTTTGTTTTCTGTTTTGTTTTTGCCTTTTGTTTCACGTGTTTTGATTTATGCTTGTTTCTTTAAAAAAAAAAAAAAAATCAAATTCTATGCTCAGCATGCGTCCTTGTGTCTGTATCTGTTTCAGTATGCCAGCATAAAGAAGAATGACGAGCACTTCATGTCACCGCAGGACTTTGTGAGCCGTTTCCTTCATGCCCACACAGACATCCGTTTGTCAGACGAGGCCACAAAGCTGCTGGCTGGAGTGGTGGATCAAAAGAAAGATGGGTTTGTGTCCTGATGATAAAGTAAGATGCTGGTTCCACTTTGAATTCAAAGTGAAATTCATTAGATTATCCTTGCACCTTGTAGAGTATACGTGTGGAGGAATGATTAAGTGAAATGCTGTGTCACACATAAAAGTGATAGATAAAGAGGGCAAATATAGTCATGGATGTTTTTACAAAATGATAAAAATAGAGGATCAACAACCAAGAGTCTTGTGAGAATTGACATCATTACTGTTTGACAATATCTCTGGCACAAGTTGTTGTTCTGAATGGGAAACTGCTATGCTGAGTCTCTCTTTAAGCCACAAATTTATCTCCACTCATTAATATCGAGCCAACTGCAAAGTAGTAAGCTTACGAAAGACTCTTATCAAAGGTATCGGTACATGTATTATGCATCCCTTTGATCTTGTGTGTCTACCATTCTAGTGTTATTTTGCATTTTATAAACAAACCTATGACTGAATCCTTTGGTGTAAAAAATTCACAGAGGGATGTTCATACTTGAATTATATAGCGAAGAGACATCAAACCACCAAAGGCCCCTTTCAGGTGTTTCCTTCTTTGTAGATATATCCCCAATTTCACACTTACTCCTCCCCCCATCCCCATCACCCCTGTTTTTTTACATTAATATGTATGTATTTAATGATACATAATGATGGGTAATAAAATGTTAGGGTAAGTCAAAAAAAGACTTAAACCCCCCACACCCCCACGTTGTCATGGTAACCACCTGGGCTTCTACAAAGAGCAAAGTGCACATGGCTGCGTAGTTTCATGTTATTACATCTGCTTTAAGGTGTGTGCGTGCGTACGTGTGTGTGTGTGTGTGTGTGTGTGTGTGTGTGTGTGTGTGTGTGTGTGTGTGCACAGAGTATGGTGAGATGGAGTAGTGGGGGTTTTGCAATTGGAAAAAGAGAGAGCAAGGCAGCCACACGCACACACACAAAAAACACACACATGCACTGTAATTGCCCATGCTATTCAGGAGCACTCCGTTGCATTGTGCGGCTTTGGAGCAGGATAAATGGTGGCCGTGGCATCAGGGTAAATCTATTAGGAACCCATGGCCCAGGCTTTGTATCTAAACCTCATTTTGGTTTTGTGGAGGGGAATGGAAATGATATGAGGGCAAAACAGAAAAAAAAGTCCCCCTATCCGTTCTCCCAAATAATGTTTAGACCTTAGTTTAGATGTGATTCGTTTTTTTTCACAGTTGACATTGTAAAGGCCTTATGATGCTCATACTTTGTGACGTGTTATTTTCCTCCTGAACTTTGATAGATAAATGATTTGATGAGACAAAGAGTCTAGATGATTATTCTGCAGACCTGTATCACAAAACAAATGGATATAGAAGGTAGAGATGGGGCAGCATCAGCACCGTCAGTGCTAGTGCATTGTTTTTCAAGCGCTCATCCGTGCAAACCTTATGAAAAGAATGGAGCGCAAGACAAAACAAACCACTTTAGTGGCTGTATTTTCATCCAGGCTGCCCAATCTCATGCAAATATGTTCGTGAACAATAACTTTTGGCTTGTATATGAGTGTAGTATATTTGAAACTTGGGCGCCTGCTGCTGTTTTCGCCAGGTAGGACTCCATTTCAACATGATGAGTCAGGAGTAATAGATTTAGCAGGGGGTCGGATGGCAGGCAGCATGCTCGCTTACTTTTCTGTTGGAGTGTGTCTGTGTGAGAGAAATCTGACTTAGATACCAGTGTATGTTTGAGTGTGTATGTGTGTGTGTGTGTGTATGTGTGTGTGGGGACGTAAACAGTGAAAATGCATTTGTCTGCCCCCCGCCCCTGCCGAGAATGTGTAAATCAGGGGATATAGTGACAGTCATAACAATCTGTTATGTGGAAATCATTTTTCTCCCTCTTACTCTCTCTGCTCCCAGTGAGACAGAGAGACAGATAGACAGATAAAGAGAGACAGGGCTTTAGAGGGTGGAGATGTCTCAATTTCCAGGAATCAGATGTTTTGTGTATGTGTGCACTGACATACAGAACTGCAAGGTGGTTGGAAGACTTTCCTCTTTTCCTCATCACTGACTTTACACTCTCTCACATACCATAATGCAATCGGAGCTCCCTCTGTTTCCTTTTGGCTCTGTTCGACTCCCTACCTTTTTTTGCTTCTCTATTCCTTCGTCCCTCTGATATTTTGATAGAAGCGTTTGTTCAAGTGTGAAACATCCCCCCACTTCCCCCATAGACTCGTGGAGGTTTAAAAAAAGGTGTGTGGGGGGGGGGGGGACTTTGTTAAGGGAGCATGCTGGGAAAATAGCAGTCTGCCAGCTGCTGAGGACATTCTGGACTTGGACTGGTGGGTGTCCACTCTTAGAAACCGACCAGATACTGGCAGCTAGCACTCACCTGGGTGTGTGTGTGTCTTTTTGGGGTGTGTCTGTTTGTATGTCTGTGTGCAAGCAGGCTCTAGGTGGGTGGAAGGCTGTCAGTAACGATGCCAAGATGCCAGGGACAGGGGATTATTGAAGCCCCTCTAAGCCCCTCTCTCCCACTACTATCAACGAAGGAGAGCTGTCTTTCTATCAGCCGGGCCTAACCAACACCATGCATTTATGTTACTTGTAAACAGTGTTTGCAAGCCTTTTGGTTCAGAGGAGTGTATTTAGATGCCTGCTGAGTACAGAGATAAAAGCCGGGTGACGAAGATAAGATAAAAAAACAGACAAAAATATATGGAATATAGTATGCCGTTTTTATGCTGGACAGACGTATCACACACAGTTTAAACTGCAATGTATTGTCATCCTAACAAAATCATTCAGCTGTCATCTATAGAAGCACATGCTATTAATCAAGTCTTTGTTTGTCTTGTGCATTGCATCTCTCGTCTGATACATGCCTGTTTAAAGATTTAACAAAATCCTGCAGCGTAAAGTAAGTAGCACACAGTACACTGAAGAGATGCCATACTATAGTATCACATTAGCCCTGTCTCCGAAGTTCATCCCGGGCTGCGTACATGGATCGGGCAGCCCTGGACACATGCCATAGCAGTTGATGGTTGGAAGATGCCGTCAGTTGATTTGATTATTGAGCGTCTCGTTGGGGTTGTGTCTGCATAGTGAAAGCGATGGCTTCCCCCTCTCATGGTAATCATTTTGGAGCCGTCATGGCGCTGCTAATCAACCATCATAAGCTTCATCCCCGGCTACAGAGCTGTGTGTAAATGCTTATGAGTATGTGGAATGTTTCTTGCTCTATAGAGATGCCCCCCTGGTTCTTGTCTGGACTGCCTGGTCTTAACCATTGTCCAATCCCTTCACGATCAACAGCCCTCTCAGTTACACTAATATGCTGATTATCCACGTCTGGGAAAACACAGACAGGATCGACCAGCGCGCATGTAAACTGATGCGTGTGAAAAAGAAGAAATCTGACTTTTCCCCTCATTTCTGTCTGGGAACACTAGTGCTCTCTGAGTCTTTCCACTGCAGCCTGTACCTGGTTAAAGTCCTTTTATTAACCTCTCTGTGGTATAATTTCAGAGTGTACTATACGTCTGTCACAAAAGAATGATCATTATTGGAGAGTTTGATAATATTCCTGCAGCTTCTGTGGCGCTGGTGTGTTTGTTTTTAGCAGTGGATCCACGGTCGCAGCAGTGTGCTTTTGTGCCCCCGTCCACCTACTTGCCATGAGCAGGGCCGTCATGGCACCGCTTAGTTGATAAAAGAATTTGTCTTTCCTTTGAAAGAACGAAAGCTGACTTATATACGCCACTGAGGAGAACTTGTGTGCTCACTTGTATTCCCTCTCCATATTTCTCTTAGTTCCTCTGTTGCTCGCTCTCCAACACACACAATTATTATTTTCTGGAAGTGTGTTAATGCCATCATACCAGTATTTATTTCTGATTTTTTACTGAAACCAAGTCTTTTGTGTAAGATGTTTTGGACTCATAGTTTTTTTAAATGTACAGTTGAAGGGAAGAATAACATTTTTGCAGACTACATTCAGAAGACTTAAATCCAGTAATCTAAACATGCTTTTCAGCCTTTATTGAACATCTCTGGCACTCACCAATTTTAAGAATATTTCCCTTTTCCTTGTATTATATTGATAACCAATACTTTTGTCGTTGCACAGCTCTTCGCCTTCTCAGACTGTTTCATCTATACAGTATTTTTTTCTGCATATAAGCACATAAAAGGGTGCGCATAAGCACCCACATGCAAACCTGGAACACTTCGAGTCCAAACAAACACCTCTAAATTTCATCAGTACCATAATTAATTATAGCAAACAGGAAAATGTAATCATTGCACCCCTCCTCCTTCTCCATACCCCCCCCCCCCCTGGAAATTGAAATAGGTTTAATAGATGGATGCTCAGGGACGGCTCATTAGCACTGACCCCTCCTGTAATTATCAGAGCCATTTGTGGAATTCATAATGGACTTGTGGCAACTGTGAACCAGGGCCTGAATAAAGGCTACACTGCGTGGTCCAGTTCCCCACAGCATGATTCTCCCATGGGGGCTCTCAGTGGGTTCACACAATAGCAATGTTTATGTTTATTTATTTCACACAATAGCAATGTTTATGTTTATTTATTTGTTGTTGATGATGCATGTGGGCATTTGTGTTACTCCAGAGAAACAGGAGATAAAATAGCATTTATCAGAACACCAACAAACTCGGAAAAAGAGGAAGTGGTATAAAGAGAAAAACATTGTGTTTATTTCCAACTCATAACTTGTGTTTCAGTGTTGATGAAGACAAATCAAGTTCTCCATTCCAACTTTTGTTCCACCGTGGCTTCTTTTGACTTTCACTCTAAACCTCATATTGTGTTACGTTTATGTTGAATGGAATTATATTTCCGTAACTGGCTCCCGACTCCCTCCTTGCCTGTCCACTTGTTTAAAATGGCACGGTAAAATATAAAACTTCATATTTAATCTTTTCTGTTGGTGTAAAGTTGGCCCTCTCTATACCAGCTGCCACCTCAGACTGGGAACACACACTGAGCTTTTAAAAATGTTTTATTTTCTTACTGTCACACTTGATGAGTTTATGACATTACATATGGAATAACAGACTACTGGATAAAGGGCTGCTTGAATTACATGTAGTGCAGATTGATAGGTTGTCTAAGTGTGCTGGTTTGCCACTGTGTGGCAGTAATTACAGTGGAGTTTATAGTTTAATGCAGTGTTAAAATAGCTTGTTTTTTAATTTAGTATTTAATTTTATTAGTGTAAGTCTTTATTATGTATGATATGACTAAATGAATATCAAAGACTCAGTGTCTCACGTGTAGCTGATTAAGTATTTATACAGGCAATGTGAAACATGAATACCTCATTAATAAATCAACTTAAATGACAGCAATTACCAGTCTTTTACAGTCCTACCTATCCTCTTTCTACCCTTCTCTCCTCTCAGGTTGATCTCCTTTCAGGAGTTTGTAGCATTCGAGTCAGTGCTGTGTGCTCCAGACTCCCTCTTCATGGTTGCCTTCCTGCTGTTTGATAAAGCAGGGAATGGAGTGACCACTTTTGGTAAGTAACTGTGCCTCTGATTTACAGGGTTGGATAAAGGAATACTGTAGTGAAGTTTGCACAGATGTACCTAGCGTCTTACTGAACCATTAGCATGTGTATGGTAGGTGCTGTGATGCGCTTTACAAATGAACTGGAAATATGTACTGATCCTTAAAGAGTACAAACCCCAGAAACTCATGATCACTAATGTAAACATGTTTCTTGCTCATTTTTAAATATTGGTATTTATTATGTCCACTCTACTGGGTGCGTTGTTTCAAATCAAGATCTTTAAATAACTATCATACTACCTCTTGTCTTCTTCATGGATAATCAGGAAAACCAAATTGCAGCGATAGGCACATTCTTTCTTTATGAAAAGGAAATTGTGAAGATTTTTAAAGATGTCTAATGTTATCATGTAACTTTAAAATAAAAGTTCAAATCTTAACACTGGCTATATTTTTTTGCATTTGACATTAGACTTTTTCAGCCAACCTGGACAGAGCACTGAGCATGTTCCTCTTAAATGCAGCACTGAAGAAGTTTTCATACAAACTCTGACCTCTGCTCATCTATTTTGTTATGGTTGCGCCCACAAACAAAAATACTGTCCATGTTCCTGTATCTTGCTTGTAAAGAAAATAAGGTTAGGTTTGGAGGTGGATAGGGCGTGTGGCAATTGAAGGATGGAGATGAAGATGGAGGAGGGGGTGGGTAGCTCTCTGTGGTGTGTGTGTGTGTGTGTGTGTGTGTGTGTGTGTGTGAGCATGATTGGCAGCATTACTCTGATGCCTGGAAGCTCCGAGGTGAAAAGGGAAGACATTTGTACTCGTTGCTTATTTCACATTTGCCTAATTGATTTAAACAAGTCTAATGCCAAGCCTTCTGTAGGTGTGCGAGGCGTTAGCACATTAGGCTTGATTTGAAATGCAGTGCACACATCCCGCTCGCAAACAGGGAAGAGTAAGTGAATTTCATTTTAATTGTTGCTGTCGACAGGGTGCAAGATCATTGCGGGTTATTATATATGCACATATGTAAATTTTCATATTTAAAAGGATCAATTAGAGTGACGTTGTCTTGGTGGCAATTAAAAGGTCTGCTGTTTTTCTGCATCTCCCAAAGGTTAATGAATATCCCAATGCCTGTGAGTTATGAGACTCACATACAAGTGGAAAATTGCATGACAAACACAATACACATCGTGCCATGTAAAAACACTGACTACAGTGTCTGCCACTTGCATCGGGTAACATTTCACCAAACGCAAATAACTTAAGACTTAGATTATAGACTTGTCAAAATTGCTTTATTGTGATACATTACAGAATTCTCCCCTTTTTCTCTCTGCCATTTATTAGATTAAAGAGCAAAGGCACAAAATATAGAACTCCCTACTTTATTACCTATTAAAAACATTAATAGCTGCAGCTTACATTGCATTAAAGGCCCGTTTGTTTTCCCATGCAATAAATGTCTGTACCCTGATTTCTTTTTATTTCATTTTTCTATAAAGCCATTTTTATTTGATAATAACCTGAGTAATTTCTGTTTAGTACAGGCGGCACAGTGCTCTGAATTTCTAGCACTTAAAAAATAAATGCATAATTTGGTGGAATGTTGAGTTCATAAAAACTGCAATGTAACACGGCATATGAAATGCAGTTGTGCCTCTGCCAGAAAGACAAAAAAAGAAAGAACTAAAGAGGACTGAGTGTTGACAGGTCTATAAAAGATGATAATATAAACGGCCGGCTCTGGAGTGGCCTCTCGTTTTAAAGAGTTAAAGGCTGTATATTTATTGCCTCATTAAAGTGTGAAAAAACAATGCACAAGCTGTCTTCCTTCAGAAGGTAAGGCTGAGCTGAAGTAAATATCCCCGTTCTCTCTTTTTCCCTCCCTTTCTGTCTTTATAAAAAAAATTGTTTCTTTCCTCCTTTCCTTTCTCCACCCGTTCAGCGCAGCTTGTTTGGTAATAAGAAACAGGTCGCTCTATTGGTTTGTTTTTGTTTCTTTAGTAAGGCTGTAATTTAGGCCTCATGTTCAGTGTCTCTCCACTCCACTGGCTGTAGAGGCTTAGAGGGTTCAGGCAGAGGAACACGAGTGAGACGAAAAGGCTTTTCCTTCTGAACACAGAGCCTACACAGCTCAAACAAGTTCTGCCATGTGTCATTCAGCACTGATTTAGAGTTGAGGAACTTAAGTCTCAATCAGAGCAGAATTGCGTTCTGGAGATTGACGTTGACATTTTGTCACAAACAGTCACTGACATACCCCCCCCAAATCAAATAATTTCTAATGGCAACCACAAAATAGGAAACACATGCTATTAAGACCTGACTCGCAAGACTTTGTACCAACAGATTAGGTCTTTATAAGAGCAAACTAAATACCTTATAATTGTTTGTCATAAAAATGTGAACATATAGAAAGGAGAATACGGATGGTACATAGAAGGTACATACATGGTTAATTTATGGTCATTAGCCTTAAAAGTGGGCTCTTATTTCGTAAAACCTCAACAGAACTGTTATTCTAATTGTAAACTATTTGAAGAAAAATTGTTTTGCTTTAGCCTCATTGTTTGCCGATTTGTATTTAAATTCTGTATGTTCTGCATAATGTCAACACAGAAAATCAGTGGTGGAATGTAACTAAGTACATTTCCTCAAGAACTGTTCTTAAGTACAAATTGGAGATACTTGTACTTTACTTGAGTGCTTCCATTTGATGTGAAATTATACCTCTTTGCCTCTACATTTCCTTAAGAAAATATTGTATATTTTACCTATATATTTGCTTGACAGGTGCGGCTTCTTTGCTAATTAAAAATGTACATATCATCAGCTCTTAAAATATGACAATTTTACAAACTAGGAGAGTAGGTAATGTGGTTTACATAAGCTCTAGCTACAACCGTAAAATACATCTAATACACGGATGCATAATTAACAGTAATCCAATGACGTAATGTATAAAAATCACATTGGCTGTTTATAATAAATATGTTTATTTCTGGTACTTCAAGTACATTTTGTTAATAATAATTCTGTACATTTACTTACGTTAAGATTATTACGCCATTGTGTTGATACTTTTAGTAGTAAAATGCTTCCTCCACCACTGCAGGCAATGCTGGTACACTTCCGTATTGAGTTGTTGCATCTTGTTATGTTGCTGTCAAGAGCAACTTGTCGTCATTCAGTCATAATTAAAGCAGATTGTCTTTTTCTTTGTTTTCCATTACAGAGGATGTGAAACAAGTCTTCAGCCAGACCACCATCCACCAGCACATCCCCTTCAGCTGGGACTGTGAATTCATACAGCTGCACTTCGGCATACAGAGGGACAGGCAGCTCAGCTATGGAGAGTTCACCCAGTTTCTCCTGGTAGGTTTTATGTTGATCACCTGCTCTCCTCGTCTCTCACTTACCATTTTCTCCCCTACACTATTTGTGTCTTTTCCTCTTTGTCTTTCTACATTCTTGTCTTTGGCCCTTTTTGGTCAGTCTGTCTAACTAACTCTGTCTTATTTCTATTATCCAGTAACCGTCAATGATAGCCAGTAAATCTGTATCAGCCGATTTATGCGCCTGTACACTTTACCTTATCCTCCCATACTGTTTACAGGCTGTTCATACAATCCTGTCATGTAACTGTATTGAACGTGCGCGCGTTCAGACTCACGCAGGTTTTCCGCCGTTCCGTTCCCTCTCAAAAACAGCCCTCCATATTGACCAGATTAGTCATTAATGAAACACTGAGGTTATATATTTTCTGCATTTGTTTTCCATTAGCTGACGTACACCTAGCCTTACTCCACCTACTCTGAAGCAGGTGGAGATGCAGTTCTACCTCCATAAATAGTATAGCTGGAATATTCCAAGTGTATTTGTGGTGTGTGAGCCATTTTCCAATATGATGTCTAGACTTAAATCAGGCCTAAGCAGGGAGAGGTGGCAGAGGGGGTGGGAGAGAGGGCCTGAGCTGTGCCAAGTTTGCATCCACACTCACCATGTATCTGAATGAGCTTTTTATATTACACTTAACTTAGACCAGATGGCTTATACATAGTGGGCAGCAGCGCATGGATATTGGGACATTGTTATATGTTCGTGTGTCCTTGTGTGTGTGTGTTTGAACATACAGCATGTGTGTCTGTATATGTGTGGTTCTATGTATGTGTGTTTGTCTTATCTGCTTTTACCATATGTGTGAGCAGCGGCATGCAAACTTTGTGCATCTGTTTTTGTGTTTATGTCTGTGTTTGTGCATTTGTGTGTGCTTGTTTTTGTCCGTGTGGGTGTGTGTGTGTTTGTGTGTGTGCATGAGTGCAAGTCTGTGGCGTTGTGGCCAGTGGACACTGTACTTTTGCTTTGACAGAGGGCCCAGTTCTCTCCCAGTCAGTCACTCAGTGGTTTCCAGCTCCTCACAGCAGCAGGCCAGCAGCCAGCCGCATTCATTGCTCAATATGAAATGCACATTTCCTGCTTATGCTCTCTGTATTTGATCATTTCTCATAGCTTTTGATTCATGCCTTAATAAATGACTTTCATGTTACTGTACCTCTCTGTCCAGGTGATGTTCAACTGATAATATATTTAGTGTTGTAAATACCAGTTATTTATCACTTGCTTTTCCAGTATACTGATATTCATAAAATAAAAATATTGTATAGCATATTATAAATATTTTAATATACTTGAGAGGTCTAATGCTATTATAGGTTCTGTTAAAGTATCACTGTGATGGTGTGTTACTTATGCAATTATAGTACTTAGGAACAAGTAAAATTCAGGTAGTGGCAGTTCACTCTGTGTGTGTTATCAGCTACTCCACTAGTGATTGATGACAGGGCAATTAGGATAGGCACAACAACATTTCCTGAATCAGAATTTAAACCCGTGCAATTACTACATACTTTATGATTGCACTACTACCCAACGCTGTTATGATACCTTTATAAACAGACAAAGCATTTGTAAATGTCAGCCAGAAAAAAAGTACACTTTGCAGCTATAAAAGTTTTCAGGGAGTTGTGAAAACACACCACATTCTGAATATTTTTCAGTTACTTTTATAATTCCCTGCCACCCAGTTTTCCCCCCCCCCAAGAATGTTCCCATCCTTTATTTCCTCCTCTTCCTGCCGTACATGCATGTGTTTATTGTGTTTTTCTGCCATTGTAACCACGCCACTGCCAGATGCTTACAAGATGGGATTATCGGGGAAAACGTTTGCGCCGCATATTTCTCACAAGGGCTCTCTCTGGCCAATTACTGTCTTGATGGAAGCCAGAGATTCTCACCAATTACATGCATTTTTCCCGTCTCACGCATGGACGCCGGCCAAGGCTCAGCTCGCACTGTCAGTGTGGTTGTCTCTGGCAATGGCATTACCGATGTCCAGAGAAGTGGCACATAGTAGCCCATATTATAAATCCTGGCAAGTAAAGGGCTTGAATTACATGGAGGGGGACACACCACATGTCCCACTTCTTTTTCCTGAGCACTCAAAAAGGGAATTGTTGGCATTGCTCAGATTTTAAAAGTCCCAATTATATGTTTGACTCTCCCAAGAATCAGTGGGCAGCCCTTAACATTACTGTGTAGAGGGCTCACTGGCACACATGTAAATGGGCAGTTGTGCTTAAGCTTCTCCTTGTAATAGCTTCGGAAAAGAGAGAAACAATCCTGCTCCACTCACATCTATTGTTTAAGTTTTGAAGAGGTGGTGGTGGTGGGGGGGGGGGATCTCAGCAAACAAACAGCAGTGGCTTGTCATGTGTTTTTATTCTCATCCAAGGACAATTAAGGCCAGTGCTTCCGAAGTCTCTTGTTGGCTGTCTTAAGCCCACAGCTTAATGTCTCCTGCCTCCCCCACTCCCCTCCCAAATAAAAACCATGTCCCTGCACGACTCATACAGTTGCAACAAGTTAAGGTTTTAAGAGGCTGAGACTATAAACTGCTCCATCCCACGGACCACAGTTGTTGTGTTGCTGTGTGTGGCTTTTCAAGCTTTTGACTCGTCCAGAGAAACAGATGGACACAAACACACAGATAAATACCCTTATTTTCACACGGTCATGCATGCAAAACATTATCTTCTTCACTTTCCTTTTTTTTTTGTTTTGACTTTAAATATTCATCTCTTATCCTCCCTTTCCTCTTCCTAGTTTATTTCACACCAAAGTGTTTTGACCTACTCACAACCGACCGGAGAAGTGAGTCACGACACTCAGGATGCTGACACCAAAATATCTCACCTTATTTACTTTGGGAGTGTTTGCGCGTGTCAATCTCTCTTCGTTTCCCTGCCTTCCTTTCACTTATACACTCTCCGAAGCCCCTGCTGTGCTCATAGGTGATACTGACACATGGCTGCTACATTTGCTGTTTTTGCAAATCTGGCTCTTTTGTTGCAATGCCTATTCTTACTCCCCTCCGGTCTCCACTCAGCTTTGTGTAAATGTCACTCTTCCCCAGTCGTTTCTCTTAGGCGCCGCAAATTTAGAGTTCGATCAGTTATGCTGTCAGTGAAATATCACTCAAATTCAACACAACAATAAGTCATAGCCTCATAGGGTTTTGTGTTGTGGTAATACCACTTTTTTGAATTCCATTTATAACAATAACATCTGAATCAATCAATTGAATAATGCCATGCATGTTCAAGATTTAATCAGTCCCCCTTCAGCACTTTTTGTCCAATGTGTGTGGCTTGAATAAGAATGTCCATTCTTCTTCGACAAATTCATAATCATTAATTTTGAACTGAATTACTAACTTATTGTTCTAAAACTACTACTAAAACTGCTAGTACTTACTTTAAGAAGCATGAAGACATGATGGCATTTACACAAAATATTTTTCCTCCTTCATCTTTTTTTGTAGTTTTAGGATATGGGGTTATATCTGTAACGAAATAACTTAATATATAATTTTATATGTAAGATTCTGGTGCTACATGCATGTAGGGCTGCGAGTAATGGTTATTTTTCTCAGTTAATCGATTCATTGGTTGGTCTATTAAATATCAAAAAATAGCGAAAAATTGTCTCATTATGCAAGTTACTTGTTTTATCCAACCGTCCAAAATCAGAAGATATTCAGATTACTGTCAGAGAACCAAATGAAAAGCAACACATCGTAACTTTCAGAAGCTGAAAACAGTTTTTGTCTTCTTTTCTTTTCTTTTATTAATCAGTTATTAAAACTGTTGCAGATTCATTTTCAGCTCTACATGTATGTGGAAAACTACAAAAGAGAATTCAGAAAAGTTCTTAAAAAAGCTTGCATGATTTTTCAGGTGAGTAAATACATTGATATGTACTTAAAAGTAAGTAAACTTGAATTGGTCATTTACGTTGTTTTAGGTATTGTGTCACCATATGTCAGAAACCTCATGAATAAAAATACATTAGCCAGATATTTTGCCTCTTTGCGTTTTTGAAGGCCATGATACACTGCAAGTGAGTCAACAGCCAAACCTGCTAGTTTTAGCTCGCTGTCCTCAAGCTCATGGCCCTATTTCACAATGTCTCTCTGTGGATTATTATTGTTCTGATATCCCTGTCTTTTACCATAACCGAGTTTCTTGTTGTAAGACAGAGGGAGCATCGGTGGCAGTGGTTTGTTTACAGCCTCTCTCTGTAGACTTGTGGTTGCAGGTACTGATAATGGCTGCTAATTTCAAAGGCCTTGTGGGATCTATTCCCACCACAGCCTGGTGTTGTCCCTGTGGACCTTTGTGTGTATGTGTGCGCAAGAAGAGAGACAAAGTGAGCAGTTTGGTGATTAGCCGTTGCCTTTGTGTGCACATGTGTGTGTGCGTGTGTGTGTATGTTTGCATGTTTCTCCCTCAAGTGGGTTTAATGGGGATTTGGGGAGGGTGTGAAAAGCCCAAGCGACGCCTCACAGTAGGCAAGCCGCTTTTGGGAGAGGGGACGAGAGTAAAACCTGGCCAAACTCCGGCTCCCCTGTAACTGAGAGGGGGAGACGGTACCAGGGGGCCCATCAAAACAAATGCTGTGTTTTTTTGCATCCGTTTTTAATTTACAAAGGCAACTTAAAGAGGTGTTTGACCCATATACGTGTACAATAATATGCATTTACTGTGTGATCTAAAACCCAAGCTTTCCTGCTTTCTTCTGGCCACTCCCTTCCACAGGAGATGCAGCTGGAACATGCTCGGCAGGCTTTTATCCAGCGGGACCAAGCCCACAGCGGCTCCATCTCAGCCCTGGACTTCAGGGACATCATGGTCACTATCCGCCCACACATGCTCACACCCTTTGTGGAGGAATGCCTCGTGGCGGTGGGTCTTTGTTTGGCTCTGCGGTTCTCTCTTCCATTTGTTTTACTGTCATTCACAAGAGCCAAAGTCAGGCTGGTTGAAAATAGTAAGATCATTCAGTCCTGGAGTTCCGATTCTTTTTCATTATATATTAAGAAATATTACATACAAATTTGGTGTTCTTTATTCAGCAGCAGCTAAATGTCACTGCAAGACTGCAATTTAATTTCACATCTTAGCTGCAATATTTATCTTGGTACAGGTGAATGTACGTCCATATTCATCATGTGTTAGCGATGTTGTGATATATTAAAGTATATATTTAAAAAAATCTTTGGATGATTAAATGTAAGATGTGGTACACTTTTTCATAAACAAACACAATATTGCATAAGGAGTGCCTCTATGTACGGTATAAGCAGTGTGTGCTACTGATTGTGTTGCTAATGCCAGCTAGGAAGGCTAGCAACCTAACATTACTCTGTTCTCCATAAAAGAGTTAAAGGCAGGACTGTTTTCTTCCATTTCACTACTTCCTGTCTTTTCTCTTCCCTGTGTTGGCTTCCTTCTCTCACACCCCCACAACCAAACACCGTGGCTTTCTCTTTCCCTCAAGCTGTCCATCTCTCCTTTCTTCTTCTTCCTCTTTACTTTTTCTGTCACCTCTCATCCGTCCGCTCTCTTCTTCTTCCTTTCATTTTCTTCTCTCTCTTTCTCTCTCTCAGCCGCCCCTCTTTCCCTCCCTCCCCCGTGTCTCTGTCTCTCTCCCAACATGTCATTAAGTCTAACCTCTCTGGCAGTGTCAACACCAAGCAGGCCATCTGAATGGGAAGATAGAGACAGAGATAGATGGAGACTGGAGTTTTACAGTCCATCATCTTTGCCTGTGTGTTGGTGTGTGAGCTGCCGTGTGCGTGTACTCCTATTTGTTTTGAACTCTGAGATGTTTGTATTGTCTGTGTCCTGTCTTTACTTTATGTGTGTCAGTGTTTTTGTTGCGCGTGTGCACGTCTTGTGTCTGTGTCCATGTCTTGCCCTATTTCATAAACACCTTGTAGACTCTGTCATTTTCTCTGCTGTGTTTACCTCACGGACCAGACATGTTGGTGTGCTGTTAGTAAACTCTCTCTCACACACACACGCACACACACACACACACACACACACACACACACACACACACACACACACACACACATACACATACACATACACATATCCAAAACGCCATAAACACCACAGACAAATTAAAGGCGGTATTATACCAGAACACAAACAGTGAAACAGCAACCTTTGATTCACTCACCAAACATGGCAAATGACCAGTGCCACACTCTTTTCACCCAAATATTATTCTCTTCTCTCCTTTAAAGACTTTGTTTTGGATATGGTGGGAAGATCCATGCCTATAGGCTCATAGATATGAACAGATGCAAAAGTGTCTCTCTGTTAGGGCAGCTTCACCTAAGCCAGAGCTTCCACCCCTTCTTACAAACATAGTGAGCTGCAGGCAACCTTCCTGAATGTGTCTGTAAAGGAAACAGTGCCATCTAGTGAAAGGAAGCTCCTGATTTTCTATTGCGTCAACGTTCAAAACAGTTAGGAACTGCAAAGCCTCAAGGCTCATCTGATACTCCGTCCTAAGCTGCCCAAAACAGGCAACAACATTTATGGACATTACTCGAACACACAGTTCCAAACAGACAGCTGTTAGAGGTGCTTTCTGTAAGAGTTTGAGAGCTCAATTTGAGGAAGATGGGATGCTGCTTCACATAAAAGAGTTTGCGGGAAGGAATGTCCTTAAGTGCCCAGCTATTTTTAATCTGTTACCTGTATTTCTATTTTCTGCTCTTTTATCACTTCCTTCACCTCATAAAGAAAGTTAATTAAACTCCCTGAGAGTGTTTGTTGTGTGATGGAAAAAGTGGCTGTTGAAACAGGTTTACTTCTCCCTGTGGAGCGATGGTAAAGAGGAACGTTGCTGATTAACCACTGTTGTGTGTCAAGATTTCATCTTGACCTGTGATGGTTTAGTGTTTTCTGTGTACTTTCGCATAATCATTAAATCTATATGCATCTGTCATGCATTTACCCTGTTTGAGTGTAGTGCGTGTTGTGGGTTATTGTAAGATATTATTGCGTGTTAAAATATGTGTCTTCGTCCTTGCCTAGGTTGCGGGTGGCAGCACATCTCATCAGGTCAGCTTCTCATTCTTCAATGGCTTCAACTCACTTCTCAACAACATGGAGCTGATCAGGAAGATCTACAGCACCCTGGCCGGCCACCGGCGAGATGTGGAAGTAACCAAAGGTACTGTAAAAATACAAATATTCTTATACAAGCTTATATTAAGACAGGGAGCCATGAGAAGAAGACATACAGCATACAGGACACAAACACTTACAAAACAAATGTGAGAATGTACTGTATGTGCTCAGGTATCATACAAATGGACACAGCACTACAGGCAGTATTTAAATGTGTTTTCCAGATAATTTATTTACATCTGTGTGTGTTAAAGAGAGGGTGGAAAGCTTTTTATTTATTTTTTTTTTTAGGTTTTCTTCCTTCCCGGTGGCATTTAAATGGGCATGCTGGATCTGACCCAACACACGTACGACATACCCACAATGCCTGATGGAGCCTGTCTATTAGGCATCCTGGCACTGATCTGAGGACCACTTTATTTGTCCTGGGATGTTTTTGGTTGATAATGAGATTTTTATTTCTTCAAAAAACACACAAAAATGAGGAATGCTTGATTTGTTTACAGTTTTGAGGATGATGTTGGTAAGTCTCACCGTGTAGATCAAGTGCACGTCAGATTTGTTAAAACCGTTTTATAAGCTTTTTCTTAACTAAAAAAAAATCTCAATTACGGTGCTCTATTTTTATCTATTGATCCAATAGCCTGTCTTTTTCAGACATTTTCTCTATTTCTCTCTGTCTCCCGTGGTTAGTTTTGTTCAATCCTTATCTGTCTCACTTGCTCGCCCCACTTGCTGTCTCTCATTGCTTTCCCTCGGTACTTGGCTGGAAGCCTAGTTAGCGTTCTCTTTCTTTCTACCATTCTCTGTCTTTTTTTTCTAACTCCCTCTCTTCTGCTCTGGTCGTCTTTAAGAAACCATTCTGACCTCTCTCCTCATGGCCCAGGGCCACTAGTGCAGCCTTATGATGCTATCTGAAGCCTTATCAGGGGTGTGGACCATAGCCGACCCAGACCATGAGCCCATGCACTCCCCAGGCTGTTCCCACCATGGGTACACTGACGCTGGGCTTGGCTTGACCCGTGGTGGCCTGTAGCCAGCCAGAACTCCACAGCTGCCACCCATCTACCCTCCACTCCCTGAGTCATTAAGGTCTCCTCTGGGACTGCAAGTGCTCAGCTCCATGTACTGGCTGGCCGACAAACACATACTGAACGCACACCCGCATGTATCAAGTGTGTACATATTTTTAAACACACTATTTCAAACATTTCTCACATACACACAAGCATTCAGATACATTAACACAGCCAAGCATGCACACATGCGTAATAATCCTGATTGATTCCGTATGTGCAACAAGGCCACTCTTTTGCCTTGGGGACGCCATTACAGTTCTTAACAGCTATACAAAAGGGAGTGCGCACGTGTGTGTGTGAGCATCTGTGTGCGCATGTGCACAGGAGACTTTTTACAGAACACACCTTTTATTGAGGCCGCAGTATATCAGTGGACGTCATGACTTTGCATGTTTGTGAAGAGGTTAAAATTAGGTGTGTGTTGATAAAGGTGGTGGCGATGGTGCAGTTCATTAGATACGTGCCTTTGGTGTGGGAGACCTGGGTTCGGTTCCCACTACAGCACATCCATCAATTTGTTCCTGAGCAAGACACTTAACCCCTAGTTGCTCCAGAGCATGTGACCCCTGACAAAGTATTTGTGTAAATGCGTCTTTACTAGATAGTGCTAGAACTGATGATATTTGAGCCACTTCTGAAGATCCTTGGGCACGACCCCAATGTTTGTTCTGAACTAACTAAGATGGTAAACATTACATCTGCTGTTGTAATGTTTATGTTGAGATTTTCACTGTGTGCATGTTAGCATGCTGATGTTACCATTTAGCACTGCTGTGTCTAAGTAAAGCCTTATGGATCTGCTAGCATGGCTGTAGACTCCTGTTTTTTATTTTTAAACTTGCTTTTTTTTTGTCTTGCCTTGCTTTCATTATTTCTTAACTCATTTGTAATTGTTTACACAATTGTCTCTAGTCCCCCCTAATTATTTAAAAAAAATAAATTCTGTAATTGCAAATATATATTTAATAGAAGCCACTCACACATAAACACAACTTTTTAATGTTCCCCCTATGTATCCTGCTCAGTGGTCTGTACCGTTGCTGAACTAAGTGGGAATTTGGGAAATTAAATTAACGGATTGCTTCATCCTGATACCTTTTCTTGCTTTTGAAAGATTGGACCAGATTCCATCTCTGTAGCATGTGAGTTGCATCTTCAGTGAGTGAGTCTGGTGGCTGGTGACTGATGACCACCATCATGAATGACGAATGAATACCATGAATGAATACCAAAGGCTAGTACTGTGACATATACCTTGTTAGTAATTTTGTTCAAACAAAGATAAAATGTACACATCAACAGAATAAAAGGTTTAAAACTAAACCACCTCACGTGACTTAACTTATCCCCAGCCAGATCCATTGTTGGAGGTAGCTAGATTGCTAGCTAAAGCTACGTTGATCATACATGTAACACTTTCCATGTTTGTGGTTCCCCCCTTAAGCCCTTTTTTCAGGTTTAGCTATAGCTTACACACTATCAAGGTACTGTGTGTGGACAAGGCAATTATGTGGGACTCTGTGTATTATTTAAATAGTCTATGGGATGGACCACTTCACAGAGAGAAGTAGTGGTCACTACAGGCTACAGGGTTCTGTCTGGGGAGATCACAGATCACAATGTTGATAACCTGGCTGTGTCTGTGTGTGTGTGTTTATTCTTCTGTAAGTATGCTCTCTCACATGCTTGTGAACATTACCTGTGTGTGTGTGTGTGTGTGTGTGTGTGTGTGTGAGGGAGAGAGAGAGAGAGAGAGAGAGAGAGAGAGAGAGAAAGGGCATGCCTCAGGGGTAAGTTGAGCCTCGGCGGGCTGAATGGCTCCAGTGTAGGACGACTTTGTCACAACCCCAGCCTGCTGCTCTTTGAATAAAGCAGGTCAAACAATGCTGACTCCACCACTGTAAGCCAACCTACAGTCAACCTGTTTTTTATTCCTCCAACAATAGACAAGGTCTTAAGTTACGGCATACTAAAGCTCCCTCAGAAGAACTCTTGAAGTCCATAACTCTCCGTGGCCATATTTTATAGTATCATTTCTTATGATGAATTCACCATGCTTTGACACTTCTCACTTGTAAGTTACAACCAAGTTACAGAAGGTAACTGGTGTGACTGACAGAGCTGTAGAGGAAATCACTGTAAAACAGTGTAACATTTAAAACAGTTACTGGCAATAGGTTCTTCATGTGAGAACCAACTTTATCAATCTAATTTTCTAATTCCTTTATGTATGTATATTCCCCTACATTGACAGGACCCAAAAAAGAACATAATGAAATGCAACTTTTTCCCAAGGAGGATGATCTGGTGTTCATTAACTAAGTGGCCATCTATCTGTATTTAGATGAAAATGCCCACCATAAATTGAAAGTAGAAAGTCTTCTCAAAAGTTCTGAAAAATACATGAAATCACTGACTAATGAAGATGTATTTGAGGCAGGTTATGGGAAAACACCCAAAAACTTGTGGCAAAACAGTGTATTTAACTGTAACTGTGTGTGCTTATTGCACATCATAATAGTGGTAAATGCACACTTTATCATATTATGTTGGTGCATTGTATGTAGCAAAATATCAAATGATGATACTTGTCTATGATACAGTATCATGGACTGTTAATAAAAGAATAAAGGAGATGTCAGTCACAGTTGTCAGTCACATGAAACAGCTCTTGTTTGTGATAACTAATTGTGGCTTTAGGTGATTCATTCAGCAGGAACATAGAAAGTGGAAAAATGGATAATTTGTAATTGACATTATGTTGTGCAAATACTTATATATTATTGTGTTTCCCCGTTTCTCAATCTATATGCATATCTGTAAGGTGTGGTGCTCATCATTTTATTAAAACTAAACTTAAATCTGTCTTTCTCTGTAGAGGAGTTCATTGTGGCTGCTCAGAGGTTTGGCCAGGTGACGCCCATGGAGGTCGACATCCTCTTTAAGCTGGCTGACCTGTCAGAGGCTCGTGGGTAAGATGGACACAAATACACAGACAAAAAACATCTTTAAAGCTTCACTAAAGAGAAAAAGGACACACACAAAAATCATGCTAGCTTTGATGTAATACCTTTAATAATAGGAATATCATCTCACAGCTGAGTTATACCCAAGTCATTTAAGTTGTCCTCAGTTAGTCAGAGAGTTGTGCAGAGAAAGTCTATCCCACACCTGCCCCCCAAAGTGCACCTTTAGCCCCAGGGTCCGTACCTCAGAGAGATGAGCGCTTTCTTCCTTCTCAAACTTCTCTGCAAAGGATCAAAAGAATCAGACATGACTACATTAGTGCCAGAAAATCCTCTTTCACTCCAAAACCAATCCAAACTCCCATTTATCTTTTAAAAAAAAGAGGCAATTCCAGTCCCTATGAGCCGTGGCACACAACAACTGTATGCGTCTCACATTCCTCCACTTCCTTTGCGTCTGCCTCGCGGCCCGACCGCTGTGCTCATAATTTCTAACCCGGGCCTGAGACACCACCTGATTATTATTTCTGGGCAATGGGATACTTTAATAGCTCTCTCCACTCCCCTTGATTGGAGATGCAAGAGATAATAGCCCCAATATTTAGAAGGGGGGGTGGGGTTGGCGTTCCCCGTTCCCTCAGCCTGGGAAATCAGGGACCATCATAGAGATGCAACGGAAAGACTTCCAAAGGTTTAATGTCTTTGTTATACTTGGATGAAGGAATAAATGAGTGGGAGTTGTCAGTTCTTATAGATGGGTTGTCTTACTCAATCATGCCAAGGTCTGGATTTTTGAATGCCACAGTATTTTCACATGGAATGACAGCAAAGTATCCGTAAACTTTTGAGTAACTTCAGACTGACAGATAGTGCTTCCAAAGGCCATGGACTTGGTGATGCATTGATGAAAAATGATAATCCTCTGAGAGTCTTTACAACAGATGAAGGTTACTTGAAACCTCCCACTCTCTCCTTTCTCTCTCTTCATCAGACGTGTTGGTTTAGTGGACATTGAGAACATCGCTTCGCTGGAGGAAGGCGCCCTGCCCTACAACTTGGCTGAGATCCAGAGACAGGTACAGAATATGAAGACCTGTTGATGTGTTTGGTTTCCTCTTCCACACTGGCAGCTCTTTTTCGCCTCAGTACATTCTCTAGGGCTAGATGTCACCATGCAGATTACTAAGATTTATAATATAATTAAGGATAATGATATCTCCTGTTCACGAGTAATTAATCCCCCAGACCAAAGCATCTGTTTGATTTTGGCATGAATTAGACAATTAATTCATTGAGACATTACGTGTAAGTGCAAGAAAAACAAATTGCAGGAGACACAGATCCAAGTAAGTTTTGCCCCCAAAATGCCCGTCGGCCAGCACTGGTCATTTTCAAAAGTTCATACTAAGGTCCAAGTTCTGTCCAAGTAACTTCCCATCACTGAGTTAACCTTAAAGAGACTTTCTTGAGAGAAAACACCACTAGACGTCTCCCTGACATGTGGTTGAATGTCTTAAAAAAAACATACACACAAAACTCACATATCTGGGGAAATAACGACAAGATGAGCAATCCTTGAGACCTGATAAACCTCAAACATGCTTCAAGTTGCAAATAATAGATGTGAAGAGACTACACAGCAGCTAACAAGAGCAATTTGTAATGAAGAAGAGGAAGACAGGACTAATGGAAAGCCAGACAGATGAGCAGAGGACTGTTTTCCTTCCTGGGCTGTTTGGTCAGAGTTGTGTTGCCTGGTGGGTTCCAGTACTACAGAAGGCTTGGCCAGGCCATACTGGTGCAGGCGGGGGCCAAAGGGGAAAAAGCAAAGGGGCCCAGCACTACACAGACGCCAGTCCCACCACAATGAGCCACTTTAGGCCCTTGTGGTTTGGCCTCGGGGGCTGGCCGCCAGCTAGCTGGAGCGCTCTCTCTCTCATCTTTTGCTAGTTCTCTCCATTTTGTTTTTTGATCTCCTTCTCGCTCTCTCCCTCTCCCTCTTATTTCTCTACTTGTTAGCTGGTTCGCCTTTTCTCTCTTTATATCCTGTGAAGTTGTTCCTTCCTTCTCTTGCAAACATCCTGACAGTCTTGCCAAGTTTCACCAGTCCTCAGGCAGACAGAGCTGAGGAAGGATGAAGCTCTGGGGATGAACTGTAGAGGGGGGTGAGAGTTCACTCTGACAGGTGTACCTGTTCTAGATACTGCCATCCCCCTTACACACGCGTGCACACACACACACACACACACACACACACAGGGACACACACACACACACACACAGGGACACAGGGACACACACACACACACACACACACACACACAGGGACACAGGGACACACACACACACACACAGGGACACACACACACACACACACACATACTTCCACACTCCACCCCTTCCTCTCCCCAGGGTCGAGAGCCCAGGGCTGGGCAGGCCAGACAAGGCAACAGGTCCTGCAGGTGGAGGGGGTAGTATGGCTGATGTTTCTGTGTGGCTTACGCTGCCTACTAACACTCTTCTACTCTTTGGGTAGTGTGGTGATGATCACAAGGGCCACTAAGATCACTTTGATTCCAGTTTTATTTGACAAATGCTCTTAAACACTGGTGTTTTCTGAGAATAATGTCAAGCTAAGTGAGTAATAAAAAGCTTTAAACATTGATGATAAAATACTTCCTACTAACTCAAGATACATCACATATCTGTAGTAGACGGGTAGGCCCATTGAAATTCCATTAACAGCAGCTTCTACTTTCAAAGTTTACTAACTCTGACCATTTGAACCACTAATTTACGACCTGATCACTTGTGCAGGGCTTTGTGTTTTGATCGCCAGTTACTTTATCTAGTGCTGAAATGACTGATTGGTCTATCAACAAAAAAAACAAACAAACAAACAAGTTGAATCATTTGATTATTTGATTTTTCAATTAAAAATAGTCTGGTTACAGCTTTTCTGTCTCTGTATCACTGTAAATTGAGATGAGCTAGGCTTTCTGGCATTTCATCGTCAATTAATGAAAAAACATTAATTGGTAAAGAAAATAAGAAAATAATTTAAATATAATATTATATATTATAATCAGGTATTTCAGGTATGTCATAATAAAATACTGAATGCCTTGACTGCATATTAAGACACTTTTGTATTCTATGAATTTAACACTTCTTCTCATCAATTATAAACATTTACTTATTCTCTATTCAAGTTGCTTCCCAGTCTTTCTTATCAGCATAGTTTTATTAAATGACCATTACACTGCAAATCAGTGTCCGTCATGAAATTGAGATTTGCTGTCAAACACTATACAGCAGGTGTGGCGAATGATTTAAGATTTAATAGCCTGTAATTGAGCTTGCAGGATGGTGGAATTAGATGTGTGGAATGCAGTGTTTTATGAGAAACAGTACTGAAGTATCAATGTCTGAAACGGTGGTTTGTCTGGTGTCATTGGCTGCTCTGTCTAACTGTTTTAATTTGTTGTGTTCCACTTCTGCGCTGTCTTTATTGTCTCTTTCCCACTGTGTGAGCAGCAGTCGGGCATTGACGGCTCCCGCCCCGTCCTCGTCCAGGTGGCAGAGTCGGCCTATAGGTTCACCCTTGGCTCAGTGGCAGGGGGTAAGAGTCACGCCCCATTGGCTCCCTGCATACCTTCACCCCACCAACCACCCACCCACCTACCTGCTTGTGTGCCTACCTGCCCCCACCCTCTAAATAAAAGGGTGAGGGAGAGAGGACAATGGCCCCTCTATTGCCCTTTCCTTTGCAAACAAGAGCAACGGTTGCTCCCCTGCTTAAAGAGAAGTGCTCCCTCTCTTTCTTGTTCCTCGCTCAATCTCTCTGTCTCTCTCTCTCTCTTTCTCTATCATCTCTCTGTCGCGCTCTGTCCTGTCTTTTTCCTCTCTGCGTGCCATGGGAAAACCCTCCTGTGAGGATTCTTTTGTACCTGTGTGAGCGATCAGAAGAGGGAGGATGAGGGCGGGGGTGAAGGGTGGTGCCCAGGCCTTGTGTTTGGCTTCAGACTCCCCACTGTTTTTCTACTCCTCCTTCTTCTCCCTTCCTTCATTCCTCCCTTTTCCTCCTCCTTCTATCCCAAGAGAGACAGCTTAATAAGGAGGTATGGGTCTGCCATCCCTTCTTCTCTCTCAGTCTCTCTCTAATTAAGTCTGTCGCCTTGGGTCGGTTCTTTTTGTTTGTGTCCGTCTGACGGGCCGAAGACACTGGGATTCAAAGCAAATCAATGTCTTTCTTAACATTTCCCCTCCAGACTTCCCTTTCCTCCTCCGCCTTTTCCTCTTCTTCCTCTAAAAGGGTTAGTTCACCCAAATTAAAAAGACATATTTTCTCGCCTATTTCCAGTGGTATTCAGCAAAGCAGGTAGTTTTTTTAGTTTTCCACCACAATATAATGGATCTGAATGGAATTTAAAAATGTTCATGTTCTTATCCAAAACCTCTCTTACTTCTTTCTGTGAGGTTTGCGTGTATGAGAGCTTCAGTTCGCATTATTAAACTCTTAACCACGCAGACTTGTCATAAATTGCAAGTTTCAACCTGTTCATGAGTTGGTGCTTGTTCACAAGAGTTGTTTCTTTAACAAAAATGTTACCATAGATTTAAAAGAAGACATGCAACCTGCATCTGAGGCAGCTTTTGGCGTGAGAGAATTTTCCTAACAACTACTTACCAGTATACGTTGCCCTGCTGATATATGCCAATACTTGGTTAGCTCAGTCAGTAATGTGCAGGACTCGCAAGGGTTCAGTGTTTGATCCCACCTTGGGACAGCTTCAACAAATGGCTACTGCAGCAAATGTTTCTCAGATCACGGCAAAGTGATCAGAGGTGTGTCAAGCAGGCTACAGACTCATTTAATGTCGTGCAGAATTAAAAGCTGTTCAACTCCAAATACTGCATTACAGTAAACAAGCTTCTCATGCTTATATTTTGAAAGCAAAACCACTAAAGAGGTAGTGATTATGTGAGTAACAGTTGCTGTCATGACTGAGATCTATTTCAGCACTACTATCAGAGTATTTATTTATATTTTTTGCCGCTATCAAAGTGCCATAATCTGGCAGCGGACTAGATATTGGGGGGCAGTTTTGGCGAGCATAATCACAGAGAGAATTAATGTGTTTCCCTTGTCAGTGTTTGTATAAACTTTATCTAATGTGTGGTTTATAATGGACTGGGGTGCAGAAACAGTGACAGTGTTTCACACTCTTGGCTTACATTTTCCATGTTATCTGTCAGTGGCCAAATCACAATAACATATGGTTTTACTGAATAATTAAGTAAATATAATTTCTTTATAAATATACCTAAAGAAACGTAATTTCTTGACTGGCTGCTGTCTCCGAAGAGACACCTTTTGTGCTGTGTCAGACACTGTAGCTGTCCTACGCTCTTGGAAAGGTTAGGGGGCACTGGTAGACTGAAAGAGGTCCCATATTATCCAGAATCCACTTTTTTGTATCTTTTCAATCTAAATATATCTCCGGTGTGTCTAAATAAACAAAAAGTACCCCTGTAACATGTGACCAGAATCTAATTAAGCATTTTTTTATTTCTCTGTAGCCGTTGGTGCCACAGCAGTGTACCCCATTGATCTGGTGAAGACACGCATGCAAAACCAGAGGAGCAGTGGCTCCCTGGTGGAAGAGCTCATGTACAAGAATAGCTTTGACTGCTTCAAGAAGGTGGTGCGCTATGAAGGCTTCTTCGGTCTTTACCGAGGTCAGTATGTATAAACACAGATTTAAAACCTCCAATTTTTTTGTAGCTGTATAACTGTAGCTTATATGTGCTGAAATGTTTATTATGCTTTCACCATCATGCATCATTTTCAGATCTTTCTTGCCTGCATGTAGAAAACACAATAACAGTATTTCCAACATCATGGTGGTTATCATGGTCATGCTAGAGAGCAGTGTACTGTATGGTTAGTGTTACATAACAATAAGTTATTAAGTCAAAGCTAAAATAAATTGGCCAAACATCCATTCCCAAATTTGCATTTACAAACAACTTTTAGGAAAATCATCTCGCAGGCAGTCAAATCCACAAAACAGGTTATTAAAAAAAAAGAGCTAAGATGAGAGAGAAGAAAGAAGAAGCGAGTAGTAGGGACAATAAAAGAGAAGAGAAGGGAGACGAGACGAGAGGAGAAGAAAAGTGTAGGGTGGACAGAGGGCGGTGTGAGTTCACCTCTCTGTTGACCTGTCTCCTTTGAAGTGATTACCTTCTGGCTGGGGACTTTCAGAGCAAGACAATGAACATCACACGCAAGGCCACATACCTTTAGGCCTGTGTCACGATGTGGTGATGTCGCATGTCTGGACTTACAAACTCACACAGACACTGAGCAGACGCACATGTATGTAGGCATGCACACATGGACTTGCAGGCGACTTCTTGGGCATGCAGGTACGCACATACCTGGGAACGACATCACTAATGACTACCTTCCCTGTCTTCAGAAACTTGGGTTAGGGTGTCTGTGTCTGTATTGTTGGGGTCGTAATGAAAAGAGGTCCCCTGGAACGGTGGCGGGGCCTTTTTAAAATTCTATGATTTTGATTGACAGCACTGGGCTCCCGAGAGGAAACTCGAATGCTTGAATTTCTGTGGGGAGCACAAAGGACATCAAGAGTGGAATGGCTTCACAGACACAGAGACAGACAGGTCTGGCTCCAGATAGATGGCCAGACAGGTGTCCTGACAGCCAAACTGTAGTTATGTAACATAAATTGAAAGTGCCTTTCGTGGAAAACCTCGGAAAAAATCTGCTGAGAGTAGAATGTGGAATCAGCAGCGCAAAATTGGGACAATTACTAATGTAGCATGATGCCGCAAAACAAAACCGCACTAGAAAAACAGGAGCATCTTTCTATGTGTTTTTTTTTTTTTTATGGGGAGGATTTCTCCATGTCCTTTCATGTGTGTATGTATTTATGTCATGTATGTATATTCTGTGTTGAAGAAAGCACCATTTCACCATTTGGAAAAACAATATTTCAAAAATGAGTTTGATTTTCTTTTTTCTGATGTCCGCGTAGGTCCATTTGCCAAGTTCCAAATTAAGTATATGATTATGTGTGTGTGGCCTCGTTACACACAAACTACTGTAGATTATTAACTGTGTTTGTCGCTTTAAGGAAATGTGTGTGTCTGTGTGTGTGTGTGTGTGTGTGTGTGTGTGTGTTTGTGTGCGTGCTTGCCTTGGGGCTGGGTAGGGGGCCAAGTTTCATTGTGCTCTGTTGTGATTATTTTGTTTATTTTTATCCTGCTCTGGGTTGTAATTGAGGTCTGCATAAACTTTTGGTTGGTTTGTTTTATACTCTGCCCTCTTTTCCTATTCTGGGAAGCCGTTTCTCTCCCTCTCTATCCTCTCTTTACCCCGTCTTCCTCTCTCTCTTGTTGCTACTCTGATGTCCCCACACTCCACATCAGTAGATTTCATTAGCGTCTGGGGGGATCTTGCAGGGTTGGACTCATGCAGCGGGAAGCCACACATCATGTGGAGTGTGTGCAAGTGGCATATGTATAAGTATGTGTGTGTGAGTGAGTGAGTAGGGGTACCACAACCCTCTTTTTTTTCTAATCATCTTGTCGTTTTCTAATGATAGGTCTTGTACCACAGCTACTGGGTGTGGCCCCCGAGAAAGCCATAAAGCTCACAGTAAGTCAGTGCGTTAGAAAGCGCATAGACACATGCATACACATTCACACAGACAGAGATCCATGAGGTTCTTCCATCGCTTCAGTCTTTTGGATAGATTTATATTATGGGATACTACACACATAACAGACAAATATATAACCTATGGTATAGTTACATGCACATCACCAGCTTAACCTTCCTGCATTACTATACCAACTTACAAAAATCCTTGGTCTGATATTAAAACCTTTGTGTTTCCAGGTGAATGACTTTGTGCGGGGAAAGACCAGACAGAAAGATGGCACAGTCCCGCTGGCAGCGGAGGTCCTGGCTGGTGGATGTGTACGTCTCAAGTCAGCTGTTACATTTGTTACATTTCGTGATGAGAACTTAGTCACTCGTTTGCAAGTAAAGGGAATAACTACAGTAAACCTAAAAGTGTT